>NW_006400071.1:979241-1040792 GCF_000299155.1 Elephantulus edwardii | reverse complement strand
GGCTGGGGGCGCGGCCGCGCTTGCCTCGCTTGCCTCGCCTGGTCGGGCGCGGGCAGGCCCTGCCCTGAAGGGGCGAAGCTGCGGGGGCGCGGGAGGTGAAGCAGACCCCGGAAGCCACCCCCGACTCCCCTGTACCCCCTTGCCGGGCCAACCTGAGGAAGGAGCGTGGCAGAGCCCGGCGCCTGTCCATGCGGAGTGCCACGGGCTGACCAGCCTCAGGCGGAGAGTCCGGAGGCAAAGGAAGACGGAACTGCGCCTAACTGGGGCGGACCGGACCTTCCTCGCGCCATTTGGAACGGGGGGCCTCCCCGAAGTCTGCACTTGGCACCTCTGGTCAAACTAGGGCAGCGCCTGTCGGGACCCAGATCCGGACCCCCAGCCCCTCTTAGGCGGCTCCTCCGCCCTGTCACCCAGCTCTTCTGCGTCTGCCTCTGCCTGGTGGCAGCCACAGCCCAGGTAAGAACCCTCGGGGGCAAGAGAGCTGCGGGAGCGTCTTAGTCCGCGGTGGCGGACAAGTTCTCCGAACCTGTAGCTGGTACACGCCTGAACTCAGGATGTTGGCGGAGAGGGAGGAAGGAGAGTGGGCACACCCCCAATTACCTGGCCTGGGAGCCCCACTGAGGCCAGAGGTGGAAGCCACAGCGTCTCCGATCTTCCAGGGACTTATCCAACTCCTTGGCACCCTCGCTGCTGACAGGGCGCAAGCCAGGAGTTCCCAGTTAGCGTCAGTGAGTGATGCATGCGCACCCCTGCTCCTTCGCTGCTTGTTAGCCAGAAGCACCTGTGTTTCAGCAAACCCGCTGTGCTTGGAGCGACCCCTCTTCGGCGATACACACTTGCCTTTCCTGGCCTCATCCTGCAAAGAACTTTTCTTTGCTCCGCGTCACAGAGAGCGGAGACCGACCGATATGGGGGTCCTTGCTGCACCTTCTGTGGGAACCAGTGGTTGGGTGGCACCGAGATCTGTGGGGGTAGGGACCCAACCCGGATATCAATCCTATTAGACAAAGCTGCTTGTAAGGAGTGATCGATGCACACAGCCAGCCAGCCGGTCTTGTAAATATCACTGCTTCTCAACGATGGAGTGATCTGCTCTGACGTTTGAGGGCCCTCAAGTTATTTTGCTTATTACTGTCTTTTGAAATGTCTTCTCAAGGATCCTCAGTTCTGGAAGCATGTCTCTTTCCCTGTTTGAAATGTATGAAACCCTTAAGCCTCCCCCGGAACAATCTGATTTTAAATGGGTTACCTCAGAGGGAACAGAGGCTTTAAGTCTAACTCTCTGTCCACCCCAGTCCCCGCCCAGACCCTCTCAGGTGACCCTGTTTAATGGGGGTGGATTTCCCTCCTCCTCCATCCTGATGTACCTCGGTTGAGCAGGTTTCTGCTAAATTTCGAATCCGTGAAATTTTGTCACTCAGTCCATTAAAATGATCTCCCGAGGGGGCAAAATAGAAGCTTACGTTTTTGGAGAATGTCACAGGAAGTTTTACAGTGTCTTATGTAAGTGTCTCCAGAAAGATCTCAGGCTCCTGCTCTCCCCCCCCCCAGGGTAGATGAAGCCGGAGGTGGCAGATGAGGGTGTTCAGATCACCTAAATCCAGAGGCAAGTCCCTCCCTGTTACAGGTGGAGAGTCCCAAAGAGCTTCTTCATTCCTGGGAAGCAGTCACCTCAGGTTAATTTCCCAACTCTCCTTGTTTGTGTTGCTACACTTAAGATAAGGCTGGGTTCTAAATTAGGAAAAGAGCAAGTGGGAGTTTCCTTTCTCACCTTTGATAAATGGGTGACTTGAGTTACAGGCTTGCCAGATCATCACGGGGAGAACAGCCAGAGAAAAGGGGGGGACCCACCAGAAAAACCCCAGCTTTTAGGCTTCACGCCTATTTTAGTGCGCCTTTGTTTTGCAGAAGCCCTGTATTTGGTGAGAATTGCTTGTGGAGAGCACATGTTAGTTAATAATCAAGCCTGGCCTGTTACTTCCAGAGGAGGAAAAAACCTGAACTTGAACTGAGAGGCAGAGGTCACAGAGGTTGTGATCTTAGTGGACTTCTCAGGAGTGGTGAGGAAAATCCCCCTGGTCTGATAGAGAGGTTTTGAAAGATCTAATCAGGGAGAGTGGGCAGTAGCTGGGGCTGACTTACTTGCTTAATGAAGTGTGTCTGGCTGTGAATTAACATTTCCATGTGAGGGTAGTGCTGATTAAACAATGACTGGAAGGGCCTGAGGGACATGGTGCAAGCTTTTCTTCTCCCAGTCCCCTCTGTGGGTCTCAGAGGTGCTTCTGTCTCTTGGGAAGGATGTGAAGTTTCCATTCATCCTGAGTCCCGAGCTGTAGAGTTGACAGATGTGTTGGTTCTTCACCTACAGAAGCAGAACACTAGAGGGGACTCGTTTTCTCTTCCACCACTGATGAAGAAAACAAGGACCCAGAGCTGCAGAAAAGGCTGTATTTTATCTCCAGGACTCCTAGAGTTGAGCCTGACATTTTGGTACCCAGTATGTGTTTGTAGTGAGTAGATTCTCCGTGCTCAAGTGATGGGCTTGTTCACATCACAAGTGAGGCTTGGACAGCTCTGAACCAGTTAACTGCAAAGGTTGTTGGAGACTGAAGAAGGTTAGTTATAATCTGTTTGTATTATAAGGGCTTTAATTACTTGGGAAGAGGCAGTTCGTTCTTGCATATTTGGTTGTTTAGATATTCTCAAAAACTCACTGATATCAAGTCGATTCAGACTCATAGTGACCCCTCAATTGGTGTCTGAGGCTAAAAATCTTCACAGGAAAAGAATTGCCCATCTTGGAGCAGCTGGTAGAGTCAAACGACTGGACACTTAAATCTTTTAAGTTAACCTGGTAACACTGTATGGACTTTTCAATCAGAGCCTCTGGACATTGTTGTTTTGTTGTTGCTGGACATTGTTGTTGTTATGTACCATCGAGTCGCCTGCAACTCATCGCGACCCAGTGCGACGTGTACAGCTCTGAAACCTGCCCTGTCCTGAGCCTGTCTCACTGACTCCAACACACCTAATCCCATTGTCCCAGTTACTGCATCAGTCTATCTCATCCGGGGTCTTCCTCTCCTGTTCTGTCCTTCCAGCCTTCCAAGCATGATGTCCTTCTCCAATGTCCTTCTTGGCCACATGCCCAAATGTCCTCTGGACATTAGACCAACATAACTCACCTTAAATTCCCTAAGGATCTATTGTGAAAGCTCTCCATTTTGACTTTTTGAACTGCAAATTTCTTTCGGTTTTCATAAGATCATGCTGCCTCAGAACATCTCTGTAACATCCAATGTAAAACACCTCCCTGTCATCTCCTTACATGAATATAGAAGTTACCATTTAACAGTGTGGCTGTGCTTCCATCTTAGGGGCTCTGTGCTAATTTCCTGGTGTCTTGGAATGCTAGTAGAATTTGAATAAAATTTCAATTCTTTAAAGAACAATGTCCCCTCTTCCTAGATTCCCTACAGTGGTGGTGAAGTTTATCAAAGTTGTCTCGAGAGAGGGGGGAGAGAGAGTCACAGAAGAAGCTACCCAGCTCAGAACATCACCAAGAAGAGAGGCATGCACGTCACCCAAATTTAAAAGGTCCATTTCAGTGTGTTTAATGAGACTCAAAGTTTGGACCATCTGAACCTGCATGACTGATTGCAGCTCCCTGCACTTTGGGATCTGGGTAGCCCCTTTGGGGGGACCTTTTGTACATCTGTAGAGAGAGTTGCATAGACAGGTCGTTAGACAGGGTACTGTTACTGGAACCCAGTGAAAATGGGCAGCATCAGACTTCCTTTCTACTTTTGAGTCTTTCTAGCTTGTTTCTTGTAGATACAGTACAGCCAAGAAGATGCAATTATATTTGCTACTGAACATCAAGGCATGAGGACTGGTGGTTGATGTCATTGTGTACCATCGAGTTGGAATGACCTATGGCTCAGCCTCCAGTGGGTTTTCAGAGGCAGTTCATTGATTGGAGGAGGTTTCCCATCCTTCTCCTAGGGAGCAGCTGGTGAATTTGAACCAAGTTCCTTTGGGTGGGTAGCATACTTCCTTAGCACTGAGCTACCAGAACAGGAAGACGTGATTAGCGTTTGCCACTGAGCATCAAGGAATGAAAAGTGGTAGGTGAAAAGATATGCTGTGGTCTGAGGATGTGAATGAAGTCTTGGGAGTTTTAGGGAAGGTGGAGAGGAGAGGTGAAGGAGGAAACTGAAGCAAGGTGCCAGCCTTTCCTACAACCAGATGCCGTTGAGTCCATGCATGGCGACCTCATGCATGTCAGAGCAGCCCTGTGTTCATAGGGTTTTCAGTGACTGGTTTTTTGGGAGCAGATGTCCAGGGTATGTCCAAGTCGACTTAACTAACAACCTTTTGTTTAGTAGTCTGGTACCTAACTCATTGTACTGCCACTTGCCTCTGGGCCTCCTTCAGACTACTACCATTGAGATGGTCTTGATTCATAATCCTTGGGTTTCCAAGGTGGGAAATAATAACGGGGAGGCTGGTGTTGCAATCAGATGGAGACACAGTGATGTTTTGGTTAGTAGTGCAACATGCTGTAGACTGCGCCACCATAATTGCTTTGTGAGGAAGGTAGAACTCTGCAGTCAGTGATTCTCAATGAGGAAGGAACACACGAGGTCCTGGTGTCAGTCCAGGATGCCATCCCTGGGAGGACTTAAACCACCAACCTTTTGGTTAGCAACCAAGTACATTGATCCATTGCACTACCTTGGAATCTCTGGCCATCCTTCAGGTCCAGTGTGAAAGACGAAGATGTCTTTTGATTCTTATAAGTTGATTCTCAGAAGGACTGAACTCATAGAGTTGAGGTGTTAGACCCAGGGTTCCAGCGAGTGCCACACACCCTGCTGCTGACACAGCTCTGAGACACAGTCACTTCCCAGGATCTGTCTGGTTGATGAGGCTTTGCAGCACCGATCAGGGCCATGTGATGTTTGAAACAGATTCAGAGATGTAGTTTCTTGAGGGCAGATTGGCATTTGGAGAGCAGTAGGCGGCAGCTAGTGAAGTTGGGTTTAATTAGATGCATTTTAGGAGACTCCTTTTCTTCTTTGGATTCAGCAAACACTACTTGAACATCTATGTGTTGGGTGCCTTGCTGGATCTTGAAGTTACAGAGATCTCTTGTTATTTATCGGTTTTTTTAAGGGCAGACAGACCTGGGCAACTGTTACTACAAGCTAAGTACTCTCAAGTTGAAGTTGACTTAGTATCAACTGAAGGGGTGTGGCTGTGAGTGAGTGTGTGTGTGTGTGTACCTGTGTGTGTGCTTGCAAGTATTACTGCACAGGTTTGTGTGAATTTGAGTTTTGCCAAGATAGTACAAAAGAGAGACTTAAACCACCATGTATATAGTATGTGTGGAAACAGTAGCAGCTAATGTGGACAGAACGTGGGAAGGGCTGGTGCATGAAAGCTTGGCATTAGCAGGGGAAATCACTTAAAGCAGTTCCACGCCAAGGAGTCTGCCTTAGCTTCTTTCTCTGTATTCAAATAGTGACACAAATGGTGGCTGGCTAAGATCTAGGGATTTGAAAGAATTCTCTCAGAATAGTTATTAAAACCAGAAAGAAAAATAAATATATATGTATACATACACACTGCAAATGCAGAAAGGGTCCCTTATCAACAATAAGTCTGCCCTCTTGTGTACATGAATTACATCCTGGGCTTTCATTATGTGATTATACAACACTGGGAAAAAATGACAATGTCACTTGACAAATGATACAGTCTGAAAGGCAAAGGGAAAAAAAAAACCCAACAACCTCGGTGTGAATAAATCCCATTCTGTCACATTTGCTTCTGGGTAGAATTATGGTTGCACCGAACACTAACAAGGTTCTTGTGTTTGAATCATTTCAATTCCGATCTAGTTTTCTCCACTGTTGGAAAGAGGAGAGCTCAGTGATATTCTGGGTGGGAGAGTGTGTGTGTGTGTGTGCGGTGCGCACGAATGCAGTGGCACATATTGTGTGTTCTGTGGGATGAGGAAACTGTTGAGGAGGAAAAGCAGGTGTGTCGCTGAGGAGAATGGTAGAGAGAATGGAAACTCACAGTTGCAGCCATGAGCTCTGAGCCAGGTATGTTTTGTTTTTCAGAAACAGGAGATGGTAAGAAGAGGAAGATAACAGAAGCCGTGTGTATGCGTTTGTATTTTGCTTGATGTTTATTATCCACCCCTGTGTTAGGTAGAAACCACAGTGATATCAGTATAATCAAGAGATCTGGGTTCTAACAAGTGTTAACTTGCTGTGTGGCCTTAGGATATTTCTTCACATCTCTGAGCTTCTCAAGACTGTATGTTGATGAATCATTTGTCTTGTAACTTGCTATTTAGAACTCTCCCTGGAGGGAGGGTGCTTGCCTAAGCTGGCCCATGGTTAAGTTCAGACTGTTTATCCCGTAGGGTTTCTGGCTGTTTGACTCCTCAAGAGGAAGAAACCAGAGGCATTTAGAGCGGTCTTTTACCTTGAAATAGGAAAAGCCTTGCATGTCTGCAGTGCTGTGGAGAAGCATCTCAGAATCTCAAGCAGCCAGACTTTTAACTGCTAACTTCTTAAGTATTGTAGCCACCTGTTGGTTCTAGAAACTTCTAACTTCTTTGACTTTTTTGTTGTGCCATCAAGTTGATTTCAACTCCTAACAACCCCAGGTGATGACGGAGTAGAACTTCACTCGGAGGTTTTCTAGGGCTTTATCTGTACAGAACAAACCGCCAGGTAAATCTCCCGTAGAGCTGTGGGTGGGCTCGAACTCCCATCTTTTCAGTCAGCAGCCGAGGGCTTAGCCATTGTATTACCATGACTCCCATATTCCTTAAGTGCAACTTTAGGATTGAGTGCACTGTGATAAACAGTAATGCAAGACTTTTTAATTATTTCAAAATTGGATGATTAGATAAAAGCGGAATTGGCTGTGTACGATTTTGCAAAGCCTGGACTTAGAGAGTGGAACCTTTTCAAGTGAAGGAGTAGGGAGCTGGGGAACTGTTGGGTGAGTATGAAGGGAGGAATAGAAGAAAACTAGCAAATTGCAAAAGCAATTGTGTAGAAATATCAGTCAAGAGAAATGCAAACGGAATTCCATGCCTCTAAATGTATGAGTTTCTAAAGGGAAGAGTGCGGGCTACAGTGGCACTGAGCTTGAAGAGTGTCCATGCAGGAACTGCTTGATGGAGGAAGGAGCTTTGAGTATATTGTTGCTGTTGTGTAAACAATGACTCATAGCGTGTCCCTGTGAACAGTGACTGAACCCTGCCCTGTCCTGAGCCAACCTCACAGTCTCTCACACACCTAACCCCATTGCTACAGTCAATCCTTTGCTGTGAGTGCATGGCAAATAGAGGGCTTGCTACACAATCATTCCTGTCTTGAAGCTGAGTAGAGGAGCACCTTCCATGAGGAGAACATGGCATATAAAATCCAGTCCTAAAAGCAAATACTTTAAATAATTGTGAGAGGAAACAAAGGGTTTGTTTAGGTTTTGGGATTCGTAGCATGCAAGTCAATCTCCTTTTATTAGACCTTTTATTGCATTTGCTTTTTTGCATTTGCTTAACAAAATCATGATGGACACGTCAGGGACTCTCACCTAGTACCAAGAAGGACTGTTCAAATAAATTGAAGTCTTTTAAACAAGCCCCCCCCCCCCAAAAAAAAAAACCAACCCCAAAACAAAAACAAACCCCTTATGAGGCTTGCCTGCCAAGGAGACTAATCCAGGCAGGCCTTGTTTGATTATTCCTTGCTTTATTGTGCTCCATTGCAGTTTTTATAAGTTGAAGGATTGTGACAACACTGTATCTCACTGGTCTATGGCCACTGTTTTTTCAATAGCACTTGTTCACTTTGGGTTTGCGTGGCACCTTCTGGCAATTCTTGCAGTATTTCATCCCTCTTGTGAGTGCCTTTGCAAACCTAATAGACAGCGTAATGTACAGGGAATTCTGATGGCCTGGTTGGAAAGAATCATACTACCGACCCAAAGATGCGCAGTTTGAATCTATCACCCGCACCACTGGAGAATGATGGACTTTCTCCTCCTGTGTGATTTACCGCCTCGGAAGACCCGCTGGAGGGGCAGCTGTGAGTTGATCCTGACTTGTCAGCACACAGCAACAACAAAGTGTAGTGTACATCAAACTTTTATATGCACTGACAACCCAAAACAATCTGCGTGACTCTCTTTGCTGTGGTATTTGCTCGCCTGCAGGGGTCAGGAACTGAACCTGTAATATCTCTGAGGTGTGCCTGCGTTGACC
This sequence comes from Elephantulus edwardii, assembly GCF_000299155.1. Taxonomy (NCBI): domain Eukaryota; kingdom Metazoa; phylum Chordata; class Mammalia; order Macroscelidea; family Macroscelididae; genus Elephantulus; species Elephantulus edwardii. The sequence goes on along the minus strand of NW_006400071.1, from coordinate 1,032,499 downwards.
TGTATCCCAGGAAGGAAGGACAGCAGTTGCGTAAAAACCCATAGCTGCTCACACATCATGCACAAGGTTCTTTTGTTTTTAGGGTGATGTTGCTGTTAAGTGCCATCGAGTCGTAGGCGACTCATAGTGTGACCCTACGAACAAAAGACCTGACTGAACGCCTGTATAATTCTCATCGTCTCTCCAGGTTCATAGGGTTTCTGGAGGCAAGCTATTTTGGAAGTGGATGCCACTCTTCCTTCCAAGCTTGTTTTAATTGGGAAGCTCCACCAAACACTGTCCACCATGGGTAACCATTATCGCATTTGACATATCAGTGTCACAATGTTCAGCTTCCCAGCAACCACGAGTTACCTCTGTACAGCAAGTAGACAGGCCAGGGCTATACTCCCTAGAAGAATGTTTGACCAAAAACAGTTAAAACCAGGTGTGAGGGCCACAGCTTAAAGTCACCCACCTTTGGCTTGGTAGCCTCACTTTCTGTCCACTAGGCCAACTGATCTATGCTGCTGTTGTTGTTGTGTGCCATTGAGTCAGATCCGACTGGTACAGGAGGAGATTGCCTATCTTTCTCGAGCGGAGCATCTGGTGGATTTGAACTGCACGCCTTGGGGATTGCAGCACAGCTTTTTGCCACTAGGCCACCAGAGCTCCCTGTGCACAAGGTTCTTGAGTGGCTCAATGCTGTGCACTTGATCACTAAGGCAGCTCTTAAGCATTTAGCTGTTCATGGCCCTCATGGGCTTTTCGGTGCTGCTCGGCCTTGGACTTTCCAGCTTACAGTCCTGTTCAGGTCTTCTCCCAGCCTTCTTACCAGCTGCTACCTAGAAGTGGTTGACGATCCTCCTTGTGGGGCCCGTGAGTCTTCTGCTTCCTTTGTTAGATCGTGTGTCCTGTCCCCATTATTGGGCGGTGTCTCTGCTTCCTGTATGTAGGCTCTTTGGCCCCTTGGTATCTCTTTGAGGACATAGCTTTTACTCATCCAGTTAACTTTTGCTGAGCATCTGTTGTGTGCAGTTCCTAGACAGCAGGGTCCCAGAAGGGAGGTGGCCACACAGCCTTGGTGCAAGGCAGCCCTGGTGGCTCAGAGGCTAAGGGCTTGGCTGCTGTAGCCTAGTGGTAAGAAACTGCGCTTGCAATCCGAAAGGCATGTGTTTCGAATCTTCCACCTGGTTCATGGGAGAAAGAAGAGCAGTTTCCTCGCATGTGATTAACTGCCTCTGAAAACCTGCTGGAGGGTCAGCTGTTGGTCAGTTCTGACTTGCTGGTATACAGCAACAACAACAGAGGTTCTACAGGGTAAAGACCTCACACTCTGCATCCTTAGAAACTACGGGGCAGGTCAACTCTGTCCTATATGGAATCACCGTGAAGGTGCTCAACAATGATCATAGTGAAAGGACCTCAAACTCAGTGCTTCCAAATCAGAACCAACTCCTAGCTGAGCTTTAGATAGGGCTTTGGAGGCTGTAAATTGCATGAGAGCACACTGTTCACCTTTCTCTTGCAGAGCCACTGGGGGGTTCACACCCACAGAGAGGTGTCCATTCCTAGTGAAGGAAGGAGATGTTAAAGGCAGGGCCCAAGAGCAGAGGGAATGCAGGATACCATTTATCCTTGAGTGCGAGGAATATTCAAAGGAGATGAGAATAGTACATAGATTTGTGAACAGGAGATGCAGAGGAGCGTGAGGAGAGACTTTCCAAGGAGAGGAAGTCCCCAGTCAAACAAAACCATCCAGGTTGTGCTTGTCACCTGCTTTACTGGGTCAGTACCTCAGTGGTTTTCCGAGTGCGTCACCTCCTGGCGGGCTCTGAGAGGGTTGTGACTGTCACACTCTTCCTTGTATCTCCAGGAGCTTCCTGCTCCTAGCTCTTGGGACTCCTTCAGTAAACATTGATTGACTTAAATGGAAAGCTCTCTGTCCTCGCCCTCAAGGAACAGAGTTGGAGAGAGAAAAAAAAAGTGAGAAGTTAAGCAATAACAGAAGAGTTAAATAAGCAGTTCAAAGCAACAGTAGAGGGGATGTGGGAAGCAGCACAGTTCATGGCTGTGGATGGTGAAGGATTGAAAGTTGGTGGGAAATCAGAGGAGACTCTACCTTTCGCTGCCTAGACCCAGCGGAGGAGGTAGGACTTCAGTTGGATCTTTAGAAATAAGGTAATTCAAATTGGAATGGAAGGATTTAAAGAAGGTATGCATGCCAGGTGAAGGTGTCCTGGTAGTTCGGGGGTAAAAAACCTCTCACTTTCCAGGTGAGGGATCAATACTGGGTTTCTGGCCAGTACTCCTCACACATCACATCATTTATCTGCCACTCAATGTTAATAATGCTGAGTCGAGTTCAGCAGTGCTCCTGCACTAAGGTGAGGTAGGAAGAAAGGCCTGGCTATCTATTTCTATCATCAGCCAGTGAAAACCCTGTGCATCCCAGCAGTCCTAGCACCAGCTGATCCTGGGTATAGGACAGGTCAGTTGCGACCGGCTCTCTGTGACTGGAGACCCGGTTTGATAGCACTATCAGTAGACAAGAGACATGCCAGGTGGAGGTGAGGATTTTGAAGCTCTGTTTAACAGACCTTGAGCATGTGGCCCTGAGGGACCAGTCCCTGGAGAAGGACATCATACTTGAAAGGCTAGAGGGGCAGCTCAGGAAAGGAAGACCCCAGATGAGATGGATTGGCACAGTAACTGGATTAATCGGCATAGATGTGCTGGAGTCGGTGAGACTGGCTCAGGATAGGGCAGGCTTCAGAGATAATTGTATGTAGGGTCACGGTGAGTCACAGGCAACTCGATGGCAAACAACAACACTAACAGGCACTTTGGGGTTAGAAAATAATCTGCTTGCGTTTCTGTTAGCAGGGAGTTGGAGATGAAGTTGGCCAACCAGGCTGGTGTTTTTGGTTGGGGGAAACTCTTGATTAGGAGGATGGCGTATTTAAAACCTGATTTGAGGAAGTTGGATCAGGTGGTCATGGGGGACAGACTGGAGCAGAGGCACTACTGGGAGGAGGCTGGGAGAGCCCCAGAGTTGTTGGCACTAGTTCGTCTGTGACATTTTAAGGCCATCCACTAGGGCTTTTCTAATAGGATTAAAGCAAAGAGAAGCTTCTGAGTTCTCCTCTGATCCAGCCATTGCTTGATACTGAAGTCTCTGATGGTTTCATTGCCCACTGTAAACTGGTCTCCTTGGGAAAAAAGTCTGAGTCCATATTGAAGTCTGTAATGTTGTGACACCTGCAGTGGTTGTTAAAATTGCACCTTCTCCCTTGGCTGCCGGTGGGGCTTAGATGACAGTAGGCTCTCCAGTATCTGTTACGGATGTCTGTTTAAATGGACCCAGGGTCGTAGCACAGCCTCTCCTACACCCTTGGGAGGCAAACAGTGAGAGAGGTGACAGAGATAGTCCTTTCCTCGTGAGCGGCTCCTCGTGCACCTGCAGAGACCTGGACTGGAGTGAACGGAGCACTGGCATCTGGCCTCTGGATGGACCTCAGAAGTGCAGCGTGCCTTGCTTCCTGCGCCGAGGGTGGTTCTTTGCCTCCTGGAAGCATCTGTTGTGCGATTACAGTGTGTATTTTCCAGAACTGAGGAGGAAGCAATTCTGTATAATAGAATTTTTCAAATAGGAGAATCGAATCCCTTATATTATTAAGGTGCCATTGAGTTTATTCGGGCTCACTGTAACCCAGGAGAGCTCTGGTGGCTTAGTAGGCAAGAAGTCGCTCTGCCAACCCAAAGGTAAGTGGTTTGAATCCACCTGCTGCCCCTTGGCAGAAAGATGGGCAGTCTTCTCCCTTCTGATTGGAAACCTGCTCAGCTGTGAGTCAGCTTATGACTCAGTAGCACATTAGAAGAACATAGTGACCCCGTGTGGCAGGGTCAGAATGTAGTGTAGGCTTTCCAAGGATGTCATCTTCACAGGAGCAGGCCACCAAGTCTTTTCTCCCATGGAGCTGCTGTGTAGATTTGAACCATCAACCTTACATTTAATGGCCAACCAGGAACTTAACTATTAAACTAATAAGTGCCATTGAGTTCTGTACTACTCATAGTGACCCTGTGAAAAACAGATCTGAACACTCCTTAAAGGTAGTCTTTATAATTTTTACCTTTAAGGAATGAGAGTTTTTCGAGAATGTTCTGTGTACTTGCCCTTCCATGGCTCACTGGGGCATATCTATTATTCTTATCAAGACACACAAAGCTTGGTAGGGACTGGTCTCTGCACCCCATTTCATGTGTCCCCATCTCTAACTTGTTTTTTCCACCACCACCTCCCCACCCCTTATTATTTTCCCTCCACACCTACCAAGCAGAGCAGATGCCTGATAAATGCTCTCTCTTTTGTGCTGAGCCCTTTATTTTTCTTTCAAATCCCAGCCCAGCCAGTGCTTCCTTCATGCCCCCGTGCGCTGAACTGCACTGTTCCACGTCCTTTGCTCTTGTGCTTTACTTATCAAGTTCTCAGGTCTTTCACAGGCTTGGTTCCCACAACATGGGACTTTTCAGTAAAGAGCCCCTCTTAACATTCTGAGGGGTCCCTAGTGTCTTGCCATATGCCTAGATCATGGTTTGTGTTTGGTAAAGAGTTGTGATTTGGATGTTTAGCCGTCTGAGCATCTATAACCTTTTCCTGCTGTGTTTCAGGGGCAGGCACCAGTGATGTGAACTAGGTTCTCAAAGGTGCAGAGCATCAAGAGCGCTTGCTGCTGTTCGGAGTCGCCTCTGGCTCATGACAACCTCTTGAGCAACAGGAAGAAACATTGCCTAGTCTTGTGTCAGGGTCACCATGATTAGGACAGTCAAGTTCATTGCTGTGAGGACTGTGTGTTTGAGGGTCTTCCGCTCTGTGGGGCTCACCTTCTAGCATTGAATCAGACTGTGTTCTCTTGTGATCTGCAGAATGCTCACTGACTGGTCTTGGAGAGTACATACATCACCAGGTATTTCCAGTCTGTCTTTGTCTAGAAGGTCTGCTGACCTCTGCCATGTTGCTGCTGCTGTTAAATGCCGTCAAGTCGCATATGACTCATAACAACCCTATGAATCGCTGCCCTGAACCCTGCCCTCTCCTGTGCCACCCTCATCATCTCTGACACACTAGAGCTCATTGCTGAAGTCGTCCTGTCAGTCCGTCTCATTGGGAGTCTTCGTTTCCTTCGCTGACCCTTCATCTTTCCATGCATGATGTCCCTGTCCGCATAGTAGCCTCACCTAGCTTCATGTCCAAAGTGTGAAAGACGAAGTCAGCCGTCTTTGCCTCCCAGGAGCACAGCTTCCGGAATTATTGTAACTCACAGGCAGCTACAGAATGACAGACTTGCAGATGAGTGGTGGAAAAGAACGAAAAAAAAAAACACAACCAACAAAAACTACATGTTTCTCTACCAGTTGCAAGGATGATAATGGGCCTTCTTGAGGCGCACATTGGTGGTGGTAGTGGTTATGGAACAAGGGTCTGTCTTATACCTTTCTTCAGACTTAGAAATATCTTCAGTGTAAGCCCTCCAGAGCTGAACACTGGAGGCTGTGTGGTTGAAAGATCTTTGTGTCTACTATCACTTTCTCCATCTCTTTATAGACTGAGTGACTCTGCTACCCTTACCACCACTTCTGCCCTGTGTGTTCTAGTTGTTGTCTAGTTGTTGTTACATGCTGTTGAGTCACCGAAGACTCATAGCCACCCTGTATACAACAGCTCTGAAGCCTGCCCTATCCTGAGTCAGTATCACAGACTCTGACACACTTACCCCCATTGACCCAGTTATTTTATTAATCCATCTCGTCCAGGGTCTTCCTCTCTTGCACTGTCCACCCACCCTTCTGAGCATGTCCTTCTCCAAGGACTGCTCCCTCTTGGTCATGTGTCTAAAGTATGTGATATGGAGTCTCAGAATCCTAGCCCCCAAGGAGAAACTTAGTTTCACCCTCTCTAAGACAGACTTATTTGTTTTCTTGGTGGTCCATGGTATGTTCAAGACTCTCCTCCAGCACCACAACTCAGAGGCATCAATTCTTCTATCATCCTTAGTCATTGCCCAGCTCTCTGATGGCATAGCAAGTAATTGTGAAGACCATAGGCACACTTCAGTCTCTAGACTGACATCATTCCTATTCAGCACTCTGGAGAGGTCCCTGACAGTAGTTTTTCCCAGTGCAGTTCGTCTCCATGAGTGTTGATTGTGGAGCTGAGTAAGCTATAATTTTTAACAGTAGCAGTTTCTTCTTCATCTATCATGGTGCTGCCAATTGGCTCAGTGGTGAGAATCTTTGTCTTCTTGATGTTGGGCTTCGATCCATGCTTTTCCCATTTCTCATGCCTTCGTCTGCCTGTTTCTGATGGAGAAGATTCATCCTTGGTGGTTTTTGTCAGCCAACTCAAAACACACCTTTCCTATAAATCAGAACATGACTCATCACGGGAGACCTTTACCCTCAAATGTTTGATTTGTCACCTTCAAATGCATGCTTTGAATTTAACCATGATTTCTATTTCCTATACCATCCTCTTTCCTCTAAAGAACCACTTACACAGTAACAATTATAATTGATTATGAAATTATGGAGTGGTGATGAGAGGCGTGGCTAGGGAGGGCTGGATCAATTTGTGCAGAAGCTCAGCAATCCTGCCAAGAAGGCACCTTCCAAGTAGCCACGTGTTTATGCTAACATACTTAATATTGTCTCTAGTGTCTGTGAGGTCCATGTGGGCTTTTATTACACCGCCCGGAGAAGCTTGGCATTGCTACTGTGTGAGTAAGTTTCCTTAGAAAACCAAAGAGTCACAGACCGCCCAGTTGTTAATCAAAGGGTTTGCATGCTTTCACCACTTAGCAATATTTTATGAACTTGCACTTGACACAGGCATTGTTTATGAAGGTCACCAAACCCCACTGCCCTTCCAGTGGTGTCTGACTTAATAAAACTAAAAAAAGAAACCCCCCATTGTCATCAAATTGGAACTGACTCATAGCTGACCCTCCAGAGGGTTTTCAGAGATTGTGGATTGCACAGGAGGAGACTTCTTGTCTTTTTCCTGTGGGGCCACTGATGTATTAGAACCGCTTGCCTGTGGGTTCTTAGTGCACTCTTTCCCTGCTAGGCCATCAGAGTTAATGGACAGGGTTAAATGTATAATTTGTTGGGTCTTAGCTTTTTATGCGGTATCTCCCAGCCCAGTGGTTAAACACTTGGCTGCTAACCCAAAGACGGGCGGTTTGAACCTCCTAGCTGCTCTGTGGGACAAAAATGGGGCAGTCACATCTGCAAAGATGACTATCCATTAATTCTAACACACAGTGATCCTCTAGGACGGGGTGGAACTGAATTGCCCCTATAAGGTTTTCCAAATCTGTAATCTATGGAGAGGAGCCCCGTGGTTGGACTGCTGACTATAACTGAAAGGTCAGCAGTTCGAATCCACCAGTTGCTCTGTGAGAGCAAAAGGACTCAGCTTCCTCCCATGAAGAGTTACAGCCTTGAAAACCCAATGGAGCGTGAACCAGTTGATGGCAGTGAGTTTTGAAAGGAGTGTGAAGTGAAGGTGGTCGAGAAGGCCTTAAGTCAAAGTTCTCCTTGGGTGAAACCCAGTCTCCTTTTTACTTTTCCCTCTGGAGCATTGGGTCACCTGGTCTGGACCTCTGCTGGCCTGTCCTTTAGGGAGAACGGGCTGGCATGTGCGAAGCAGTCTTCTCATCCTGCCTTTTGTGTCTTACTGATCACAGTTTGGGTTTTGGTTGAAGGAAATCAGTGAAGGATCAAAGTTGTGCGAGAAATTACTTTCTTTTCACACCCAGAGCTAACTTTCTGAAGTTGACAGGCCTGCCTGTTGTTTTGCTTTTCCAAGACGTTGTCATAGCTCTAGATTCTACCTAAATTATTGTTTTATGTGCTCTGTAAGCTCATTATCTGGTCTGTCTGTGTTGTCATAGGAAGTCACTGCTGAAGAGATGTGACGAGTAGCTAATACCTACTGTCGTCGACTCAGTTCTGACTCACGACCAGCCTCCACTGAATTGCTGAGACTGTAAATGTTCATAGGCATAGTCTGCCGATCCTGGGATGTGGCTGGGAGATTCAAACTACTGACCTTTCAGTTAGCAGCCCAACATAAAACCTCTGCACTTACCAGGGCTCCGTAAGTTGTAGTTTGTCACATTATAGGCTTTTCACATCAAAAGATGAAAACCCCCTGTACAAATTTTGTTCAAATCTAAAATGTCAACACTTTATAGTTTGCTTCAAGATCTAGTTAAAATCCACATATATCATCTAGACTCTTGATGGCCCAATTGTTAAGTGCTTGGTTGCTAACTAAATGGTTGGTGGTTCAAAATCTCCGTAGTGACCCTGCTTGGGAGGTGGGTAGGAGACTGAGCAGTCAGTTCTCATAAAGATTACAGCCTGGATCACCCCCTGGGACAGCTGTGCTTTGTCCCAGGGGTTCCTGTGAGTTGGCATCCCCTTGATGGCATCTAACAATAACAACCAACACCATGCTGGCCTTGGAGGAAGATGAAGGCTTGAAGAGTCTACTCTTTCAAACCAGGAACTTGATTTATGTAAAGCAGACCATAGTCTCTGAGATAAGGAGATCTGAGGATGGAACCGTTTGACCGGAAACGTGGTTTGTCATTCTTTACGTGCTGTTTGCTAGTTCAGCTTGGGTAACCAGCTTACCCTCTCTGAGCTTTAGTCTTCAAAGCTGTAGAATAAGGGCTGTTACCCCATTCCTACCTTGACTCTGAGGTTCAGATGCAGCCAGCAGGACTATGCATGGCATCCCTTGTGATGACAGAGTGCCTCTCTGTGTCCTTCAGTCCCAGTATCTGGTGATCCTTTGCATCTGACACCTGACATGCTGCTTGTGGTTCGTTCAGTGGGAAGTTCTTTTGGAAGAGTGGACGTTTGACCTGAGCTGCATGTTAGGCTGAAACCCAGAAGGACGTTACTGCGAGACTTGCAGAGGAGTTCTGCCCAGGGCGCAGAAATGTGCCCTCCTCAAATCAGAGTCCATCAGGGCACCTGGCCCGGCCCGCATGTGCTGGCCTGTGCTGTGATTTGGATGTAAATCCTAAGATAGCTGCCCGACTCGTGAATATTTCATGGCTGCCGTGAGAACGTGTGGTGGTTTTATTGGTTTGTTTTCTCGAGCTGTATTTTGATATTCCAATGAGGTTCAGTTGGGGCAGAGGTTAAGAATGTTTTCAGAATGTGTTTCTTTTTTTGCTTCCTAATAACTTGCAATGATAAGGGGGAAACAGGCTAGAAAACAAATAAACCACCAACAACCCTCGAAACGGTCACATTGGCCCTGAAAGGATTTTCGGTGTTTTATGTCTTTTCTCATACTGCATAATATATGTTGCTGTCTGAATATATGTATGCTGAAGATAATTTTTTTTTTAAACTTACCTCCTTATTGTTAGGGGCTGTTGAATCAGCTTCCAGTTAATGGCAGCCACATGGGACAAAAACACTTCTCAGAGCTGAACCAACTCCATGACTGATTGCTGATTGAACGCTTCTAATGCACAGACTTTTCAAGAATTGGTTTTCAGAAGTGGATCACCAGGCCTTTCTTCCTAGTTCCCCTTGGTCAAACCTCCACTAACAGTTGACAGCTGTCCTTGAGGTGCATTGGCCAGGCGTCAAACTTGGGGCTCCCACAGGGAGGGCGGGCACTCTGTCATTGAACCACCAGGGCCCCACTGGTCCAGAGCATTGCAGAAACCTTACTTTTTTGAGAAATCTTAGCATTATCCTCATTGGCTGTATGACAGAGTTTCTAGGATGTGTAGGTCATTAGAGTCACTTTTTTTTGGTTTCATTCACTCATTTATTGAGCATTTCCGGTGTGCCTGGCGCAGTGCCTGAGTACTGGGGGAGTAAGTAAGGAGGGACAGCGAGACCTTGCTTCCAAGGAATTCTAGTCCTGTATAGCCTCGCCCACCAGATTGGCTTATTGGGATTCCATCTTCTCAGCTCTGGTGGCTTAGTGGTCAGGAATTGAGCTACCATCACAGAGGTACATGGTTTGAATCCACCAGCCGCTCCACAGGAGAAAGATGGACATTTTTCTCCCGTGTGATTTACTACCTCTGAAAACCCACTGGAGGGCCTGCTATGGGTTGATTCCAACATGATGGTATACAACAACAACAACAACAACAACAACAACAACAGACCTCTCTGCCTGTTTTACAGGGGAAACTGTGCTTGCCACCTATACTCTCAGGCTAAAAACTACCAGATGGCTAATCCCACTTAGTATTTATTGGGTTGTTATTCCAAACCTTGCAAAGCCAACGGCGTCCCTTGGTTAGAAGGAATTTATTCTGCTTCTTTGAGGCTGCTCAACGGGCTTTGATGATCAGTAAAAACCAGCTCCATTTCTAACACGGGAGAGCTTGTCCCTTGATTTACTTATTTTTTTCTTTTCCAAATTTGATCCTTTATGGAGGATTTTGAGCAGTGGGCCCCATCAGGTGCAAGTTTTCTGCCAGTGCTTCCCAGATGGGCCGTGAAGTTCCAGAATCCGTTTTGTTACATGGCAGGCTCCCACAGCACCACACTTTGGAAGCAGTGTGTGACAGGAAGTGTGTTCTTGGTCAGGTTGAGATGTGGTCATCGAAGTGAGAATGCCTGAAAGGACTATAGAAGTTTTGACACTACCTGCAGGCGTCGGCAGCCATCTTGCTGAAGAGTGAAGGACTGAGTGAGCTATCTCAGTCACAAAAGAACAAATATTGCATAGGGCCACTGTTGTAAAACGGGACTGACATCAGGGTTAAGGGGAGACTGAGATAGAGGGGAAAAATAATGTATACTGCATTGACACAGATGAGGGAGAAAACTGTTTAAAAGAGATATGTGATTAGGTATGATTGTCGTGACAGGAGTCCAGAAGGAAGGCTGCATAATGGAGTGGACTTGGGGGCAGGAATTGTATAACAATGAGAGAATTTTTCGTTTACTTTTCAAAGATAAGAGCCAATTGAGGGGGAAGGGTGGATGGGAGAAAAGTGCAATGAATGAATGGAAACTGTAAGTCTCTGTAAACTTTCATTAACATTAATTAAAAAAAGAATGACGGGGGTGGGGGGGTGGGGGGTGTTGGCTTATTTGCTTGTTGATGAGGAAGAGCACAGTGACATCGAGGTGATGTCTCTTCCCCAAGACTTCCTGAAGGATAAAAAGAGCAGAGGACTTCTTTACAGAATTCAGAGTTCCCTGTCCTGGAGCACAACATCAAAGGGAGTGAGAGTGTGGTGTTAACAGTTTATTGTTCAAAATGGCTTTCCTAGCCATTGAACTTGACTTTGCCATGTAAATGGATGGGACTATGCAAATAAGTTGTGTTAGCCTATTCATAAGGGCGTTGGCTAATCTTGCCAAACCACAAAGGAATTGGCTAGTCTCGCTATTAAAATTGAGTGGAGTCAGTAGGTGAATTGGAGAATCTCACCACCAGCAAAGAAGCAAGAGAGTGTAGTGTGTCCTTGGGGGCCAGAGAATCTTAGGCAGCCCCGGCCTGTGGGAGCAGCAGCCGTAGCAGTCAGCAGCTGAGAACATGAGACCCCACGTGAGATGGACCTGGCCCTGGGACTGCTACCCCGTACAGAACCAGAACTTAGAGGCTCTTGCTCAATTTCGTTGGAGGACTAGGGGTGGGGAAAGCGGAATTGGCAGGATAGAGGCCTAAAGCCGCAAGGCTGAAGTCCGAGGTGCCTGTGATCATGCTTCAGAAGCTGTCTGGACTGAGTGCCTTGTATCTGCTACCTAACTGAATTACAGTTCGCTGATGTGGTTCCGTGTGGTCTGTGACTTAACACAATGAATTTTGAACCCAGTAAAGCAGTAAGATTGGTGTTGGGTTGAATAGAAAGAGGTCCAGTGGCTTGAGGGACATGTCTGACCTCATGGGAATTGGTTTTGTGTTGTTGATGTTGTTGGCTGGAACCATTCCCCTTTGTGGAGTTGATAAAGGTCCAGTATGGTTGGTCTCACACGGCCCTTACTGTATTACAGAGAGGTAGGAAGGAAGGCTAGGATAGAAGGGCAGAAAATTATGGCTGATTCCTGGGACAATTACATGCCTTCTTCAAGGTCTACTTAATGGTAGCATGCAGACCTCTGACTCCTAACCTCTTGTCAGTCTACCTTTTGGTTTCTTCCTCCAGTGGTTCTCGTTAAGCAAGAATCAAGTTGCTGTTGGACATGCGTGTCCCCCAAAGAAACAGCATGGTACCCTGGTAATACCAGAGGCCCTTTTAGCTTGCTATGGCCCTAAGCACATTGGCCTTTGAAGGAACAGCAAGGCTGGGTCTTGTTTTCCAAGCAGGGTCTTATTGCTGTGATTATCGAATGTATCTTTGAAAAGATGAATATAAAACAGCTACCCTCCCAAGCAAATCATAAAACAAATTATGCCCTTGCCACCCAGAACGACAGAGAAACAGCAGGCTCTTCATGGCACCGAGAGTAATGGCAGCAATATTAAAACAATGATGGGAAAAGCAGGACCCAGCCGCTGAAAGGCAGGATGGAAAACAGCCCCGTAATCCCCCAGGGATAATGGGTCTAAGCGACAGGTCCCTGTGATTTATTGTGCTTAATGTACTTATTTTTATTTGTCCCCTTCAACACAGAGCTTTGTCACTGAAGAGATTTGATAATGGCCTGTTTGCAGTCACTTAGCCTCTGTAATAAAGCGCAGCGTTTTGGCTGGCGGTGGGTTCGGCGGGCTTCGCTGGCATTCACCTTCAGTGGCTGAGATGGCACGGGTGCACGTAGGCTCTTCTGCCCCTCTTGCACCCTCTCCTCCGACACCTGGCCAGGCAGCCAGACTCCGTCTCTGGCTGCCCAGCTCCAGTCTGACTGCCCCTCCTTGATCTTTGGGACAACAGGAAACCCGAGCACATTGCTGTCTAGTTGTGTCTGACTTGTGGCAGCCTAGTGTGTTACAGGTTAGAACTGTTTGCGAGGGCGTCCTTGACTGTAATCTTTATAGAAAGTTTCCGGGTGGCACAGCCTGTTAAGCGGTCAATTGCTAGGTGAATTCGCCTGGAAAGACACCTCTGGTGATTGGCTTCCAGAAGGTCACACGCACTGTGGAGCGGTTGTGCGGTGTACACGCCGAGTGTTGTGAGTGGGGAATCAACTCCAGGCAGCCAGCAGCCTTTATGGAAGTCTTCCTCACATGGTGTGACAGGGCGGGCTCCAGTCTCCAACTGCTAACCTTAGTGCAGATGTAGGCACCTCTGAACGTTGTGTAACAACAGATTCCCTGGACGGTTTCCGTGAGCCAAAGCAAGAGTTTCCTGTGTGCTGTGTTCTGAGTAAGCGAAAAATAAAAAGCGGAGGAGTGTCGGGGGGGGGTGATGTTTTGGAAAAGAATGGGCTTGATTTGAAGAGTTGCGTGTTCAGAGCTTGGGAGCCAGCTGTCTTGCAAAGAAGTGTATGTCTCATTGAACAGATGTGAGCCAGCCAACCTGAGGCCTTGAGCTTCTCCTTGGAGGGAATGGGAGGTGGGAGCGCTCCGGGGCACCCTTCAGAGGGCTGGCTGTCTTCCCACAAACACACACAACAGATCCAATCCCCTGACTGAAGAGTCTGTTCTGACTCCTGAGACTTCACATGCTACAGCGTTAAAGATGAGCTCTACGGGGTTTTCTGGGCTGTAATCTTTATGGTTGCAGACAGCCTGGTTTTTCTTCCATGGAACTGCTGGATGGGTTTGAACTGCCAACCTTACAGTCAGGAGTGAAGTGCAAACCGGTTACACAACCCACGGGCCTTTTAGCATATGTAGAAAAATAGCCCGTGGCTGACTGAGGTTTGGTGGAGAACTCCACGAAGCAAAAGGCAGGAAGAGATGGCTAGAAAAGAGGGTCCAGTCCCTCTGTTCCCTTTCCCCTGAGGGCCTCTCATTGGAACTCCTGTCCTCAGGCCTGGCCAGGCGAGGATGCTCCCAGGCTCTCATTGTTCTGTGCCATCCTGGCAAAGGGAAGAAGAAGAAGAAATGAGGGTCCAGACCAAAGTCTGGGGAGCTCTGGTGGTTTAGTGGTAAGGAATTGTGCTGCTATTGCTAAAATGTGTTGTTCGAATCTACCAGCTACTCTCTGAAAACCCACTGGAGGGTCAGTTATGGATTGGTTCTGACTCGATGGTATACAAAACAGCATAGAAAACTCAAACACTGGAACAGAGGAATGCAAAATATAGCCTTTAAATGTGAAATAACTCACCACAAATCAGAAACACATCAGGGGAGGAGAGCAGTATCCCTGGGCCTCAAAAGTAGGGTGATCTGACTATTCTGTATCGTGTATTATGTGTTATGGTACCAAGGGCCCATTGCTGAAGTCACCAGGTCATTCCACCTCATTAAGAGTCTTCCTCTCTTTCACTGACTATCTTTCAAAGCATTATGTCCCTTTCCAAGGAATTGCCTCACTCGGCTATATCTCCAAAGCATAAAAGATGAAGCTTTGCCATCTTTGCCTACAGGGAACACTCTGGCTGCACGTTTCCTAAGACATACCTGTTTGTTCTTTTGGCAGTCCATGGGATATTCAGAACCACAACTGAAAGGCATCACTCCTTCTTTTATCATCCTTATTCATTGTGTAGCAGGTGATTGAGAAGACCATGACACTTTGGTCTTGAAACTGACACCCTTGCTCTTCAGCATTCTGGAGAAGTCCCTAACAGCAGACTTGCCTAGTGCAACACATCTCCTGATTTCTTGGCTTCTTGTACCAAGAGGGTTTATTGTTGATCCAATCAAGATGAAATCATTGACAGTGTCTGTCCTTTCTCCATCTATCATAACATTGACTATTGGTCCTGTGGTGAGGACCTTGCTGTCTTGATGTTGAGATGAGTCCATATTGAAGGCTGCAGTCCTTGATCTTCTGAAGCAAGTGATTCATCTGTAGTTCAGTCACTATAATAACTTGCAGTGTTTCAACCACATTTAACTGGCAGTTAGATGAGGTTATAAGGTGGGTCAAGGACTGAAGCCTTCAATATAGATTGAGGCTCAATGTCAAGAAGACAAAGATTCTCACTACTGGACCAATTAGCAGCATCAGGATGGATGATGAAGAGATTGAGATTGTTCATAGCTTTAGTCTGCTTGGCTCCACAGTCAACACTCTTGGCACCAGCAGCCAGGAAATTAAAAGATGTATTGCGATGGGAAAGTCTGCTGTTAGGGACCTCCAAAGTACTGAAGAGCAATGGTGTCTCTCTAGAGACTAAGGTGCTTCTGATACAGGCCATAGTCTTTGCAATCACTTGTTATGCATCAGAGAGTTGGACAATGACTAGGGAGGATAGAAGGAGAATTGATGCCTTTGAGCTGTGGTGCTGGAGAAGAGTATTGAGAATACCATGGACTGCTAGGGAAACAAACAGATTTGTCCTGGAAAGGGTTAAACCGGGTGGCTCCTTGGAGGCAAGGATTCTGAGGCTCTAACATACTTTGGACATGTTGTGAGGAGAGACCGGTCCTTGGAGAGGGACATCATGCTTGGGAGGGTGGAGGGACAACGCAGGAGGGGAAGACCCTCTATGAGGTGGATTGATTCAGTGACTGGGGTAATTGGGATGGGTGTGTCGGAGACGGTGCGATTGGCACAAGACAGAGTGGAGTTTAGGGCTGTTGTACATAGGGTCGCTATGAGTCGCAAGCGACTCAACGGCACATAACAACAACAACCTAGCCTTAATCCCTCCTGAGTGATGGAGTCTAAAGAGGAGAACCAGCGTGGAAACAGGGTGTCGCACATGACAAGCGAAACCTCTTGGCATCTGTGTACTAGCTGAGGAACACCCAGAAATGTCCAGGGCTCCCCGAGCTGCGAGATGAAGCATCTACACCCCTAGAGCCACCAGGGCACGTGGTCCTCAGATGCCTGGATTTCCAGCCTGCAGAACTGTGACTGTGAACTTCTTGTTACTCATTTTGGGTTGCTCTGTTGTGACATTCCTAGGAGACAACGAGACTTCCATTTTCACAATGATCCCTCCCTCCTGGGTTTCTATAGAAAGATGACAGCATGGGAAAGTTCTCCTTTGTCCTATAGGGTCATGACAAGTCACAGTTGACTCAATTCACGTAACACCATCACCACCAGTCTGGTAATTTGTTATGTAGTAATAGAGACCTGTGGCCTCCATGAAATGGGTTGGCACGCCAGCCGTGGCAGTGGGCAGAGGCTGTGAGCAGGGCGTAGGATCCCATTCTCATGTATGTAGAGTCTCTATGAGTTGCCTTTAACTCAGTGGCACCCATGACAACAATAACATAACGTCTTTTCAGAGGACACTTGCATGAACGTATTATTCCTTCCTGATTTTCTGTCCCGGGCACCTCAGGTCTCCAGTGTCTTTCCTGGTTTCCTGGGGCAGGGGGGAGGGGAGGATCAATGTTTATTTTTCTATCATCTTTTTATATTCAAATAGATTCATAGTTTTTAACCATTTAATGGTCCTGCTTTCTTCCTACTCTCTCTTGGTTTCTGACTTGAGGTGGGATACTGTGTAATGTTGTCAGGCTGCTAACCAAGAGGTCATTGGTTCGAATTCACTAGCTGCTTTGTGGGCGGAATGGTGGTATGGGACTTGAGCCACCTAACAGCAGTGAGGACATACTGCCCAGCCCTGTGTTGTCGTCACGATCTGTTGGTAAGCTCTGGCCTCTTGTTGGGTTACCTCATGCCAGTTGAAAGCATCTCCCAGTTTAAAGGACTCTTCCAGCACTGTACTGGACACTCTTCTGTTGTGATCATGGGCTAATTTTTAAAACTAGATTGCTGGACCTTTCTTCCTCATCTTAATCTAGAAGTACTGGTAAAAACCTGTTAACTGTCTGCTTCCAGCATTGCAGCAGCGTACAAGCCAGCACAGCAGCTATGAGTTGGATTCAACTCTCTGGCACGTAGGACATCACCATCACGTCTTCTCAGAGGATACTTGCTTGGACTTATTCCTTCTTGATTTTCTGTCCCGGTCACCTCTGATAGACAGATGGTGGACAGAACTGATGATTCCTATATCTTTAGTGTTAGCAACTTGCTTTCTACTCAGAACACAGAAGAAATGCAGAGGTAGCCCCTTTGGTTGGGGGCATGCACCTAACAGGCTTTAGTACCTTGATTCTTTACATCTGTGTGTCTGCCTTTTGCTGTTGGCTTTCAGTGAGATGTTGTTTTTATGTGCCAATGAGTTGCCTGTGACTCATTGTGACCCTATACACAAGAGCTCTGAAGCCTGTCCTGTCCTGAGCCAGTTTCACTGACTCCAACACACCAATCCTCATTACCTCGGTTACTGTGTCAGTCCATCTCATCTGGGGTCTTCCTCTCCTGCGCTGACCCTTCACCCTTCCAAGCATGATGTCGTTCTCCCTCCTGGCCACATCCCCAAAGTATGTGAGAAATCCTAGCTTCCAAGGAGAGACTTGGTTTCACCCTTTTCAAGACAGATCTGTTTGTTCTCTCTCTCTTTAAAAAAAAAAACACTAAAGAGCACAGTTTTCCTCTGACATATATGTGGGTCCTCCTGGATAGGAATCTCTTAACAGTAAGATCTGTTTGTTCTCTTGGAAGTCCATGATACGTTTAAGACACTTCTCTGACACCACAAGTCAAAGGCACTAATTCTCCTGTCATCCTTAGTCATCGTCCAGTTTTCTGATGCATGGCAAGTAATTGCAAAGACCATTGCCTGAATCAGGCACACCTTAGTTTCTAGACTGACATCATTGTTTCTTAGTACTCTGGAGAGGTCCCTGACAACAGATTTACCGAATACAATTTGTCTTTTGATTTCCTGACTGCTGGTGTCAGAAGAGTGTTGATTATGGAGCCGAGTGAGCTGTAGTTGTTAACAACCTCAATTTCTTCTTCATCATCTCTCATGGTGCTGCCAGTTGGCCCAGTGGTGAGAATCATTGTCTTTATGTTGAGCTTCAATCCATTTTGGAGACTACATAGTCGTTGGCTTTCTGCAGCAAGTGGTTAAATGGATAATTCCAAGATTTACAATCATGTCTCCCCTGCACTTCTTGATATGATTAGTTCCATGTCCACCTGAGTACTTCTTGACATGAGACTAACTAGATTCTTCTTCTGGGATATTTGAGTCTGTGAATGTGAATAACACCCTAAATGACATGCCTTGGGTGCTTTGCACAACCTGATTTAGTGGTGACTGATTTAAACAGCTTTTGGAAGTTGAACCAGTCTCAGGTCACCTGTGGAAGTGGCAAACTTGGTAATTGGAATTCAGTTTGAATTTGTAACTCTTCTTTAACTTTGTGTCTGACCTTCTGCCATGCCTGTGTTTGCTTTCTCATTGTATAGTGCCACTGTTTGATACTGTGTTACATAATTTCTTTGACTCTGAGCTGATGAAGATGGCAGGGGCTGGGCAATGTGGTCTGTTATGTAGAAGTTTGCTCCAAATCAGAGCTGAGTCTATGAGTGTTAGCCATGTCAAGCTGATGGTGGTAAACATTTTCTCTTTAGATTGGCACTTGAAAAGCTCTCAGCAAATACCTGTTGAGTGAAGGACCAAATGGTGCTGTGTACCTGGGATCACTGGGCTCTAGAAAGCAAAAAAAGAATATTCTAAGAGTGGTCCCTTGGTTGGGCTCAACGTTTTCCTTGTGCAGTGTTGATGGAGAGCCAGTCACGGGTTAATTTTATTTCACCTCTGTTCTTTCAGCAGGAGACTCCTTCCTCAATTAAAATGTATTTTTTTTCCACCGTTACCTTGTAGTGGAAAATGACACTTCTGCTGCTTTTAGTCTTTTATGTCTCCTAAACCGAGCCCTCACCCCGCTGCGGCTTCAATAATGCATCATTTCGTACGTTCTGCGGCACCTCTAGTCTCCGCCAGGTAGTTAAATGAAAATGAACCACTGCAGGTTGGATTCAGAGTCATCCATTCACCTTCTCCCTTTTCCTCCATCTCCTCACCGCATGTATGCAAAACAGTGTCGCTTTTTTCTTTTTTTTTCTTTTTCAGTGAGAGAGGGTGATGTGTGCATGCACACAGGCTCCTCGGTGTGAATGGGGGGATATGACTTTATTTCTTAATCCCAGATCCTTGGAAGAGTAACAGCGTGCGCATGCAGGGCTCTGCAGTTCCCCTCTCCAGCTCAAGTACAGTGGGACTTCAGGACCTGCAGCAGACTAATACTAACAGCCTGAAGACGCACAGTGGCTGCTGGCAAAGTTGTCACGTGTCTTTGAGACAAAGCTCTGCTGAAATGGACTCACTCCATTCATTCATTCATTCATTCACCACCTCCTTCGTTCACCCAGGCCCTGATGGTCTTGGTGTATGCCTGACCTGCCTGGGTGGTGATGTCACAGATGATATGCATTCGTGAATACAATCCTTCACCCTTTTTTTGCATCTGCATCCGTCACCACATGACCTCCACTAAAGGACGCAGCGTATTTTTCCCTGACTTTTGAATTGGATCTCGATTGTGTCTCTTGCTTTGGCTGGGAGAATGATGTGGAGGCACTGATGTCCTGGAAGTTCTGGGCCTTTGCCCTGAAGAACTGTGCATGCTTCTGCTTTGTCTTTCTTCTATGTCTTTGGCTTTACTTTGAGAACGTATTGCTCCAGTCCACTGACCCAAGGAGGAGGAGCTTGAGAGACACTTGCAGCCGACTTTTCAGGCAACCCAGGCCCTTCTCAAGATGCTAGATCCAACCTAGACCAGCCCAGTCTTGACCATGACAATAGATGCATGTATAAAAAGTGAAAAATGGATGCTTCAGGCCATTGCTTTGTGGAGTCATTTGTTATATAGCATTAGTACGAAAGGCATGACTGATGTCGTGAGGGGTTAATATAACCCAGACGTGTGGATTGTGTTTGAACACAGTCTTGGAGTCTCTTCATGGTAGTGGGTTGCCCAGGAGAAGATCCCTCACTGCAGCACGAGAGAGTGTCAGGAGGGGGAGAGTGTACTTGAGTAGTGAGAGGAGAAATGATGCCATGCAGGAGGTGGCTTTTGAAAAGCCACTTTGCAGATTATCTTATCAATGTTCAGAATAAAGGAGCATTACCAAGCTTTCTTGTGTTAAAACATATGTGATGTTCAAAGTTGATTTCTTATCAAAGCCAGTTTATTAAACAGCTAAAAAGGCTTGGCTTCTAATGGACTAGGGGGAGGAGGGGAGGAAATAGAAGCTAGAAAAGAGTCTGAAGACTTCTAAAACTCTAAAATGGATGTGAAAAACAACATCTCCTTTGGGTAATAGTCACTTTGTGTAGTGGTCATCACAGAGAATGCACCTGCCATACATTTGAGGGATGAAATGAAGCAGTGTACGTACTGTGCACCACGGATTTGTTTGGTAAAGATATCACAGGCAGGATCTCAGCTATCACACACACATAGCATGTAAGGGAGCTCTGGTGGCCTGCTGGTAAGAAGCTGTGCTGCAATCCTGAAGGCATGTGGTTCGAATCCTCCAGCCACGCCATGGAAGAAGGATGGTCAGTCTTCTCTTGTGGGATTAACTGACTCTGAAAACCATCCAGAGGGCCAGCTCTGGATTGGTTCTGAGTAGATGGTAAACACCATCACCACCACCATCACCACATAGCATGTATGGGACCTTGGTTATTGTAGGTGCTTAGGGGATTTCTATTCGATGAACAAAACCAAACCAACGTAGAACAAATCTGCTCAAAAGGAAGAAAGCAGTGCAGCTTACCTGTCTAGATGTGAGAGCCTAGCAGAGGAGAGCCAGACTGCTGTTTAAATACAGCACACATGTTTGGTGGTAGATCCCCCAGAACTGGGTATGAATACATCAGAGCATAAATGACAGGTATTTGACACAGCTGAGAAGTAACTAGAAGGGGTGGGCACTGATAGAACCCTCCGATGATGAGTTGGAGTTAGTGGAATGGCAGAGCAAGAGGCTTGCCTACAGAGCGGAGAGGAATTTGAGGAAATTAAAGGCACTCTCTATCCAAGACCAGGGAGCCTAGTGGTAAGACACTGCGCTGCTGTCCTGGAGGCACGTGGTTCAAATCCATCAGTTGCTCTGAAGGATGAAGATGGGCAGTCATCTCTCATGCAGTCAGCTGCCTCAGAAAACCCACTGCAGGGTCAGCAATGAGTTGATTCTGACTCTTGAGCACAAGAGCAACGTCATTCAAGACTGAGTTCTGATGACCTCCTCCTCTTGTAGCAGGACTGGCTTGGCCCTGCCAGCCACTCATACATTTTATGTGGGTGTCTGTGACTGTTGTTTAAGTCTTTTTTTTTTCTTCTCCCCACTGAGGAGCCCCTGCAGGAGCTGTACCAGCACCAAGGACCCCTCCAGAAGCACCAGCTCCAGAACCCACTTCCTCCTGATGGATATCCTCCCATAAGTTCTACTTGGAAACAGAATGTGACATTTGCTTCTGCTCGGACTTCAAGGGGAGGAAGGGGAGGCTTATTTAAGGAAACTATTTTTTACAAGGTTTCCAAAGATGTATCAGTCCAGCTCTCCAAATCTCAATCTTATGAATGGATGGACTCCAAAGGGTAGGCTTTCTTCTGTTCCATTGAATGAGATGTCACCAGTGGTGCTGAGGAATGCACAAAAGTGTGTCTAGCCCGGGAGGGAGTGGAATTCCTGGCCCTTTGCCACGGAAATTGTCAGACAACTACACTTGCAAGCCTGACAATTAAAACGGGAAGACAATGCAATTGAATAAGAACCTTTTTCCATTTATATTGAATGAGGAGCTGGTGGAAAAGCTCGTGTAATTAAAAGGAGAAGCGATGGTTGCCTTTGAAGGGAGCTTGGAACAGCCATAAGAATCCTAGAGGCAGATGGCACCTCTTGTTGGCTGTGCCAGTTTCGACTTCAAATTGAGTGTCTTTTTCTTTTTGTGAAGTGATTGGGGGTGGGGTGGTGGTGGGGTCAGTCCTGAACAATGCCTGTGTTTCAGGATCAGGCAGAACCTCATGGAAAACTAGCCTTTAGCTAGATGGTTCACAGTCTCTAAGGAAGCCAGAGGCACCTTGAGCTGTGGTGTGAGGAGAGAGAAGTGCAGCGAAGATGTCCCTAAGAGGGAAGGCTGGTATGACTTCGTCTCACATACGTGGGGTGAGTTCTCAGGAGGGACTGTCCCTGGAGAAGGATGTCACGCCTGGAAGCATTTCCGTGTTTATCCACACGTCATTTCTTGGATTGGGAGGGAAGTGAGGATGTACTTAAAAATGTACCGTGGAGGCATTGTCTTGAGATTGCTCAAAATTTTGTCACCACTGTCGTGCAGAAGATACTTCACAAGGAGCTGCTTCTGTTCTGTGATGATATGTCTTTGGAGGCACGTAGATGTGGCTATGAGATTTTTATTTCCCATTAAACAAAGACTTTTTTTTAATTAAAAAAGTTACTTGACATTTTGATGGTATCTAACATGAATGTAAACATCTTCTGGCTTGTTTTCATGACAGGGTATCACCAAGTGCTAGTCCTGAATTTGCACCCCTGGTTCAATTGTTTGGCACCAAATGGTGTCCCCTCAGGTGCAGAAAGCTAACGAAGGACAGAAGGGACTTACAGGTAACAGGGCGCATGTACACAGTGTACAGGGGGAGCCGAGCTCCACCACGCGGGGCTGGGAGCACCGATGTCTCAAGAGCCCAGGCCAGCCAGAGCACAGAAGACAGACCTCCCGCAGGAATTGGGGCTTTTGAATCCAGTTAATGGCAGGCTGGGACCATCTCATTGAATTGCTTTGGACTTGAATTGGCCTGTTGTTGACCTGAAAAGAAAATAAAGCACCTTGCAAGTTTGTTTTGGTTTCTCAAGGGACCACAGGCGCCCTCAGAGTGGACCTGTGTGATGTTCATATGCTCTTCTCTCCCCTCAGAATGACTTTCCTCTCTCCCTTTCGTCTTATCTCTCTTCCCTGTACCTCCTGCTCTCCCTGATAGCTCAATTTAATGATTGCTTCCTCAGCCTTGCCTATTTTGCCCAGGTTGATTGCCTTTTGAAGCCATTTTCAGCCACCAGTTTTCAAAAGTTCTTTCACAAAGAAATGCATTTCTTCATTTCTGTCTCCTCTGCTGGGCTGGAGGCTTCCTGAGGGTAGGGTGGATGGCATCTCCTCATTATTCTCCCCTCCTCATTGCCCAGCAGTGCCTAGGGCAGTGTCTGGTCTTTGGCATGTAATAAATTTTGAGGACCTTACATGACATTATAATACAAACAACAGAAGCCAGAATGGGAGTTCCCTCTCAATTTCATTTCTGTAGAAATGGCCCCTGATCACTCAGGTTTGAGAAACATTGCCTGAAAGGGGTATGGCTGGGTTCCCAGGGGAAAACCAATACATCTGATGTGGCTATGTGGACGTTACCTTCTACTTCACACCGATTTATGGAGACAGTTGTGTGTGTCCCAGTGAACTCTGCTTCTTGGGGGTTTCAGTGGCAGATTTGAAGGCAGTGGACCATCACAATGACACCATAGAGAGAGCTACATTAGCCTAGTGGACAGAAAGTTATGCTACCAAGCCCAACATGGGTGATTTTAATCTGCGACCCTCGGGCCTGTTTCAAATTGCTATTTTTTTGGTCAAACATTTTTTCTAGGTGGTATAGCACTGGACTGTGAATTGCTGTACAGAGGTAACTCGTGGTTACTGTGATGCTGAACACTGTGACACTGATGTGTCAAATGCGATAATGGTTACCCATGGTGGACAGTGTTTGCTGGAGTTCCCTGAGTAAAAAAAGCTGGGAAGCTGGAGTGGCATCCACTTCTGAAATGGCTTGCATCTGGAAACTCTATGAACAGTGCTCAGGCTTTTCGTTCATAGGGTCGCTATGAGTCTGCGATTCAATGGCACCTAACAACAACAACAACAACAGACAATCACATGCCCCTTTGGATTCACTTTTGGGTGCCCTCAGACTTCCAGGCTTTTAGTAGCAGCTCCGTGTGTTAACCGATGATGATATAAAGGATTTGTCGCCAGGTTTGAACCTGCTCGTAGCTGACCCTATGAACGGTGGCAGATTACATGGAGGGAATTGCTCCTCTTTCTCCTACAGAACTGCTGGTGGATTTGAACCACCAGAGAGGCATGTGCTCTTTGGATCAGCAGTGCAGTTCTCCACGGATTATGCCACCAGAGCTCCCTTCTTGGTGATTTGAATGTGAAAATGGAAATGATGGTCCTGGAGATGGGAAACCTCTCTGATGATCACATGATAGCATTTTCTAAAATGAGTTTTTATTGAAAAGAAATTTAAAATCAGTAAGAACAGAAGTCTAAGTGGTGACTGTCTGTTAGAACTTTGGTTGATGCCAAGTCAACTGCCATGGAAAGAGATGGTGGAGAAGGTCAACATCATCAGTCAGAAAAAGGCCAAGGGCCACCTGTGGAACAGACTCTCACTTCCTTGTTATACCAGCTCAAAAACGAAGCTGAAGAAAAGGGAAAATTAATCCATGAGAGCCAGAGACAATCCTGAGTACCTCTCACGCAAATTGAGAGATCGTCTCTAAAATAGATGTGATGTATTTATTGAGTTGGAGTTAGTGAGACTGGCTCAGGACAAGGAAGGGTTCAGAGCTGCTGCACATAGTAGGGTCGTTGTGCATCGCAGGTGACTCAATGGCACATAACAACATATATAACAACGTAACAACATACTTAATAACATACGGTGACAGGTTTGGAAGCAGGAGCGGCATCCACTTCCTAAACAACATGCTCCAGAAACCCTACGAACTTTAATAAATGTCAGTGGTTGTAGAGGGGCTTCAGGCATTTTGTTCATAGGGTCGTTATGAGTCGTGCAGTCAACAACAACAACAACAACTAATGACTAAAGACCAGATGACTTGTAGGAGCCCTTAAGGACATCAGACCGAAAGAATGCAGAAGGTTGTGAAAAAGACAGGACAGAAAAATAGCAAAATGGATCTCACAAGACTTCAATTTGCCTGAGAATGTGGAGTATCTAAAAGAAATAAAAGAAACGAGGAAGTAAGAATGCAGAACAGAACATTTCGAAGGACAACCAGAGAGGACAGAGCCCGTTATTGTAATGAAATGTGCAAAGGTGTGGAGTTGGAAAACCAGCAGAGAGGAGCAGGCTCAGCCTTGCTGCGGCCCATAGAACTGAGAGACACTTTGCGAGCTTCCAGTTGTAACGCAGAGAGGTTCTGTGGACAAGGGACTGAACAAGCCAGGAAACATCCGAGGAGGATGGAAGACTGGGAGTATACAGAATCCCTGCACCAGGAAGAGTTGATGAATGGTGAACCGTTTCAGGAGGTGGCATATTAGGAGGAGCCAATGACATTGAAGAAGGAAACCCAATATGCTTTGAAGATGGTTTGCCTCATCCCCCCAACATTTTTTAAAATTATTATTAATTTTAATGAAAATTTACAGATGTTGGATTTCCATTCATTCACTGTTGCACTTTTCTCCCTGCCCACCACTCCCCCTTGGTAAATCTTCTCTTTGAAAAGTAAAAGAAAAATTATCTCATTGTTTTATAGTCCCTCCCCCCAGGTCCACCCACTATGCTGTCTTCATTCTGGACTCCTGTCCTGACAATAATACCTAATCACATATCCCTTTTAAAAAGTTTCTCCCTCAGCTTTTTCAATGCAGTATTGATGCCTTTGAGGTGTGGTGCTGGAGAGGAGTCTTGAGAATACCATGGACTGCTATGAAAACAAACAGATTCATCCTGGATAGAGTTAAACTGGGCAGCTTCCTGGAGGCAAGGATTTGGACATGTAAGGAGGGACTAGTCCTTGAAGAGGGACATCATGCTTGGGAGCATGAAGGGACAGCACAGGAGGGGAATGCCCTCTATGAGGTGGATTGATTCAGTGACTAGGGTAATCGGGATAGGTGTGTCTGAGATTGGCACAGGACAGAGCAGAGTTTAGAGCTGTTGTACATAGGGTGACTATGAGTCGCAAGTGACTCAACGGCACATAACAATAACAACATACATTTTTTTATCCCATTTTTCTCAGTCTCTCCCCAACCCCGATGTCAATCCTGTTTTACAACAGTGGCACTATGCAGTATTTGTCCTTTTATGACTGAGGTATTTCACTCAGCATAATGTCCTCCAGAGTCCTTCTATCAAGGTGGCCCTAGAAAACCTTGTGGGGCACTTCCACCCCATCACAGAAGGTTGCTGTGGGTCATACACGTACTTGACATCATCTAACCACACTGTGAGTGATGTTGCCTACTTCATAGAGTGATTGGGGTCCAAGACACAACACACCCTGCCCACAAAGTCCAGAGATGCCACCCTGTCCTCCGAGTAGCACGTCCCTCACCACCGCGGATGCTGGCACTTCTCACTGCCCCTTCCAGCTCATCACACCACAAGGGTCTTAGCTGCTGAGGCTGAAAGAGAAAGGTGGCGCCAACTTCCAGCGCCAGTGGCCTGCCCAGCATTGGCAGCCGCGGAGCTCTTTAGAAATGGCCTCATCCAGCCTCTTGGTGTTATTGATTCCAGATCTGGACAAAGTCACTAGTTTTCCCATTTCCAACATAATTCACGCAGCCGTGTGTCATGTCCCTTGGCCTGCGCACATTTGTGGGGAGGTGGGTGGACTTGTGGTCCAATGTGTGGAAAATTGCATTCCTGGGTAATAAATTAAGAGTGCACTTGATCCCTCTATTGAGATCCTCATAATTTGGTGCCCTTGGAGTTCAAGGTAATCAGAACAAAGAAGGAGAAGAGCGACAGAGGAAAATGAACATTTCTGCTCAGTTACATAAGCGGGCGGCGGGCACCTGTTGCCCAGTGACTGCATCTTGCAGGAAGTGCTGTGCTGGTGTAATTAATTAAAGGGGTTTTATTGCTGCGTAGGATTTATAGAACTTTTATTTGCAAAATGTCTTCTTTATAGTTGTTGGTTGCGTTGCCTGGCAAAGGGCAGCCAAGCTGCACCTGTTTTAGCGGTGACAGCGTGTGTGTGGGATTGACTTCTTGGTGTTTTTTCCGAAACTTTAAGCACCTTGCCCCAGGCGGAAGCCCTCACGCTACCTTCTCCTCACCAGCCCCCTGAGGACAGAAGGGCTGACTGCTTGGGGATTGTCAGGATGTAAACTGCTGTTTTCACTGGGCCTCTGTCTTTCTTTTTCTTCACACAACACATACTCATGGTTGTGGGACTTCTTCTTGGGCAGCTGAACTGGCCATCATTTAGATTGGCCACAGGATGCGCATTCTCAGTCCACACAGCTTCTCCAGCGTCGTCGTCATGGGCCCCTTGACCTCCAGGCTTCCAGTTTAGGTCAGTGTGACAAGGTCGTCCCCTCAGTCCTCCAGAAAGGAGCCTCTGGCTCCGGCTCTGGGGTCAGCAGTGTCATCGGCTCTGTCTCTTGTCGGTCTCTAGTTCTCTGCAGAGGCTGCTGTTGATACTCCTGCGTTGACCCCAGGTCTGGCTGATGCAGGATTCTCTGCCTCTCAACATCACACACTGCTTCCTCCTCTTTGGTGATGTTGAGATTCCCCTGCCTTTTCCATTAAGCAGAAAGACAATGAGTAGTGATGGATAGGGGTGTGTGTGTGTGTGTGTGTGTGTGTGTGTGTGACTGATGTGCACAGGGAGTTAGTAACCCCTCGGCACACGCGGTTCCTTTGATTGTATGTCATCTGCCCGCCCTGGGTGTGTTACTGCCTCGTGGGCTTTTGCGGCATCAGCTTCTCAGACAAGCACCATATGCCGTGTCCGCATGATCATACACGGAGAGATTCCCCTCCGTTCAATGCTGACCAGCTCATCACTGCTTTGTTCTTTCCTGTAATGAATCATCACCATTTGTTTTTGCACAAGTAATAAAACAAGAACCCATGTGCTCGTGAGCTGTGCTATGGACTCCTGACCGTCTTGTGTGTGTGTGTGTGTGTGTGTGTGTGTGTGTGTGTGTGTCTGCGTAGCACCACACTAAGTAGAATTTTCAGTTGCTGATATTTTAAACATATATTAGCAGGCTTTTCATCCGGGGCACCGCTGGGTGGTCTCGAACCTCTAACTTGTTGACTAGCATCTGGGCATGTTCATCCTTTGCACGCTGCTCCCCTCCTCGCTGGCCTCCTGATGGTGTCTCTGTAAAGCAGGGCTGTGCTGCACAAGTGAGCCAGTCGTTGGGAGAGTTTTGTTAAACCTCTCAGGCAGAACAAGCTGAGATGTTTTCATTTGAACCATCAGCTAGATCGTTCAACTTCTGGAAAAGGTTTTCAACACAGGCTTTTAACTCTCACTGCTTCTTTTAGTAATGACACAGACGTTGATGTAAGGACGAGCTCCCTTCCATCTGTCTTCGTGTGCATTAATACAGAAGCAGAGGGTACAAGACTAGGGGAAAGGGGAAAGAATTTTACATGCTAATTGAGCCTTTTAATTGCGAAAATAAAGTGTTCTCCCTCCAAATTCTCTCATTCCCCCTCATTGCTTGTTCTCGTTATTTCCAAATTTTCAATAAAGATGTCACTGAGGCCACCAGGCCACGTCTCGGTGACATCCCCTGGCAGATGCGCATATGGAGGACCTAACCTTCCAGATGTCCTTCTGTGTCACAGGCACGCCGACCACAGCCACCACCGTGCCCCCAGGGCCAAGAAAGGATTCCATGCACGAGACACACTGTCCAGCTTCCTGTCCAGCTTAGCAGACAAGCAGCTGGAAGCCTGCGGTGGGCCCCAGTGCCCCAGGGGTCCTTGCACTAAGCTGCCAGGTGGGGTCACCTCCAGCTCTCCTAGTGAACAGGCAGAGACTTTAAAGGATAGGTGAGCATCTGTGCGAGAAGGCTCCTCTAAGCCTCGCCATCTAGAGAAATGCAAGGTGAAGAAGTGAAGAGTTTCGACTAATAATTATGTGCATTTCTGGAACATGGTAACAGATTGATCCCTTCTAAAGGGGGGGAGGGACAAGGAGTCTCCAGGAAATTAGTCTTTAGCAAAGCCTTTGGGGAACACCAAGCTGAGAAGTCCAAATCTTATTCTGTGAAGATGCCTTTCAGTTACAATTTCCACAGCAGAGAACTAGGCAGTGCGTGTATGTGTGCACGTGCGCTTGTGCTTGTCCTCGAAATTTAAACGCAAGCATTAAAAGGCTGGGTGAAATGTGCATCTCCTTCCACTGGTACGTCTCCACCTTCGAGGGTGGCAGTTGGTGTCTCAGAAGAAGGACCTTCAGGCTACTCTGAGAAAGGTCACAGCTGTGAAAACCCTGCTCCATGAAGTTCACGGCGAAGCAGTGAGGTCCTCCCGAGGTGGAATCACAGCCACTGGTTTGAAGTGTCCCCGGGTGGCCAGGCTGTAGGAAGAGACGCGAGCTCGGCCTTCAGCTACCAGCTGAAGGGAACTAGCCATCACCTGTAGAATAGTAAGGAATGGATCTGAATCCGAGTTCTGTTGCCTTAGTCCTTTATCTATGGAAGACATCTCACGAGCAAGCTTCTCTTTGCTTATGTGGATGCTGGCACCCCATGAGTTCAGTTACATAGGATTCCTGTTAAATTTGATTCCAGGTGAAGTGATTGAGCTAGGACTCAGCTGTGTTTTGTAAATGTGGGCTCATTCGGTGCTATGCATTGTGTTTAGTGTCTGATTTTTCAGTAATCATCAAATCTTTCTACCAGCATGCCTCTAGGTGGACATGAACCTTTCATCAGCAACGAGACACTCCCAGGACTGCAGTAAAGCCACAAATGAGAACTAGACACCTGAGTTTACTCCGGTAATTTGGCTCTGGAGAAGTTGTGGTTGGGAGAGAGTTTGGTCAAGACTGCTCTTCAATCTGATTGGGAACCAAATATTCTGGAAGATGGGGCGACTGAACAGGATCCCCAGAGCTCTCTGACTCTCTCCTTTGCTTCTGTCAACAACTTTGGTTGGTTGGGGATTTTTTTTTTGTTTGTTTGTTTTTGGGTTTTTTTTCCCCCCATCCAGAAATGCTTACCAGAAACAAGAACATGCTAGCGTGGGTGGACACAATTTGGAGTGCTTGATTAACCCAGCAATTAATAAAAATGGAGAGGTGACAATTGGTGTTACCACGCGGCAGTTGAAAGCGATGCACTTGGCCTCGCTCCATGCAAACAGATTGATGGCGAAGCCACCCATGGGGAAGGACATGAGAATTCAGGAAAAGGAAACTGGTTGGAAAGCAGGTACTCTGAACCAAAAAAAACCCAAAAAAAACACCAACAACCACAAAACAAAAACACCAACCAAAAACTAACACACCAGCAACCCCCCAAAACAAACCAACAACACAGAAACAAGGTCAGGACAGCATGGTGGGTTGACTCTCTCCATTCATTCTCCAGAATCTGTGATTTAATAGTCTTTGTGTGTCTGATGCAGTGCCAGGAATACAAATATTTATACAGGGTCAGGCCTGCTCTCTCCTATGTAGAGATTCGTGGTGCTGGTAAATGCCATGACATTGACCTTGACCATAGATCAAAACCTTACCATATCTTTCCCATCTTCACAGGCCCCGCCGAGGTTAAGCCCATTACTGCCCTCACTGTGTCAGTTAATCTTATTCCAAATCTTCCTCTTCTTCTCAGACCCTTTCTTTTTCTAAGCATGATACCTTTTACCAGACGCTAACCAGAGTGCTCCTTAGAGGCACGATATAGATTCTGTGGATATATAGGCTCTTCCTTGGAAAAGGATATCATGCCTGCAGAGATGGAAGGTCCGTGAAGGAGAGGAAGACCCTCAATGAGGTGAATTAACACTGTGATTTCAGCAGTGGGCTCTAGTGTGCCAGGCATGACGAGTGTGGCCCAGGATGGTGGGAGGGAGGGGGGCGTTCAGGTTGACCGCTCATACTGGACTCGACAGTACCTAACAGCAACAACCACCTCTCCTGATAATATGCTCTAAATGTGGGAGACAGATTCTCTAAGGAGGACCCTGGCTTCACCTTTTCCAAGGCAGATTTGTTCTTTCGGCAGGCCAGAACATAATCAATATTCTGCCAGCACCACAATTCAAAGGCGTTAATTCTTTGATCTTCCTTATTCATTGTTTGTTTTTCACGTCTTGTGAAGCAACTGAAAATACAATCACCGGGCTCAGACTTCTTTACTTTTTTTAGCACTTCCAAGAGATCCTTGACGACAGATTTTGCTGATGGAATTTCTCTTGATTTCTTAACTGCTGCTTCCAGGTCTGTCTAGCTGCCTCGCTCTGAAGGGAAAATGTGTTACCTGTTTGGCTTTTGGTGTGTTTTTTTGTCCTTCCTTCCTTCCTTCCTTCCCTGCTTCCTTCCCTCCTCCCCTCCCTCTTTCCTTCTTTTTTCTTTCAATGGAGAAAGGAAGGAGTTTCACGAAGAGCTGGAGGAGAGCTGACCTGCTCTGGAGGCCACAGGATAAAGAGCACAGCAGCTCAAGTGCTCTGAGCTCTCACTTCATGCTGGACACTGCTCTGAGTCGTCGAGCTTGACCCTGATCTTGAGGATCTTGGAGAAGGCTTTTTGGGCTTCCATTTGTCATAGCCTTGTTCGTCTACCCCAGTGAGTTAGGGAGAGGAAGACCCAACTCATCATGCCGACTACTGTTGTTATGTGCTGTCCGCTCACTAGAACTCATGAACCCTGCTGTCTCCTGAGGCAGTCTCACTGTCTCTGACACACCTACCTCCATTTCTTCAGTTATTGTGTCAGTTCATCTAATTTGGGGGTCTTCCTCACCTATGCTGTCCCTTAGCCCATCCAAGCATGCATGGTATCCTTCTCCAAAGACTGATCCCTCCTGGCCACATGCCCAAAGTATGTGAAACGAAGTGCCAAAATCCTTGCCTGCAAGGCGAAACTTGGTTTCACACTCCCTAGGACAAAACTGTTGGTTCTCTTGGCAGTCCATTGTATGTTCAGCACTCTTCTCCGGCACCACAGCTCAGAGGTGTCAATTATTTTTTCTGTCATCCTTGGTTATTGTCCAATTCTCTGATGCATAAGAAGTAGTTGGGAAAACCATGGCCTGGATCAAGTGCACCTTAGTCTCTAGACTGACATCTTTGTTCTTCAGCACTCTGGAGAGGTCCCTGACTGCAGATTTTTCTAATGCTATTTGTCTTTTGATTTCCTGACTGCTGGTACCAAGAATGTTGATTAACTTGGGCTTTCCAGTATTGCTAAGGTTAAATTCATTAACAAATGAATTTCCCAGCACTTAGACAGTAGTGCTAGTTGTTGAGTGCTGGTGAGTTGACTCTTAGTGATCTCACATGAGAAAATTGAATAGCCCCTTGGAGTTGACTAAGCTGTAACCTGTACGGGATAGATTGGCACATCTTTCCACAAAGCCCCTGAGTGGATTCAAACCATCAGTGTTCCAGTGAGCAGCCCAAGGCATAGCCATTGTGCCACCAGGTCTCCTGATGGCCCTCAGGAAATGATTAGTTCCATTCTGCTCAGGTCGACCACATGAACATTTTTAAACAATGGAGTGGGCTTGCTTAGTTTGATTTATATCTAATCCAGATTCAGGGAGCTCTGGTGACCTAGTGGCGTGAGATTCTGATCCGCCAGCTGCTCTGTGGAGGAAGATGGACAGTTCCCTCCTGTCACCGAAAAACCAGCAATGAACCTGTTGACTCAGTGGTGGTCGTAAAGCAACAATAACAATCTCGATCAAGCCTGATAACTTAGTAGCTACATAGGAAATATCTGTGGAAGTCCATGCCTGGGATGTACAATAATTAGAAACAGTCTCTTGCCCATTGAGAAAAGCTCTCCATAGAAGTAGATGGGAAAGGAAAAGGGAAAAAAAATAAAAATAAAGGTTTGGGGTTGGGTTGTTTTTTTTTTCTTCAATATCCATAAATGCACTTTATTACACAGATCTGGGAGACAGCGAGTCACCTCCAAGACTGCCTTGGGTTTTTGTTTTTTTTTTTTTTTAATAAGCTTTCAACCAGAACGTGATGTGTGTTACAGGCAGCTCACTAAGAAGAGTGTAATGACCGTAGGAGATCCAGTCCTTGGCCATATTGTTGTGCACTGTGGAGTTGGAACCAACCCGCAGCTGACCCTCTGGTGGGTTTTCAGAGGCTGTTAATCGCACAAGAGGAGACTGCCCATCCTTCTCCCAAAATCCTTGGCCTAACAAACATATGGTAATATGGTCCTCCCCTGTGTATGTGTTCCGTGTGTATAGCAAGCAGATACAACCCGCTTCCTGTGTGTTCTTGTAGTAAATGATAACTAGTTCTCCAGTCTGTGGACTTGGCCGCGCTGCTGGTCACACAGACCCACAGCTGTCCCGACTCTGGTGCCCTGTATTATATGGTGGCCCCATGTATTATACCATGGAACTGGTCTCTGTGGGTTTTCTTGCCTGTGGTTTTTATGGAAGCACAGCACTGGGTCTTTCGGGGTGGATTTGAACCCCTGACCCTTGGTGGTAGAAGGAGGTGGAGAAAAGTGAAGAAGGTAAGTAGTCAAACACTGTTTGCGCCCCCTGGGCATCTTTTGTCACACTTGCTGGAATGCGCTGCCAGGGAGCTGATTCTGGCTCTCAGTGAGCCCAGCATGTGCAGCATAGAACAGGTCTCTAGGGGTTTCAAGCTGGGGCCTTTTGAAAACCACTCCACACCTGAGTTCTGGGGAGCCTCTCAGGTTCAAATCGCTGGCTTTTTTACTTTTTTAATTGTTGTTGTGTGCTGTCAAGTCAGAACCGAGCCACAGCTGACCTTCCAGCTGGTTTTCAGAGGCCGTTAATCGGTCCTTAATCACATGGAAGGAGATTGGCTCTCGGTCTCCTGCAGAGCAGCTGGTACATTCGACTGCGGGACTTTGGGGTTGCAACCCTGCTTTGCCTCACGAGGCCACCTTTTGGCCAGTAGTTGAGCACGTCACCACTTTTGCCACCAAGGGACTCTCTCTGTCCCTGTTGTTGTTACGTGTCATTGAGTTGACTTCACAGTAGATTAAACCCAACACTCGGTTCTCAAGCCCACTCTTGCTGCTGCTGCTTCATTGCGTCTCATGAGGTCTTCTCTTCTTTATGAACACTTTCTTTTCAAATATTGTGCTTTGGTGAAAGTTTACAAAGCCAAATCATCCCCCATTCAACAATTTCCACACATTTTACTTGGTGATATTGTCATCCCCTCGATGCAGCAGCACTCTTCCCATCCCCCCCCACCCCATTCTCTGTATCTGTTTTCTCTCCTCCCCCTTCCTGACTTCTGAGCTTTATTTTTGCATAAATGTGGCCCTTTTGGTCATGTGTGTGCATGCACGCATGCACCTATGTGTGTGTGTGGTGTATGTGTCTCTGTGTGTGTGTGTCTGTGGTGTATGTGTTTGTGTGTGTGTGTGTGTCTGTGGTGTATGTGTGTGGTGTGTGTGTGTGTGTGTATGTGTGTGGTGTATGTGTCTCTGCGTGTGTGTGTGTCTGTAGTGTATTTGTCTCTGTGTGTGTGTGTGTCTGTGTCTGTGGTGTATATGTCTCTGTGTGTGTGTGTGTTGGGTTGTTCTGAGGAGCTCGCACTTAACAGGTTTTACTGTTTATCGATCGCTGATCCCTAGGCATGGGTTCAGGTCCGGGTGTGAAGGGTGTCCAGGAGCCATGGTCCTGGCGGTTTGACCAGGCACTATCATTCCAGTAAGTCTGGTCTTTTCTGATTACTTTTAATGTTGTCCTATATAATTTTTTAAAAGTTTTTTCTTAGTTTGTATATAATCATATGCTTCATGTTTTGTACATATACATTGTGTTTTATACAATCATGACATACATTATAGTTTATAGAATTAATGACTGTTCCTCTTTGCCTGTCATCACCACATTTTCCAAGGCCCCATCACACTTTCCCCATTCACCTGTCCTCCACTGACTGTCTAACCCTTTCTATAACCAATCCTTTCTGAGCATGATGCCTTTCTCCAGGGCTTGGCCTCCCCTGACAACCTGGCAAAAGTGGCGATGGTGTTGTTAAGTGCCCTCAAGTCACAGGCGACTTATAGCGACTCTATGAATGAAGTCCTGGACACCTCCTGTATAACTTTTGTCCTTTCTCCGAGTTCATAGGGTTTCCAGAGGCAAGCTATTGTGGAAATGGATGCCACTCCTGCTTCTGAGCTTGTTTTAATCGGGGAGCTCCACCAAACACTGTCTACCATGGGTAATCATTCTCGCATTTGACTCATCAGTGTCACAGTGTTCGGCTTCACAGCAACCACGAGTTAACTCTGTACAGCAAGTGGACAGACCAGGGTTACACGACCTAGAAGAATGTTGTACCAAAAACAATTAAAGGCAAACCTGAGGGATGCAGAGTCGAGTCACCCACCTTTGGCTTGGGAGCATGGCTTTCTGTCCACTAGGCCAACTGCTCGCTTTCTCTTTCTTTATAATGCTGTTGGTGGTGGTGTTGTTAAGTGCCATTGAGTTGCAAGCGACTCATGGCCAAAGTACGTGAGAGAAAGTCTCTCCTCTGTGTATTCTTCAGAGCACTCTGCACTCATTTCTATGTTAAATCGGTTTTTCTTCTGACAGTCCGTGGCATACGTAGTTCATCCTAAACTCACCTGCCAATTGAAGTGATCCTGTGTGTCTGCTAATTAACTTTATGCAGTGGAAAAAATCACTTTCTCATGTCTTTCTGGCAGGACGTAGTTTTGTAACGTGGAGACCGACCTGCCTGGTTAGGCTCCTGTCCTTCTGAGGAAAGTGGGGGGCGGGGCTACCTTCTTTGATGATTACTTTCAAAGCGATGGCTCCCAGGTCTGTGAAACACTTTTCCCAGCCTAAAACCTGCAAAAGCTTTATTTAACTTTGAAAAGATTTACATACATCTCAAAGGGACGGAGGAAGAATTTACAGTGACAATTTGTCTACAGAAAAACACGCTAAAGTGAGGGAGGAGATGGAGAAGTCTCCCTCTTGGTACCAGGAAGAGTGATTTTGTTCTTTCTGGATGTGTGTTTACTGGTAGAGATGAGCTGGAATCAGTGGTTGGGAGTGGAGGCATCATCCTCCTTCAGTCATTGTGGAATCAGGGAGTCTAGGTGTTAGTACATCCAGCTCCAGGCTAAGGCACTAGCCTAAAGGTAGACAGTTCTAATTCACCCAGGAACTACTGTCTGCTCTGTCACCCAGGGGTCACACGAGTCAGCATTGACTTGATTGTCATGGGTGTGGCTTTCGCTGCAAAGGTGACTTGTGTGCAAGATGAGTGGCACGTTGATGTCCTGATGTCCTGAGTTTGTTCTTAGAGCTGATGCCGGTCCCACAGGTCTGTTTTAAGTGTCCTCTGCCAAATTGATTAGCTGTTTTTAAATAAACTCCCTCCCCCTCGTGGAAGTATAGCATACAAATAGCAAGGAACAGAAAGCCCGAGCATGCAGCCTATCTTTTCATAAAGGGACATACCTGTGCAAGCAGCTCCCAGATCAAGAAGTAGAACATAATTAGTAACCCTAGACACGTTTTGCCCCACCCCTGTACAGCCTAAAAGTAGCTGACTTCTGACACCATACACCATAGATTACCTTGTGGGCCCATGCTTTCAAGTAAATTCTAGTGGTTTAGGTTGCTGTGGGGCCTGGGGATAGGATCTGCTTTGTCTCAGTGTGACCCTTGGGCATGCGTTTAAACTGGTTCTTGTGCCCATTGCACAGATGGGGAGATTGAGGCTCTCTGCGATTATGCAGGATCCAGTGCCAGGGAATAATCAGGGAATAATAGTCCATCACACTCAGAGCCATGATGCTCCACAGCCTGCATTGTTGTCCATTCCCTGTGGTCCGGCCCCCGAGTGATGTTTGTCTGATTCCCAGAGGTTGGGGTGTCTGGTGAGATAGCTGGGCTGAGCCACCAGATAATAATATCCATTAGGGCCCAGGGTTCATGGCAGGAGCACACGCCCCATCCCAGGGCTGTGTCTCACTGCCAGAGTGATTGTGTCACCGTCACTGGGGGTGCTCCAGAAGCTCCTAAAACAAGGACAGGCAAGCTCCTCTTTCTGCAGGTCCCTTCTCCTCTCACTGACCGGAGCTCTCAGGCACTCGCGAGAGAAGCCTCCATGTGGTTAAAACAAGTCAGCTCATTCCCAGCAAAGTGAAGCTGCTCCGTGCTGCCATGTGCACCAGTCACTGCTTCCGGGCACGGCTGGTGGCTGCCTGTGAGTCGCCTCCGGTTGCAGCACCTGAGAGGAGGATATGGCGGTAGCAGCCTGGCACAGTGCCCTCAGCTGAACCCGGAGTCCCTGGACCTGGAGTCACATGGCATCGTCTGGACGTGGCATGTGTGTTTCAGGCTGGGGAGCTCTACTGCTCTGTGGCTGTCCCTTCTGCACCCACAGTTCCCAAAGAGGGACAGGTGGTGACTGGGCGACTGCCCTCCTGCAGTTGGCCCCATTCACAGAAAGATTTGCCAGCAGCCCTGAATAGCGATATACTCCTGGCCTTGCTGGTCTGTAGTTGGCAGCTTGACTCATAAAGCTTCAGGCAGGCGGTTCCCTCGCCTGGCTTCCTCTCTAATATGATGGGAGTGTGAAATGGGCAGAAATGGACACTCTCACACCAGGCCCTGTGTCCCAGGAACTGAGACTGAATTTAAAAAGGCAAAATTGCATCCCTGTTCTGGAGACAATCATGCTGATAAAAACAATGCTGTGTTATTTGTTGGAATAACACTAGCCAGCCAGTTTTTGAGCACTTTAGTCTTTGCTGGCCAGGATGTTATGAAGTGGAATGACATAGGCTCAGGAGTCAGACGGCTGGGGTCTGCACCCTGAACCTCTCTTCAGCTGTGTGACCTTGGGGAAGTCACTAGGCATCTCTGCTCACTTGTTAACGGGGCTCACTTCTGTTAGTGCGTTAGTTAATCCATCTAAAGTGACTAGGAAGCTGCTTGGCATGTTAAAGGACATAAATGTACATGTGAGGAGAGGGAGGATGGTGGAGGAGAAGAGCAAATGATGGTCCTCTCTGCAGTGTGTGTAGTTGTTATTTTTAAGTGCCATCAAGTCAAGCATGACACACAGCGACCCTGTGAACAACAGATCAGTACTCTGTCCTATCTTTTGCCATCGTCACAATCTCTGACATACTCGAGCCCATTGCTGTGGTCACGATGTCAACCTACCTGGTTGAAAGTCTTTCTCTCCTTCACTATCTTTCCACCTTTCTAAGCATGATGTCCCTCTCCAAGGAATAAACTCTCCTAGCAACATGACTAGAGTAGGTGAGTTGAAGCGTAATCATCTTTGCCTCCAAAGAACACTCTGGCTGTACCTTCTTCAAGACATATCTGTTCTTTTGGCAGTCCTCTGGATGTTCATTGCTGTTCTCAGACACCATAGTTAAAAGGCATTTTTAATTCTTCTGTCATCCTTATTGTTCAGCTGTCAGATACATAGCAAGTGACTGAAAAGACCATGGTCTGAATTAGGCACATCTTAGTCCCCAAACTTACATCGTTACTCCTCAATAATTTGGAGAAGTCCCTGACTACTTATTTTCCCCATGCAATGTATCTCCTCACTGCTTCTGGTACCAAGTGTATTGATTGTGGATTTCAGTAAGATGAAGTTACTGATAGTTTGAATTTCTCCATCTATCATGATGTTGCCAATAAGTCCAGTGGTGGAGATTTTTGTGTTCTTGACGTTGAGATGCAATCTGTGTAGTAGATAGTTTAATATTGTTTGTTTTCCAGACAAAGACACAGACACAGATCAATACAATCTGCCTAGAACTTCACAGCTATGAAATGGCAGAGCAAGATAGCACTTTAAAGAGTAAGGGGCACTTGACCTAAACCATTCTGGTTTTAGTTGTTTCATATACATGAGGAAGACTGAAGAAGAATTCATGTTTTTAAATTGTGTTAGAGAAAAATATTTAAGGCACTATGTACTATGTATTTTATGCACTATGTTCTTAAAGGCAAGGCTGTTGAGAATTGGCTTTACATATTTTGAGGAAGGTTCAGTCTCTAGAGGACATAAAAAAAGTATAAAGTGAATGAAAGAAAAAGATACTCAAGGAGATTGATACATTAAGGACATTGAGACTTTGATACATTGCATTGATACGTTAAGACTATGTTAGCTTACTCAGAATACTGGTCTCTAGCCTCCTTTTCCATGTTATGTAGTATTTTTTAAAATTGTTGCTCCTGAGTGCTGCATAGTATTCCCATAACATGAATGTTCAAGAATATCTCAATCCATTTGTTTGTTGATGGACATTTGAGCTCTTTCCTATAATGCTGCTGTGAATATTGGTGTACAAATCTCCAATTATATCTCAGTTGTTTTTCCCTTGGGGTGTATTCCTAGCAGTGGAATATCTGGGTCATATAAAATAAGACTATTATTGTAAAAAGAGAAGAGTAACTAGTAAGATGTCCAAAGAAGAAAGAGTATGGGGGCTGAGGATGGGGAAAGGGAGAGATCCTGGGGTCATAGAGTTTGTTAGGTAGAGGGAGGGAGTGAATGGATTAGTAAAGATCCAGTGGGAATCTGAACATAGGAAGTAGTAGTGGGCATAGATCAATGGTGATTAATTTTATAAGACAACGTAGATAAGAAATTCATTATCTGGAACAAAATATAAATGAAAGACTGTATAAAACACTGTCAAAAGAAAGATTCACAGTCTTGGAAGCCCAATGAGTTGGAGTTAAATGTGGCGGTTCGCTGTATAACTTGGAGTGTACCATTCAACTACCATCTTTGAGTGGGACACTATTTCTTGTTATGTAGTAGGTTTGAAATCCCATAGGCAAGAAATCTGATTGCTATGCAATGCATGCACTGGATGTATTTCCATCTGCTCCCCCTGACTAGACTTATTTGAACCTGTTAGTAGCTCTGGTTCGAACCCATCCGGGAAGAAACAGGCCTGGTGATGGGCCTCTGTACAAAGCTAAGAACGCCCTAATTTGAGTGACTGAGATCTGAAAAGCTTGTAAGCAGCCGCCTGAGGAACGACTACTAGTCTCTTCTGGTTCAGAACAAAGATGAGGGAAGAAAAACAAAGATGCGTGTGAACTTCAACCAACTTCAACCTCCGTGACCCCAAGACCAGAAGAACCACGTGGAGTCTGAGTCCTTTAATGAATGTTACAAAACAAAATGTGTATGCATGGGTGAGTGGAAAACCATTTTTCTTTGTAAATATTGACTCAAATCACGATAGATGATGATGATAATAATAATAATAATAATAATTATTATTATTATTATTATTAATAATAATAATAATAATAAATAGGATGCAGGATGCAGAGTAGGGCTCCCTTCGTTACAGATCCAAACAGCATCAACACCAAAAGCAGGAAGGTGCGAGGGGAGGAGTGGTGAGAGGAGAGGAGGTGGGTGGCACGTGGGGACTTACACTTGGGCTTTTGTGATTGAGGAGGACAGGGCAAGAGCAGTATGAGACCCAGGTTGTGGATCTAGGTGGCAGGAGTAGGAGGCACTGAGTGGACACCCACCAGGACCAGGTAGAGAGGGGCCAGAGTATGAGAAGGACTGTTGAAGCCAGCCGATGGGCTGACTGGGCCCATACTGGACAAACTACTTGTTGGGTACCATTGACTTGGGTCCAGCTCTTGGCCGCACCACATGATAGAGCCACACAGCCTCATTGGGTTTCCTAGGTTGTATGTGCTACTGATGCAGGCTTTTCTCCTCTGAGTCAGTTGGATAGGTTTGAACTGTCAACCTTTTGGTTAAGTGCTGACTGTTATACAACCAGGAATCCTTGATACTCAGCGACAGAGTTTCCTGACTCCTTGTGCTCTGTGCCACATTGTCTGCCCCCTCCCAAGCAGGGAAGATGGCTAGGATGGGTAGCTGGCTTAAAGCTAGGCTGATGGGTTTGTGGGCCATGGCCCCCCACATGGGCCAGCTGCCGGCTGCTGTAGTAATCAGAAGGCTGTGGACTTGAGAGCTTCATCAGGACAAGGCCAGCTCTGTGGTGCACCACCCAGGCCTGATGCACAAATATACTCCACGCATGCATCATTAGTCCGGGAACAGCTTGAGCTAATCGGGGTCAGTCGCCACCATGCCAGGGTGGTTAAAAAAAGAAACCCCCCGCCTGACCCAAGGAGTTTTTATGGGCAGTGCAGAAACCATAACCCG
The DNA here is from genome assembly GCF_000299155.1 of Elephantulus edwardii. Classification (NCBI taxonomy): domain Eukaryota; kingdom Metazoa; phylum Chordata; class Mammalia; order Macroscelidea; family Macroscelididae; genus Elephantulus; species Elephantulus edwardii. The sequence continues at coordinate 991,326 of NW_006400071.1, read as the reverse complement.
AGTGCAGTCAGACCTCTCAGAGTGAGAGTGCATGTGCTAACGGGCCCGGTTCTCCCAAGCCTCAGGGGCCCACTGAGCCCAGGAGAGGTGACCGGTTCCCCCGCAGGCCTTCTCTGAGCCTCCGTGTTGTCGGTAGTGGCCAGGACACAGGTGAGTGGGGCGTGCTGTCTCTTAAAAGGATCCAGTTTTAATGTGAAAGGCTGTGGACTTGTTTTCCCAGCTAGGGCGACTCCCTGGCTCTTTTCTGTTCTCAGCCAGTTTCTTGCCAGCCAGTTCCCTAAGACTGGATTCCACTGTGAGCCAGGGCAGACCCCTCCATGTCACGAGAACTTGTCTCATAGATGGGAAAAACAGAGGTCCAGGGACACTAGTGACTTGTCCAGAGCTTGAACCCAGCTTGTGGCATGGTGGTGATGGTAACAGCGGAGGATGATGATGGTGGAGGGTGATGTTGTGTGCTGGGAAGTCACTCTGGCTCCTGTTGTTATTATTAGGTACCTTGTCATTGGGTTGAATACAACCATAGCAACCTTATGAGATAAACCCCGTGTCAGCCTCCTCTTCTCTGATACACCTGAGTTCATTGTTGCTGTCCCTGTGTCTGTCCAGCTTGTTGAGGGTCTTCCTCTCTCGCGCTGACCCTCCACCTTTCCTAGCAGAGTAGGACTTCCCTGTAGTTTCTGAGTCTACAAGCTAGTTAGGAATGGTTCACTTGTTTTTTCTCCCAAGGAGTTGCTGGTGTCCACCAACCACTGACTTTTCAGCTGGTGGATGAGTGCTTGATCCCTGGACCACCAGGGCTCCTTGAGGAGGAGGGTGGCAACTTTTTCCCAGGCACTGTGCTAAAGCTCTCCGTACCAAAGACTGTTGTGTTTGTATTTTAGGGCAAGATAGAATTGACAACCAGCTATCACCAAGTGGGTGGCTTTGAAGGACATTCATTCATTGTCTCACTGTCTGGAGCCTGGGAGTCCCCACCAGCGTGTTGGCTGTGTTGGGTCTCTCCTGGCACGGAGGGTCTGATGACTTCTGGCAATTCCTGATGGCCTTTTGCTGCATATCTTCACGTAGCGTCTTTCCCCAGTCTGTCTCCCTGCCCCTTCCCTTTTAAAGATGTTACTAGTGAAAGAAGGCTTTTGTCATTTGCCCCTGAATTGCAATGAATTTATGAAGACCTCATGAGGTAGTTGGATTTACTTCCATTTCACAGAAGAGGCATCGCAGATCCCAAAGCCACCAGCCCTGCCTGTCATGTGCAGTGTGCTCTGTTTACCTGGGAAGATTGCGGTACCTCCCCTCCCTCTTCATGGTGAGGATGGCACAGAATAGGACAGGATTTAGGTTTGTTTTTAAGGGTGCATGTGATTCAGGCTGTAGTTTGTCTGATTACCATTTATGTATCCAAGAGCTGGACAGTGAATAAGGATGACAGAAAAAGATGCCCTTGAGCTGTGGTGATGGAGAAGAGCACTGAACATCCCATGGATAGACAGGAGAATGAACACCTGTGTTTTGGAGAGGGTGCAGCTGGAGAGTGCTCTTTGGAGGCAAGAGTGTTGAGGCAACATGTTGGGCATGTCGCTAGGAGGGGCTATTTCTTGGAGAAGGACATGATGTTGGGAAGGGTGGAGGGTTGGTGAAGGAGAGGAAACCCCTCAACCAGGTGGATTGACACAGTGACTGCTGTAATGGGCTCTTGTGTGTCAGGAAGTGTGAGGATGGCCCAGAACAGAACTGGGTTCAGATCTTTTGTTAATAGGGTTGCTCTGAGTCATGCTCGACTCGAAGGCCCCTAACAACAGCAGCAACAGCCTCTGTCTTCCAGATGCATCTCTGTTCTTATTTCTCTCTCGTTATTATCACATACCACTGAATTAGAGTAACTCACAGCTGACCCTCTATTGGGTTTTCCCAGGTGGTAAATTGCACAGGAGGAGCTGGCCCATCCTGCAAATTTCATGTTGGAATGCTTAAAAAAAAATATACTGATTTTAGTGAACATTTACAGAGATTTTGGATTTCCATTCCTTCATTATTGCACTTTTCTCCCTGCCTACCCCTCCCCCTGCCCCAGTTCGCTTCTCTCTTTGAAAAGTAAAAGAAAAATTTCTTCACTGGTGATGGAATGGTTTTTGAAAGGTCATCACTTCGAATTTGTTGGCCGTTGTGATGGAGAAAGAAGAGGCTGTCTCTTCATGAAGAGATGTAAAGATTTACAGCTTCGGAAACCTGATGGAGAGTTGGAACTAGCTTGACAGCAGTGCGTGTGAATCTGTGCTTCGTAAAAGCCCTTCTCCACACGGTCCTGCTGTGTCTGACACACGCTGGGTCATTGTGAATTGAAGTGGACTTGATGGCAGTGGGGGTATATTGTGATTCTTTTGGTTTTAATTACGCCAGTTTGACCATTTTCACATCCTTTCAGATTGAGTCCCTTCTGGGCCACAGCTCTGGTTATGGTATTCCCATCTGCCAGCACACACAGTAGGTGCTCATTTAAATTTTGGAGTGTAGAAGTATTACATACCAGCTTTGTAAGAAACATCAACCAACCTCGCTGCCGTTCAGTCGCCACTGACTTGTATCTACCCCTTGTGCATCAGAGCAGAGCTGTATTAGAGAGTTTTCAGGGACTGCTTTTTAGGATGCAGATAGCCAGCCCTTTCTGCTGAAATAGCTCTGGGTGGGCTCAACTGGCTGGCCTGTAGTAGTAGCAGTGAGCGCGTCAACTGTTTGCTCTCTGAGGGAGCAACTTTGTAAGAGTTGTTGCTGTTACTGTGCCTTCGTGTGGGACCTGACTCATAGCTGACCCTCCAGCGGGGTTTCAGAGGCTGTAAATCATGTGCGAGGAGACGGTCCACCTTTCTCCCTTTGCACAGCTCTTTCTTTCACAGCTGTATTTCTGTGGCTTTCTTATTAGTACCTTCCTTGCACTTATATACCTTTGTACATAGACACACACAGAGAACACTCGTGGTATCATCTGTAGGAAGTTGTGCTGTTAACCCAGATCCTGTGTCTTTCTGGTGGTTTAAATCCACTAGCAGCTCTTTGGGAGGAAAAAGAAGCATCCTTTTCTTTCATAATTTATAGTCTCTGTAACCAGATGGAGGGTCAGCTGTGAGTTGAACTCTGTTATTAGTTTTCTGATTTCTGTGGTTCTTTATGGCTCTGGGTTGCTCTTACCTGCTAAAATGAACACACATGTACTAGACTCTGTACTGAGGGGCTGTAAGCATGCCATAGTCCATTTAATGAATGTGCTTATGCCATCAAGTAAGCCTTTGAAAATGACTACTAAATGCAACATCTTCTATTTGGCAGGCAAAAAGACAAAGTTGAAAGAAAGGCTAAGACTTTGAAAGCAGTCATCCCAGATCCTGGTCAGGTGCTTTCTTCCAGCTTTGGGCAGTTAGAATGAGTCAAAGCAAAACAACAACAACAAACAAACAAACAAACAAAAAAACCACCACAAAACAAAAAAACAAACCAACCAAGAAACCTTAGGATCCAAGTTTGAATTCCAGCTCTTCCACATACTGGCTGTGCAACCTTAGGCAAATGACTAAACCTCTCTGTGCCTCTTTGAACTCACCGTGATCTCCCGGGCTGGCGGAGGGCTTTGACAGAGTTAATCTATGTGACGCACTCTGTGCCAAGTGTACTGTGATACTTGCTAGCAGGACTGTTGGCCTGTCACCTGGGGTTGAGTATCCTCCTGTGTAAAGTGTAACAGTAATAGTATCTGTGTCTTGGTAAATCGGGGTGAGTATGAAATGAGAGTCCCAGGGAAGTGCTGAGCCCAGAACTTAGCATAAGGCAGTGCCCAGCAAACGTCACCTCCGCCTGTTGCTCTGGTCACCATTATCACGGTGAATGATGTTGGCTGGTGGCCTTGGGTTTTCTGGACATCTGTGGACTTCAGCTTCCTCAATCTGAAACAGAATGAAGTAGTGTTAGTGATTAGGGAATGACTGATCGGGCCCACTGAGGTCAGCTGGGAGCTGTGGGAGCCACTTCTGTGAAATGGGACAAGGTCATACCACCTCCCGGGAGACCCCTAGAAGGAGACGAAAGTCAATGTGTACAGGTAACTCGGACTTGTTCGTTAGCCCGGGACCCATGTGGCTCTCCCCCCCTTCCCTCCTGGTGTCTTATACTATTGGTGCCACCCAGACTCCAGGATTCCTGTCCTCCTTCCCATCTGGCACTTTGCAGCTTCAGCCTGGGGACGGGAAGTGGCCTTCACAGTCCCGTCAGTGTGACCACTCTGAGTGGAAGCAGCTCCTGCATCTGCCAGGGCGGTTCTGGCAACAGTGTGCCCATCCAAACGTGAGGAGATTTGAATTTTCCAGACTCCTGCTTGCTTTACAGTCGGAATGGGGATTTAAAAAAGAAAAAAAAAATCAGGAGCTGAACAGATTTGCTAAAGGAATCTAGATATCTATGGAAACAGTCCTAATTTTAGCCTCGCCACGCTTAATGCCAACCCAGAGGATGCTGCGCTGGGTCAGAGCCAGGGGATGGGGAAGGTGAGCAGGTGCACACTGGTCAGCGCCAGCACGGAGTAGCCGACCACCGCAGGCATTTGGGTGGATGCTAAACAGCCCTGAGAGAAGAGTCGATTGGAAGAGCAGGGGACCAGAGACGTGAACGCAAATCACAGAGTGATGTTTGGAACCATGAGGTCGCCTCTGCCTCTTAATCTGCCTCCTTCTAGACCTTTCTTTTCATGTCTGCACCTTTGGAAGAGTTTGACTCAGTGCAAGAAGAAAAACCTTACTGATCTGCTTCCATGAAGATTCCCCAAAGCCAAGGCCACTGCCATCAAGTCCATTCCAACTCATTTTGAACTTGTAGGATAGGGCAGAACTGCCCCCAGGGCTTTCAACACTGCAGATCTTTGTGGAACCTGACTGTTCTGTCCTTTTTCCTGTGGAGCAGCTAGTGGGCCCAAACCCCTGACCTTTTGGTTATGAACTGAATGTCGTAACAACCGTGCCACCAGAACTCCTAGCAAACAGCCTAGGAAAATCCCACGGGGAAGTTCTGTTCTATCACACAGGGCTGACATGAGTTGAAATAGACTCGATGAAACGTAAAAATAACTCTCCTTGATGGAGTGCCAGCTGCTGAATGGATAAAGGAACATTCATACAATGGTGTATTATCAGCAGTGGAAAACAGTAAAGAATGCAGAAAATAATGCATCGTGTAGATGAATATAGGGGAAGTTACGCTGCACGGCACAAGTCTGTTACAAAAAGTCAGTGATTGTTAAGGCCACTGTTAGAAAAAAAGCTAGCCGGAGAAGGATGGTCAGTCTCCTCCTGTGCGATTAACTGCCACTGAAAAACCCACTAGCAAGCCAGCCATGAGTTTGTTCTGACTCGACAGCACACAACAACAACAGACATATTCTTGCATCGTTAATAGGAATGGGAAGAGAGGCGGAGGGAGTTAAAATCAGTAGACAGGCAATGTTGTTGTTGTTGAGTCGCATCGAGTCAGAACCGACTCATAGCTGACCCTCCAGCTGGTTTTTAGAGGCTGTAAATCACATGAGAGGAGACTGCCCGACATTCTCCCCCTGAAGCAACTGCTGGATTCAAAGCGCATGCATTAGGGGTTGCAACACAGGTTCTTACCACTAGGCCACCAGAGCTCCCTAAACAGACAAGAGGTATATCTTAAGGTGAGTGAGTGCAGACAGAAGCACTCTAGGTGGGGATGGTGGTGGTATAGATGGCTAATGGGCATAGCTGCTGAGACATTGGAGTTTACCTGAAGGTGGCTTGGAAGAAAGGCCTGGCTATCTATTAAAAGAAAATAAGCTATCAGAATCTCTGTGGAGCACAGTTCTACAAACAACACCTATGGGGTTGCTGTGAGTGGGAATCAGCTTGGTGGCACCTGGTATATTGCTGGGGAGAAGCCAGCTGGACAAGAGAAGGAAGTTGCCTGCTGTTTTGTTAATGACATTCTGGGAAGCCACAGGCAAGAGACAGCTAGGTGTGCTGGGTGCTGTGTATGTTAGGGCTGGACAGACCAGGCCAGTGGTCATTTCGGTCCTGCCAGAAGCACCCATCTTCCCATTTCAGCTTGTCCTTGCTGCCTCCTCATCTGCTAGCAGGAAGCTTCCTAGACTCTCAGACTCTGGGTGTCAGCCAGCTCCCTGTGTTGTGACGAGCACTGTTCCCGAAACGTTTTCACATTGACACTTGGCTCGGGGTTTTATTTTTTTGAACATGAACCGTATATACGACTAGCATCCCAAACCTGTCTCTTCCCAGACATCACTGCTTCAGGTGAGGCAGGTGGGTCATGGTAGCTCCACCAGCCAGACTCATCGGGTCACAAGGTGGTGTCCACACACATTGTGGGCATTTGAGACCATTCCTGGGGGGACACTGCTGTTGCCGTTTGGAAGTCAGGCTGGTGCAGATGGAAGAGGTGCTTGTGCTGAGTTTCCATCTGCCTGGTGATTTTCTTTTTAGCAAGATGAGAGGCAACATGATGGTGGTAAACTTGGGCAGGGAAGGTGCAAGAGATCGAAAGGAGGGCCGCGAGGATGGGGACAGGCAGGTGAGGGAAGGTCTGTGATTGGCTATGATGGCACTTGGAGCCCATTCTGCTTGATTTTCCATCTTGGGGTTCTAGAACGTTAGCCAGCCCTGGCCAGCCCACCTAGCAGTGCTGCAGAAGAAAGGCCTGGCAGTCGGCTTCTGCTATATAAGAAAGGTTGCAGTTGGGGAAATCTGGTGGAGCAGTTCTAGTCTGTTACACATGGAGTTGCCACGAGTCAGCCTGGGCCCGGCTGTATAGCATTAGGGTTTGGTTTACAGACAGCTTGGCCCTTTTATGTCAATCACCCTGTTTAATCTCACTAAAGGTGGGGTGTAACACATAGTCTTCACTGTCTAATAAAAATGGAGGCACCTGGGATTCCAGGAGATGACCCAGCTTGCCGAGTCTCCCATGCTGGTGGGGAGCGGTGTTGTCAGTTGTTTCAGAGTTGACTCCAAGTCATGGTGACCTTATTAGGCTCAGCGGGACCAAACACTGCCTGTTCCTGTGCCGCCCTCAGGCACTGGTGCGTTTGAGTCTGTTATGGGTTCCAGTGCGTCAGTCCATTCTTTGAGGGCTTTCCTCGCTCTCACTGGATAAGAAGTAAATCCAGTGACTCACCAGAGCCTCAACCCAGAACACTTAGCAGTGTCAGGGAGCCGCAAAGCTTACTGAAGTGAGCTTGCAGCTTTTCGAAATAGAAGCTTACGGAGGGTGGTGCCCTGGCCACCTCCGCCTCCCAGGACTGCCGAGCCCCAGGAGTTAGAGCATCACTGCTGGAGTGCAGACTGCTCCTGCCCGCGGGTCCCAGGGCTGGGCCGGAGGTTCTGGGCAGTGGGCAGTCATGCTCCAAGTGGCTCTGCTGGTTCAGGGCCAGCCGGAAGGCACTGTGGTCCCCACACTGCCTGGGGCAGAGGCATGTGCCAGCTCCCTCCTCACCACTGCAGCAGGGAGTCCACGGCCCCAGCTGACAGGGTGAGTCAGAGCTGAGCCCAGAATAGAAGCCAGAGGCCATGTGTGTGAAGGCCATCACTCGCTGTCATTTGGGCTTTAAGAATCCTGTTAAAGATGATGAAGCTTTCATACCTAACACCATTTACGTTTGCATACTGTTTGACAATTATTTAGTAGTGTTGCCTGGCAACACCTTCATGAGTTCTCCACACCCACTGGAGGGTATTAACTTGGGGTCACCCAGTAGTCAGTTCACTGCTTGTGCATGACCAAGCCTCTCTTGACCTCTGCCTCTCCCTCCCTTTCTCCCTTCTTCCCTCCCTCCCTCCCCCTCTCCCTCCCTCCTGTCCATCCCTCCGATCCATCCATTCATCCATCCATCCATCCTTCAGTAATCCTCATAGGCACTTAGATTAGAGTTAGTTTTGTAATTGATATATTCTTTTCTCTGAGCATATTTAATTTGTAGAATATTGTAGAATGGAAATGGTGGTAGTAGTATTTGCAGACATAATAATAAAAATTCAGGTTTGTTTCTGTTGTGATGATTCTGAAGCTGGAAGTAAATCTCAATGGGACGAGATGACCCTATGGGCCACCAGTGAGTTTGAGCTGCCGGAGACTTTAAGCCTCTGGGTTAGTGGCACAACGTGCTATGGATCGTGACACCAGCATTCCCTGGATGTTGTTGTTATTATAAACTAGGACTAATAATAGCCCTTTGATCGCAACCTTGCCCTGTCCTGCATCCTCTTCACCATATCCCATATGCTCGAGTCCATTTTTGAAGCCCTGTGTCAGTCGTCTTGTTGACCATCTTCCTTCTGTCCTTAGATCCTCTTTTCCAGGTATGATACTGGAAAGCACATGGCCTCGGTGGCATAGTGCGTGTTGGCTCAGGCTGCTAACTCTGAGGTCTGTGTTTCAAACTTACTAGGTGCCCCAAATGAGAAAGGTGGGTCATCGCCTCCCGTGCAAATTGGAAACTTGACACAGAGGGTCTCTTTGAGTTCAAGGTCGACTCCGTGGTGGTAAGAACATTGTTAGGAAGATAGTGCTGGTTCAGTGGTAGAATTTTCACATGACCAGTATACTTCATGCTCAGTCACCACCCCTCTGTAAGGGGAAGCGTGCATGTTGCTGTGATTCTGAACTGGTTGCAGTGGAGCTTACAGACTCAGCTAGATGAGGAAGAAAAGCCTGGTGATCTACTTCTTAAAATCAGCCAGTGAAAACCCTATGCACCCAGTGCTACAGCCTGTCATGGGGACCAGTCATGGGGACAGCAGAAGACTGGGCAGAATTTGGTTTCACTGTGCATGGCGTCACCATCAGTTGGGGGCAGGGTTGATGACAGGGGGTGATAACATCAAAGTAGAGCTTACTGTATGCAGAACACTTTCTGAATGCTTAACATGTAGTAAAGCGAGGAGGGCTTGTAGCACTTGCTGCAACAGAACAAAGACGACGACCTTCAGTATGCATTGCATCTCAATGTCACGAAAACAAAAATTCCTACCACTGGACCAATAGGTAACATGATAGATGGAGAGAAGAATTAAACTGTCAACAACTTCATCTTATTTGGATCCATAATCATCACCCTTGGTACCAACAGTCAAGAAATCAGAAGGTGTATGGGACTTGGAAAGTCTCCAGTTGGGGACCTCTCCAAATTATTAAGGAGCAGTGATGTGTTTGAGGACTAAAGTGCGTCTGATTCATGCCATGATCTTTCCAGTCATTTGCTTTGTATCTAAGAGCTGGACAGTGAATGAGATGACAGAAAGAGTTGATGCCTTTGAATTGTGACATTGAAGAAGAGTGTTGAACATCCTACAGGCTACCGAAAGAGCAAACAGATATGTCTTGTTGAAGGTGCAGCCAGCCTGTTCTTTAGAGGCAAAGATGATAAAGCTTCACCTCACATGCTTTGGGGATGTTGCTAGGAGGGGCTGTTCCTTGGAGAGGGACATGATGCTCAGAAAGTTAGAGGGTTGGCAAAGGAGAGGATCCTCAACTAGATCAATTGACACGGTGACTGCAGCAAAGAGTGTTTGTGTGTCAGGAAGTGTGAGGAGAACACAGGACGGGACAGAGTTCAGATCTTGTTTCATAGAGTTGCTATGAGTTGTACTCAACTTGACAGCACCTAACAAAATTATGTCACAATTTAAACAAATCCTCATAACCACAGTGAATGAAGGGTCAGAGTTAAGTATCCCCTCCCATCCCTACAGTTAATATTAACAAATGGTGTATCTGGATTCTCCCCCAAGGAGCACTCAGCATGACCTCAGGCAGAATCGCTCCTTTTTTGTTTTTTCTTTGCCTCCTCTTTTCTGGTGCACAGCAGTGGATAGAGCGTGAAAAACAGGCACTCAGTGTTCTAAACGGCTGTTAGTGCCAAACACATTGCTTCCAGGCGCTGCCAGGTAAGGGGTCAGCAGTGGGAGGGGTTGCAGACATGCTTTGCTCAGGACATGCCTGCTCTGCCTGGGGAGTGTTTATTTACTTGAATTGTGTGACTGTCACTTTGAAAGAAACAGAAATAGATGCCAGCATTCCTTACCAAGATGTTCTGTCCCAAAAACAGAACCAATCCTGCTTCTTGGTGATAACGTTTGAAGGCTGGGCTGGAAAGGAGAGGAGGTGAAGTGGAAATGATCAGCATCCTCGGTCGGTAGGACCAGTGGTTAACGTTAGTGACACAGGGGCTCGCTTAGGCCTCTGGGTTTTTTTTCCCCCCAATAAAATATTCTTTTTATTATTTTCTTTTTTCTAATAATAATAACTTTTATTATTATTTTAGATAAAATTTCAAAGGACATTGATTTTTTGCTCAATTGTTTGTACACATTTTGTTAATTACACTGTCCACAATGTAATTACACTTTTGCTACTTCTTCTCTTCAATCTTTACTTTCATTAATCTTTCTTTTCATTTTTTTAATTAATTTTAATGGAAGTTTACAGAGACTGAGGGTTTCCAGTCATTCATTGTTGCGTTTTTTTTTTCATTGTGATTTTAACAAAAGTTTACAGAAAAGTTGGCTTTTCATTCCTTCATTGTTGCATAGGACAAAAAACCCCATTGACTGCAAAACCCACATTTGTAATACAATTATCAGTTTACCACTGTGGTGTAAAATTGATCTAGCTTCAACAAACATTGAAGGATTCCCACACGCATGGCAAATATTCAAATCTCAAAAATTATCTGACTTTCCAAGGTAGAATGATAGTTCTCCTATGGGACACGATCAGGAAGACAGGATGTGACGGCTCCTTTGTTGTGGCTCAGGGGAGGGGAGGGTTGTCAGTGGAGGTGGACTGGGACAGGTTTCGGGTCTTTTAACAAGGACGTGCGCAGAGGATGGACCTGCACAGATAAAACACAATGGAGGGTCACTCAACATGGAAATAGCATTTGATCCAGCCAGTAGTCTTTTGTTGTTGCTAATAGATTTGGTTATATCTGTTGAGAATGTGCACTGCAAAACACACTCCCAATGCAATAGTTTCTACGTGTGCAGTTGTATGGATCTATTCTGGTCTTTTTCAGACTTGGAAGTGATTAAGTGTAGGGTCTACTCTACCCTGGTGTGACCTGTTTGCCTTACATTAGATCACAGCACAGAAGGTGATTATACGTGCATCACTTAGATTGCATCACGGAAGGGGATCTGCGCTGCTCAAGGTCAGGTTGATTGAATCGCATGTATCCAGTCATATGTTCAAGTATGCAGTCTGTGACCGCAGCTAGACTAACGTTCGATCAATCCAATGGGAATCAAAGCCAAGCTGCCACATAAAAATAGCCATCCTGGAAGGATTAAGGATTATGCAGATAAAGCCTGGCATACTGCTCCCACTCACTAGGTGTTAGCTCTAATGGAGGTAGAGATACCTTAGTAAAAATAGTAACAGTCAGTATGATTTTTCCTTCTGGCGATAATTTTTGACCATGTGTTAGTGGTCTACTCCTTCTTTGTTAATATTCATGAAAGCATGACTCTTCTAATAAGATCTTGTGCGTTATAATGTAAGTCCCCCAGAAAGTGTCATTGTCACTCTCCAAGGACACTTTGTGTCCCTGATCCTCCCCACCCCACCCTGGGCTCCAGGGGTCAGCTGGCACATGGCCTTGGCTCCCTTGGGCTTGGTGACTGGCTGACAAGTGCTGGTGAATTTAGGCTTCCCTGCGGCCATGAGGAGCCCACACTGTACTCCTAGACAAGTGAGAAGACAAGATGGCAATGTTACTTAGGCAATGAGGTGTCTCCAGGCAAGGCTTCATTGTTCAGTGGTTGCTGGAGAGTTCTCTGTGTCAGTCATGGCATGGCTCGCATGTCCCCACAAGGAAGCCTTCTGTGACAGCTTGGACCCCCACTGCAGCTGTGAGACCCGCATAAGTGGAGGTGTTTCTCTGTGGGAGCTGCTGCCATAACACTGCTCGTCATGCTTCCTTCTTGTGGGCTTGTTGACCCATCTCCCAACTGCTGTGAGCTCTTAAGGGCTTCATAGAAACTTCTGGATCTTACTCAAGCTTACTTTTCTCTTT
>NW_006400071.1:916868-979095 GCF_000299155.1 Elephantulus edwardii | reverse complement strand
CCCTCTCTCCCTCTTCCTCTCCCTCTCCCTCTTCCTCTCTTCCTTCCTCCCTCACTCCCTCCCTCCCTCCTTCCTTCCTTCTCTTTCCCTATCCCTTTGTAATTGTTATGTGTTATTGAGTCAACTGCAACCCTATGAACAAGAGATATGAACCCTGTTCTATCCTCTACCATCCTCACCATTTCCGACACGCTTGAGCCCATTGCTACGGTCACTATCAGTCCATCTGGTTGAGGGTCTTCCATTTTTATGCAGACTTCCACCTTTCCAAGGATGATGTCCTTCAAGGACTGGATCTCCCTAACAACATTCCCAAAGTATGTTAGAAGTGGAATCAGTTGGCTAATTCAGTAATGACCAGGAGTGGCTTACTTGCAACTCTGGCCAAAGCCTTATCAGCAGCTCTCTGTGTCCATGCATACTGAATTCTTAGATTGAGCCAAACTGAGATGGAAAATACTAAAAAAATTAAAAAAAAATTAAATACCCAATTAATACCCAATTAATTACTCTAAGCAATCCCTCCAGTGCTAAGAAAGAGCTTAGAGTGCTATTTCTATATCATTTACCTTGTATTAGGTATTATAAGTAATCTAGAGATGATTTAAAGGATATGAGAGGATATGCATAGGTTTATATGCAAATACAAATGCCTCAGCATTTTATAGTAGGGACTTTGAGCGTCCTTAGATTTTGCTGTCTGTGGGGAAGCCCTGGAATACATCCACCCTCTCCCCCCCATACTCCTCCATATTGAGGGATTATATTTTCTGGTATAGGAGTCAGTGGGGCTGGAACAGACTGGTGGAGTAGGGTTGAGTAAAGATATGTTGTTGTTATGGACCTACGAGTCAGAACTGACCCATAGCAGACCCTCCAGCAGGTTTTCAGAGGCTGTAAACCACATGACAGAAGAATGCCCATCTTTATCCCACAGAACAGCTGGCGAATTTGAACTGCGTGCCTTTGGTTTGGTAGTGCCACTGTTTACCACTGGACCACCAGAGTCTGGTACTAGTGATAGCAAATGCCAGCTCGGAGAGCTCTCCAGTGCTCCAAGCAGCACTGACAGTCCAGGGCATGAACCTTGGCCTTTTCTGCAGATGAAGAAGTGGCAGCTTAACGAGGCTCAGTGGCCACCCAAGGCCCCACAGCTGGGAGGAGGTGGATCCGGGTCTGACTGGAAATTAGGACAATATGCTGCCCTTAGCTGATCCTGGAAACTATGACAGTACGTTGCCGTTAGCTAATCCTTTTTTCTTGTGTTGTTGCTGTTGGTTGTAGATTAAAGGGGTGTGTGCAAGAGTCAGAGTGTGAATGTGTTGGTATAGGTGGCGGGCATGCAGGATCAATCACCTGGTAAACCTGCAGAGCGTGGGTCCTTGGTTGAGTTGGGTGGAAACGACTGGCTGGTACAACCCAGCTGTTTACTCCACTCAGCCACCAAATTAGCTGTAAGGGAAATGAGATACCTGTTAGCATACAGCACTTTCCCTCTAATGTGGAGCTCCAGGGAGAACGCCAGGATGGTGTGGGGTGCCAGGATGGTGTGGAGTGCCTGCCTGTACTGGTGGGAAGAGGAGGAAGACCCAGAAGCGTGTCCTGGGTGGAGGCTGCCTCCTTAATTAATACCCTGTCGCAGATAAGGTCTTTGAAGCTCCAGGATAAGGACTTCATGCCTCAGGGGCAAACCTGAAGGCATGAGGAGATGTGGAGAGAGCACACCCCAGCAGATGGGTAAACCATTCCACTGGTTGTAGGCAGTGAGGGTGACCCAGGGGCCTGGGCCTGGTAACTGTAGTGCTGTGTCCCCTCTCTGCCCAGCTGTCCCCACGGTGATGTGCCCTCACTGTGTATGGCTACATGCTAAGTACTTCGCAGGCACTGAGCCACACAGCCCTTGTTGAGCTCGAGGTGAATCTGCTGCCCTTGTTAGAGATGAGGATGCCAAGCACCGGGGAGGTTAGGCGACTTTGCTCAGGTACACTTGCTGCGAGCTAGATACATAGGTTTGGAACGGGACATTCTGACTCCAGAGTTCTTAACTTCTAGGAGTCCTTAGAGTCCTCGGGGTCCCTGAGGCACCAGATTGAAACCACCAGACCCAGCAGTCAGATTCCCACATAGCAGGACTTTGTAGGACAGCACTTCCCATCGGGCCTCTGAGGCTGTCCATCTTTCTAGAACAGACGGCCTCATCGTTCTCCTGAGTAGATGGTACGTTTGCGTCAGCAGTGTATTCTGAAAAGGAAGCCGGCTTGGGATTGAAATTGCTTCCTCCAAAATACATGGCTGTCATCTCATCTGGACGTGCGTTTTCTGTTCTGTCTATGAGGCAGCATTAATATAGGGTGTGTCTAGAGTTAAGAGAGAAAAAGCAAACGAGGTGAACCAAAGTGAGAAAAGAACAAAATTAAGCCACGTGAAAGTTGCCCTCGCGCAGAAGCTCAAAGTGACAAGAACCCTCCCTCAGAGCCGCCGCCCTGAATTCAGATTTCTAGCCACTTAGATGAGCAAATAAATGTCTGCTTGTTAAAGCTTTCCACTGGTGGTATTTCTGTTAGAACAGGAATAGTTAACCAAGGCTATGGGAGAGACATTATTTGGACACCTATCACGGTGCCAGGGAGCTCTGGTGGCTAAGTGGTAAGGAGTTGTGCTGCCAACCCATAGGCATATGGTTCAGATCCATCAGTTGCTCTGTGGGAGAAAGATGTTCAGTTTCCTCCTGTGTGGAAACTCAGTAAAGAGAGGGTCATCTATGGTCAGTTCTAATTCAGTGGTAAACAACAGCATCGTGGTGCCAGGTGTACTCTTATTTAGAATAGTGGACTTTAGCGTATCCAAGTCTTGTTTTAAGGCCTTAGAGGAGTAAAGCATTCTCTCACATTTCAGAAAACCCAGACAGATCTTCAAGTAGATCCCAACTCCCTGTTAGCTCCACATGCAAGGTCTCACTTTGAGCTAGGTTGTGTCATCTGCACAATGCAGATTGTTGACAATTCTTCAGATCTGATGTCACATTCTTCTTCGTGGAGTCCAAGTTCTCCAAGTCATTGGCTCAGAACACAGATTGAATGGGTACGGAGAAAGGCTACAACCCTAATCCACACCTTTATCTTAATTTTAAACCATTAAGTATTCCCTTTTTCTGTTCACCTGACAGCTTCCTGGTGTAGGTATAGGTTTCCTGTGAGCACAAGTATTGTGAGATTCCTGTTCTTCCCAGTGTTAGGCATGCTCTGTTAATGATCCACACAGTCAGATGCTCTTGTGTAGTTAATAAAGCCCAAAGGGGCATTCCTCTGGTTATCTCTGCTTTCATCCAGAATCCGTCTGACATCAGTAATGATGTCCTTGGTTCCAAGGCCTCTTCTAAACCCAGAAGAAAGCAAACATCCTCACCAGAGGGCCAGAAGGCAACATCATGATAGATGGTGAAAAGATTTAACTTGTCAATGATTTACTCTTACTTGGATCCACAGTCAACACCCTTGATACCAGTGGTCAGGAGATCAGACTATGTATGCATTGAGGAAGTTTGCTGTTAGGGATGTCTTCAAATTACTGAGGAGCAATGATGTCAGTTTGAGGACTAAGGTGCATCCAAATTCAGGCCATATTTTGTTTTGATTTGTTTTGTTTTTCAATCACTTGCAATGCATATGAGAGCTGGACAATGATTAGGGATGACAGGAGAAGAATTGATGCCTTTGATCTGTAGTGTTGGAGATGAGTGTTGAATATCCCGTGGTCTGCCAAAAAACATACAGATAGCTATGTCTCGGAGAATGGACAGCCAGAGTGCTCATTGGCGAAGCTTCATCTCACATACTTGGGTGGGCATGTTGCGAGGAGAGGCTATTCCTTAGAAAGGCACATGGGGCTAGGAAAGGTGGAAGGTCAGCAAAACAGAGGAAGAGCCTCAACCGGATGGATGCACACAGTGTCTGCAGCAGTGGGCTCAAGTGTGTGAGAGACGATGGGGACGGCACAGGACTCAGAGCTGTTGTTCAGAGGTCGCTGTGAGTCATTGTCGGCAATGGCAACTAACAACAGCAATCTTTATAGGTGCAGATCACGAGATAGGAAGCCATGCTGGCTTCAGTGGGCTGGAGATGCTCATTTAAAAACTAAAACCCACTGCTATTGAGGTGATTCCAACGCATGGCATCAGTTTTCTGCATTGTTGGGTTAGAAACCTACGTTGTGACACCCTGGCCCACTAACCATAACTTGACTCATTGCCGTTGAGTGAAGCATCGAGAGACTTCACCTGGTTTCCAAGCCAGTAAGTCCATCCCCTTCCCTGGGAGTGATTGGCTGGTGGATTCCAACTACTTACCTTTTGATTAGCATCCCAGCCTTAGGCTGCTCCCTGAATACCAATTAGTTGTTGTTATGAGCCTTCAGTTGACTTTTGACTCACAACAACTGTGTCTACGAACCAGACACTGGAACACTGCCCTGTCCCGCCCCATCTCCCTGCCATCCTCCAGCACATGTGACAGTTGCCGTGTCAGCCCACTCTGTAGAAGCCCTTCCTCTCTTTCTCTCTGTTCTTTCATAGTTGGCCTTTGGTTTCTCATCTCTTTACCTTTCCCTGCCCGATGTCTTTTTCAAGACCCCTTCTGACAACATGCCTAGACTATGTGGGATTCAGTCCCCCCCCCTCCCTTACCTGCGTGGTCAATGAGTGGGTGCCCCAGTGCACAGTGCAAGGTGCTTACGTTAGCCTGGGTTATATGTCAGCTTGTCCAATCCTGCTGATAAGCATTTCCTGTTAAAAATAAACATTTTTGTTTCAGTAAATCAAAAGCCTGCTGCTGTCCGACTCACAGTGACCCCTCATCTAGTTTTTGAAGCTGAACATCTTTACATGAGGACACTGCTTCTCTTTTTCTCGAGGACCGCCTGGTAGATTCAAACCACTAACCTCTCAGTTATCAGCCTGTTGTGATCCTTTTATTTAAATAGGGTCGCATTAATTGCTGATTGCTAACCTTTACTGTCTTCCCCTGCAAAGAGGCTGTAGGTGAATGGTTAACTTTGCTTCCTTTAGCCGTGTCCTTGCTGTGGTCACGGCCCATTGGGAATGTTTGTTGCTGAGAGCTGCTGGATTCTGGCGTTTGGGCCTCCCTCTGTGTGTTGGTATCAGAAGCTCATCATGGATTCTCTCCTGCCTTCGAGGAGGGTCCGATTCTCTTGGCTTCCCATTTTTTTTTTTTTTTGGCTTCCCATTTTGAGTAGAAGCCATGTGTGGATAATGGGGTTAGCTCCCAAAGGCCTCTCTGTTCTCTCTGGCCATGAACCTTGACTTTAAGATGCTATTTTAGCCATTTCCGTGTGCTCTCAGCAAAACCAAGATTGAAAAAGTAAAAAAAAAAAAAAGAAAAAGATAATGACAGACAGGTTCGTACAGCAGCTAACCTTAAAGGGGCCGACCTATTTTTCACAATCTGTGCTGAGAGACTCATTGGGATTCGCTGGCCATTTGTGGAGCATCTTATGTGGGAGATGAGATTTGAAGCCTGCTCAGTGCTTTTCTCTTTAGACTTGGCAGAAACCTTTTCAGACTCCATTTATCAGCCAAGTGAGCTGTACTTCCTTGAGTAACCTGCCTGATATCAGAAGGCTGAATGTGGCAGGGCTAGGCTTTGGGCTCAGCCCTGTCCTGTAAGACCAGAGGTCAGTTATGCTTCTCCCACAAAAGACCATCCAGCATATCCAAGAAGGAAAGGGGAGGGGGCCAGGGGGGTTGGGGATGGGAGTAAGGGGCATAACGGGGTCATGGAGTTTGGTGGGTGGAGGGAGGAGGTGAAGGAATTAGCAAAGATCCAGTGGGGATCTGAAAAGGCAGAGTTATCGTGGGCATGGATCAATGGTGATTTATTTTATAAGGCACAGTATATGGGAATGACAGTATGAAACACAATGTGAATGGGAAAAAACAACAGCAAAACATCAACCAAAAAAAGATCAAAAAAGATCAAAGACTTCAGCCTTCAGTATGGATTATATATCAATGGAAAGAAAACAAAATTCCTCATAACTGGACCAATAAGCAGCATCATGGTAAATGCCCCCAAACAGGTGATGTTTTCAAGAAATTCCTTTTTGTTGGATCCACCTGGGGCAAATTTACTCCTAAAGATTGCTTTTAAAGAGATCAAAAGCAAAAAAATATCAGTTTGAAGATAAAGAAGCACCTGACCTAAGTAAGACATGGATTTTCAGCCACCTTGTATATACGTATCAAAAGAGCCCTAGTGGTATAGAGGGTGATGGGCTGGGCTGTGAACCTAAAGGTCAGTGGTTCGAAGCTATCAGAGGCTCTAGGGGAGAAAGATGAGCAATCTCTTCTTAGAATAAAGATCGGTAACCTTGGAAACCAGATGGAGAGGCTCCGGAGCTGCAGCCAACTTGGTGGCAGTGGGCTTCGTCTTTGATGGTTGTTTTTCTGTTTGTTTTGTACTTGTTTTGTGGGGGGATGGGGTTCATATGCATGAGAAAGCTTGACAGTAAACAAAAGGGAAGAAAAATTGATGCCTTTATAAAACAACAGCAACAACAAACTATGGTCTGCCAAACTTTAAAAAAAGACCGTCCAGCGGTGGTTCTC
The DNA here is from genome assembly GCF_000299155.1 of Elephantulus edwardii. NCBI lineage: Eukaryota > Metazoa > Chordata > Mammalia > Macroscelidea > Macroscelididae > Elephantulus > Elephantulus edwardii. The sequence continues at coordinate 972,473 of NW_006400071.1, read as the reverse complement.
ACGTGACTCGGAAGCAGTTCCTGATTCTCCGTTCTGGTGGGATTTTCTGTCCATGACGTTTTCTCTCTGTTGATCTCTTTTTTCTCGACCTTTAGTTACTAGAGGGGTTTTAGGGGCTTTGTTTCAGTCCTTTAATTTGGTCTTACTTGAGGCCTTTAAGGAGCCTGGTGGTGGAATGACTTTTTTCTCGGACCATCTGCAGCAGCAGCCAGCTCCCATTAAGATACACAACCTTGGAAATCAAGTAGGCATTTCTTTTCTTTCCTACAAGATCACTAAGAACTGGAATTGACCTGAGGGCCATGTGTATCAGGCAGGTGAGAGGACAGTTATGGTTCACCGGCATGCTTCACACCTTGCATGCGGGGCCACCCTGGTACCACTCCTGGTCAGGACACTTCATGATGTCTTTCAGTGCAGGATTGCTGTGACGTTGAACAGGTATCAGCAGAACTTCAGAAAAGAGACTCGAAAGAAAAGCTTGGCAGTATACTTCCAAAAATCACTCTGTGAAAACCCCGAGGCCCTCAGAGGGATCCTGTACAGAACTGGGCAGTGCCTCATTCTGGTCCATTGAGCGCCCCGGCAGCATGAAGACAGGGTCGACTCTCACAACCAACAAGAAGAAGGTCTGGAGAGAGTGGAGCCTGCGCACAGTCAGCCGTTTGGCTGGTGCCATCAGCCTCTGTTCCCTGGAGGTGTGCGTGGCTGTGTAGACAGAACATTTCCAGAGGAGCATGACCGCTTGGGGACCGTTCCTGCCACATCCCAGTTCTCTGCGGGGGCTCTGCATAAGGGCAGACATTCTCCTGCCTTTTCTTTTTTTCTGGTTCACAGTACAGCACTCTGGAATCCCTTCGGGGGAATCTGGCTTGGAGCATTTTCCCTCTCTCCCCCCCCCCCCTTTGTGGTGTTCCTCAGTCCAAGATTTCACACTGACCAGGACTGCTACCTTTTCCGCCCCTCAAAGTCTGCTCCTCACCCGCCGCTGAACTGTTTCTCAAAACATCTCAGTCATTCCAACCCCCTCCTCCTGATTTTGTTACCTGTGCCTCGCTTTTTCTTCCGGGGCTTCCACCCAATCCATTCTCGTTCTACTGCTGCTGATAATTTGCATTTTCATTGCAGATACTCTGAATAAGAATTTACACCATCTTTGCCTTTAAGGAGCATTCTGGTTGCATATTCTTCAAGACACGTTTATGTGTTCTCTTGGCAATCCATGGTATATCCAGTACTCTTCACCAACATACAGCTGTGCATGATAAGAAGCTAACATCTAAACAAGCAGGTTGTTTTCATAGATCCCAGGGGATCCTTTTCTATACAAAGCAACATAATCTATGTTTTAACAAGCTCTCCAGGTGATGCTCATAGGTCCCAAGTTGATTCCTAGAGAGCTTCTTAAAATACAGTTTTTTATTCTGTGTCTTGGGGTGGAAATGCAAAGTCTCAGCAGGGAGCCAAATTGAAATGTATGGGCTACAAATCCAGGTTTCCTCATCTTAAATCAGGGAGGAGAGGAGGACCTTATGGTATAACGCAAGGCATGGATGAGTTAAAATGTGTAATAAAGGCAGGTACTAGTGTCTGTTTTATATAAGGTGTTTCCAGATATTCTGTAAGTATTCATTGAAGGATTGAATAAATACGGATTCCTCTTAAGTCTCCTTTGCTCCTCTGAGAAATGAGATGCTGGGTTTGGTCTGTGGTGTTAAGGAGAGATTGATGCTCTTGTAAGGCTCTGTGGAGTCTTTTTTGACTCACTGTGACCTGGTGGTGTTAGAACTACTTAGAACATACTTGGGTATGATCTTAGATGGAAGCAGAGTGCCAAGTTTTTCTTCCTTAGTCTCTGGGTGGATTTGAACCATCCACCTTTCTGTTGGTTCTTAGCTCTTTGAACCATTAGGACTCCTTGAGAGCTTCTTGCCAGAAATTGCGTGTGAAGCTTTCTGGAAAGCATGCCAGCACCCCCTCTGAACTTCTCATTATTGTCTGGACCTGGACATGCATATTCTGGAAAAAAAGGATTCAGATGAGCCTGGATGGCGATTTGGTGTCAGTGATGAGATTCTTCCTCCACTCGCCCCGATTCTGCGCCAGGGAGACTGCCTCACACATTACCAGGGACTTCTCACTCACTGCTCTCCACAGCTTCCATCCATCCTCCAAGGCCAAGCTTAGAGACCACCATCTTCAGAAACGTTTCAGAGCTTTCTTGGCTGAACACCTACCTCATAGTCCTTTTCCTCTTCCTCGGTGATCTCTGTAATACCGGGATTTGCTGGTATGAGATTTGAGACTCTCTCAGTCCCCCTTATCAGACAGACCATCAGCTGGTCGGGTGAAGACCCTCACCAGATTCAACATGATGCCCGCACAGCACCTCCCTTAGGCTTTTGTAGCTTGTCAGCACATGACATACCTTTAAATACGTCACCAGCCGCTATTTTAAAGCTTGGGTTTGATTGTAGAACACACACCCATCTCCTGAGATTCCCTCTGTTTTCAGTCAGACAGTACTGCAGTTCATCTTTGCTGATTGGTCTTTTATTTTTTAATAAACCAGAGATACTTGTAAGAGGGGGAGGCACTTTTCTCCTGCATTGTAATTAGTCTTGATGATTAGTCGGTCTTTTCAATTCTTATTTTTACTTTCCTGGAATTTATCAAGTGGCCTCTTTTCTGTGAAGGTTGCTCTCCAGGTGAGTAAAGGAGCTTGATGAGAGCACGGGTCAGCTGGAAAGCGGGTACTTTGTGTTTTGTGTTTTTTAGAAAACAAGGGGACATGTTAGAGATGCTGCAGTCAGTACTTGGTGGAAAGGTCAGCTCTGGAGCTCTAAAAGGGACCTCTTACCTCAGACTGTTATTGTTATTGAGGGAGCTCTGGTGGCTTGGTGTGCTAAGGAGTTGTGCTGCCAACCCAAATGTACACGGTTCGAGTCCCCTATGCACTCTTGGGGAGTAAGAAGGGCTGATCTCCTTCCACACGATCTGCTGCTTCTGAAAACTCTCTGGAGAATCAGCTGTGAGTCGTTCGGAATTGATGATACATAACAAGAACCGCTTCAGACTAGAAATAGAACCCACATTTTTCATTCTTTTTTTCCCCATCTCTCCCAGGCATCTGGTACAGTAATTCATCATCCCTTTTATTTTAGCTTTTGTTTCCTATTTAACAAACCTTCCTGACCAGTCCCTCATGGCTTGTTGTCTGTGTCCAGGGCAAGCTCCTTATTTACTTTTTATTTTTTTTTTTAAAGCACATTAAGTAATTGCATTTATCTGCTCAGACTTTCTGATCTGCTAACTACTGGAACACGAAGTTCTTTTTATTTCATTCCTCTGATACAAATAGGTTTGGGGTCATTTCTGGAATGTGTTGGTAGCCATTGAATCCTCAAGAGGAAACATGATCTTCTGAGGCAGCATTTAAAGGGAGCGACCAGTGTGGGTGGCCAGCCACCCCCTGTATAAACGCCCGGTTGGGAGGGACTCAGCTGGGAGCCGAAGGAGCCAGTTTCACTTTGAAACCCGCTTCTGTCCGCAGCTGAACTGTAGGTGCTTCTGGGAATTCCTGGAGCCTCAAGAGCAAAGCGCAAAGGAGAAAATTGCTTCCATGATGTTGTCCATTCATATAATGACCCTGTAGTGTCAGCAGCCAATACCAGGAAGTCTGGTGGTGCAGTGGTTACAGAGCCCCATTGCTAATCAAAAGGTCAAAAGTTTGAACCCACCATCAGCTCATGGGAGGACGATGAGCTGATCTGTGTTCTTAAAGATTATAATCTTTCCTAGTGGCAAGAAGCTGCACTGCACTCTTAGAGGTATGCAGTTCGAATCCACCAGATGCTCTGCTGGAGAAGGAGGGGCAATCTCCTCCTGTACCAGTCAGATCCAGTTTGACGGTACACACACACAAAATAATAAAAGAAAATATTATAGTCTTTAAAACCTTCTGAGACCATTCAGCTCTGGCCTATAGGATTGTTCTTGGTTGATGAACTTGTATCAATTGACAGTGGCTTTTTGGCTTGTTCATTTGGTAAGTTGAGGGTCAGTGAAAATGAAGGACACCTCATGAGATAGATGGACACTAGAGCCTCACTATTGGGCTCAAGCAGATCAGAGATGGTGCAGCACAATACCACCTTTGTTTCTGTTCTGTATAAGGTCTGGGTTGACTAGACTCCAACTAACCACAGATAAACCTGTGTGTGGATTAAAAAAAACAAACAAACAAAAGTTCAGATTTCCTTCCATAACGCTGGTGTTTGTTCCTGGATTCAGACCTGTATAAAGTTGATCATATGTCATCAGTCCATCATAGGAAGGGCGGCTGGCGTAGGCAGTCAGAAGACCTGGGCTAATTCCGATTTCGCCGTTGACTGGTTGGATGGTCTATACATACTTTGAGAATGTTCCTAGGACAGGCTGTTTCTTAGAGAGGAACATCAGTCATGTTTGGGGAGGTGAGGGGTAGACGAAAGAGAAGATGACCCTCAGCCAGGTGGGTTGACACAGTGACCGCAGCAGTGGGCTCAGGTGTGTCAGAGATTGTGAAGATGGCTCCGGGAAGTTCACATCAGTTGTTCACAGGTTTGCTATGAATTGTGCTCAAATTGACGACCCCCAACAACAACCTGAGCAAGTTCCTCAGCTTCTCCTGATTGCGTTGCTTGTAACACAAGTTAGCAATGCTAATTTTTTTGGGGGTTTGCCTTGCTCTGATCTTATCTGTCACTTCCTTCAAGTTTGTTTGAATTCCCAGTGCAGGGGGTCTCCCCTATGCACCCCATAGAAATCCACCACCCAACTTGCATTCCCAACCACATTTCCTGACTTTTTCTTTTGTTCCTAGCACTTACCACCTTTTAACATACTGTTTGATTAATTTGGTTCCCCTCCTATTATTGGTACAAATAGATAAAACAAAATTGAATTCACCTGTTCAGTTTCTATGTGTACAGTTCAGTGATACGGGTTATGTACACGTCCCACTAAGCTTCTATGCATCTTGTCTTATCACCATTGACAAGACTTCCTGCCCTTTAAAATTCTGATCTGTGTTTTAGAGCTACTACTATGAATTTGATTTTATATAGTTAGTTCCTTTTAGTGGTCAAGGTCAATCTTCTTTATTAAATTGTTGTTGAGTTTAAGGATGATTTCAGGAGATAGTACAGGTTCAAAGTTTAAAGGTTACTTCTTTCAGGATTTCCTTCCGTCTCAATGGATCCAGTAAATCTGATTTCCGTCAACTTGATGTCTGTCTACTTTTTATTGCCTCCTCTTTTGGTTCAGAATCCAACTGTTGGATCCTCAATGAAAATGTTCTGTAACAATAATCAGAGCTGTTCTTGGAAAGGGAACATGGAAACATGTTTGCTTGGAAACATGGAAGGTCAGCAAAAGAGGAAGATATGAGCGAGGTAGATTGATAGAGTGAGTTCAGCAATGGGCTCAAATATGTCAGAGATGATGGGGATGGAGCCGGATAGGACAGGGTTCAGAACGTTGTTCATAGGAATTTTACCCGACTCAGTGGCACGTAACAGCAACAATAACCAGACAACACCCAGTTCTCCTGTCTCGTGACAAAGGAGATGGTAGTTCATGGAGGCAATTAGACTCACACTCCGTTTATTTCTCTGATTCTGTGCTTCCTCCTCCTTCTCCTTCTGTGAGACCAAGTGAGTGGAGTAATTTGTTTCTTCATCATCATCATCATTATTATTATTATTATTATTTAATCATCTCTTTCCTCCACTGGAACGCAGTCTCGTTAAGGGACAGGATCCTTGTATTTTGCACCTGACTCCCTCGGAGTTGCCTGACGCAGATTTATGCTATGAATTGTTGAGGAGGGGGCCACCAGTGAGGCAGCCTTGGACTGCTGTCAGCCTGGGGCTGGCCCGCCGCTCACAGCCAGGCTCTGCTGCTCCCCTGTTGGGCACCAGCAGTTTCCGAGAACAATGATACAGCCACCCTGTGATGATGATGATGATGGAATGAGATAAAGACGTGGCCACTCTGTAATCAGGAGTGTCATCAAGATCAAATCGAGAACACTGTGTGAACCACGGGACTGACCAAGCCCTACCTGTCCCTTGGGGCCCTCGTGTCTGCTGACTCCGCTGCCGCCGCCGCTGCTCAACCATGTCCAGCTTTAGCTCTGCTCAGTGTCTCCTCCCTCCTTGGTACAAACTGTGGAGGGTCCCAGTCATCAGATTCCTGCTTCACAATGAATGCGGAGCCGATCTGGGAGTCCTTTACCTCTGTTTAGTTTCTGAGCTTGTAAATCTTCACAGGAGGAGACAACTTATCAGTCTTTCACAGCACAGCTGGTGGATTTGAACTACTAATCTTTAGGCCAGCAGCATGACACATTAGGTGCTACCGTACCACTAGGGCTTTTCCAAATTATGGAACACACCCAAGACCTATGAAGACTTTCTTCTCACAACCTCTCTGCCTGCGACACCCTCTGCCAGGACTTCCTTATTGCAGTGAGCCAGTAAACGCCACTTCCTGGGACTTCCCGGTCTGTCCCTGATGGTCTCTGGCAGGAGACTTGACAGTATGTTTCAAGTGAAAAAAAAACAAACCACAAAGAAAAAAACAAACCACCTTGATAACTAGATAACAAGCAACACATGTTATTTTTCACTACGCAGGTGATACTGAGGAATTCATGCAATTTTCTGGGCTTGAGTTTTCTGATGAGCAGAATGAGAGGGTTGTCTGGATGATTTACTAAATTTCCTTAGAGTTGTTATATTCTATACTTGCTGAATATTGCAGAGAATTTACTATGCACCATATGACCCACCACTGTCAAGCTGATCCTGGCTCTGGGGCAGAGTAGAACTTCCTCTTGGGGTTTCCAGATTGTGTTGTTGTTGTTAAGTGCCATCAAGTCATAGGCGACTCATAGCGACCCTATGAACGAAAGTCCTCAACAGTTGTGTGACTTTCATCCTTTCTCCATATTATGTATTCCAGATTATATACATTGTAAAAAAGCCCACAGCATCCCCTCTTTCCCATGGTGTGCCTGGTAGAGTCTGACCACTGATCTTTAGTTAGTAGGCAAGCACTTAGTCCACTGCACCACGGGGGCACCTACTCTGTGCTGCATGGTGGGTTGTAAAAGAAGCAGAAGTAGCAGGTGGTGTGTTCGAATTCCATCCGCCCTTACTTGGACTTCGTCTTTGTTAACTTTAAAATAGTGATGATATTGACTCATAATAATACTGACAATTAGTGATGATAATTCTTGTTATTGTTATGTGCCGTCGAGTCGTTTGAATAATGATAATAGTAAAACATTTTTTGAGAGCTGGATCAAAAACTCACTGATTCTCATAATAAAGTAATCCTATGATATAAGCCTCATTTCAGAATTTTCAAATGAGTGCCTCAGAATGTGTCCTGTCTCCACACGTTTTCAATCTATATGCAGAACAGATCATCTGGGAGGCTGGGCTCTATGAGAAGGAATATAGCATCAGGATTGGAGGAAGATTCATCAACAACCTACGAAATACAGATGACACAACCTTGCTTGCCAAAACTGAGGAGAACCTGAAGCACTTGCTGCAGAATGTCAAGGGCTATAGTCTTCAATAGGGATTGAAGCTCAACATCAAGAAGACAAAGATTCTCACCACTCGACCAATTGACAACACCATGATGGATCGAGAAGAAACTGAGGTTGTTAACACATCCACAATCAACACTCTTGCACCAGTAGTTAGTGAATCAAAAGACAAATCACACTGGGAAAATCTGCTATTAGGGACCTCTCTCCAGAGTACTGAAAAGCAACAACATCAGTCCTAGAGACTAAAGTGCACCTAACCAGACCATGGTCTTCACAATTACTTGCTATGCATCAAAAAGCTGGATAATGACTAAGGAAGACAGAAGAAGAATTGATGGCTTCAAGTAGTGGTGTTGGAGAAGAGTCTTGAACATACCATGGACTGCCAAGAAAACAAAGGTCTGTCTTGGAGAGGGTGAAACCAAGTTTCTCCTTGAAGGCAAGGTAGGTTTGTTTTTTTTGTTGTTTTGTTTTGTTTTTTAATATAGACTTTTTATTTTATATTGGTTTGCTTACAAAGGTGTGTACGTTGTTTTCCACACCAGATCTTTTCTATTTCCTTAACCCACTCCTCCCTTCACCCATCAAATTGTGTGACCCTATGATTACACGTGTAATCACCACTTAGGTCCTCATATACATTTTATTAGTTATCTGTTTATACAGTAATGGTCTTCTACAGTATTTGTCCTTTTGGGACTGAGTTCACTTAGCATAATGCTCTCCAGTCCCTCCCAAGTTAAGTAGTGATTTACGAAATCATTGCTTCTACTTACTGTGTAGTATTCTGTCATGTGAATGTACCATAATTTCTCAATCCATTTGATTGTGGTTGAACATCTGGGCTGTTTCCATGCTCTTGCGATGGTGAATAATGCTGCTGTGAACATTGGTGTACAAGTCTCTGTTTGTGCCTAAGTTCTCATTCTCTCAGGGTATATTCCAAGCAGTGGAATAGCTGGCACATGTGGAATTTCTATGTTCAGCTTTCTGAGGAAATGCCAGACTGCCTTTCAGAGTGGTTGTACCATTTTACAATCCTACCAACAGTGTATAACAGTTCCTATCTCTCCAAATCTTCTCTGATATTTATTACTTGCTGTTCTTTTAAGCTTTGCCACTGCTACTGGGTAAGATGGTATTTCATTGTGGTTTTGATTTGCATCTCTCTTTTATATTGCCAGTGAAGCATTTTTTTCATGTGTCTGTTAGCCATCTGAATATCTTCCTCTGAAAATTCTTTCCATGTCTTTTGCCCATTTTGTAATTGTGTTATCAGTTTTTTACTTGTGGAGGCCCTGTAGGATTCTGTAAACTTTTTATATGAAACCCTTGTCTGAAATGCTCTTGCCAAATGTTTTCCCCCAACCAGTAAGTTTTTTTTCACTCTGTTGGAAAAAGTTTTTAATGTGCACAGAAATTTAATCTTTAGGAGGTCTTGTTCATCAATTTTATTCTCTCCAGATTGTGAATTTTTGGCTGTATTTGGCTCTCTCTTTGTGCCATAGACTAGGCTTTCTAAGCTTCATCCCAATTTGTCTCTGCTGATTTTGGAGGCAAGGATTTTGAGGCTTTGTCCCACATACTTTGGATACGTGACCAGGAGGGACTGGTCCTTGGAGAAGGAGAAGGGCTTCATGCTTGGATGGAGGGACAGTACAGGAGAGGAAGACCCCAGGTTAATGGACTGACAGGATAACTGGGGCGGTGGCATTAGGTGTGTCAGTCAGTGACATTTGCTCAGGATAGGGCAGGGTTTGGAGCTGTTGTACAAAGTGTTGCTATGAGTCACAAACATTTCAACAGCACATAACAACAATATGATATAAGCAAACCCATTGCTAACAAGTCAGTTCTAATTCATATGAGTTTAGGATTTACAGAATTGAACTCTCCACTGGGTTGTCTTAGCTGTAAATTTCACAGGAGAAGAATGCCAGCCTTTCATTCACCATGCTGCTAGGTAGGTTTGAACCACTAACCTTGGGTTCATAGAAAATGGAAAACTTTACCCACCCATGGACCTATTCTGTGAGGTTATTGTATAGCCTATTGGTCTAGGTATAGATCTCGCATCAACACAATTAAGTGTTCTGGGATTCCCATTCGTCTCAATGTTAGCCATAACTTGTTATGATCCACACAGTCAAATGCTTTTGCATAGTCAATAAAGCACGAATCCTGTGAGGTAAGTGCTGTTCAATGCATGAGGAAGTGAAGTCACAGAGAGGTGAAGTGATTTCTGAGATTACAGAGCTAACACATAGTAGAGCTGGGGTTGGACCCTGATCTTTTGGATTCTCAGCTCAACATTTTAATGACAGCACTTGACTGAAATAAGATGACCACTGCTTACGAGTATTCAGCAGTGCACAAGGATAAATATTGTGTAAGACCGTTATTACAGAATGAGTATAAGGATCCAGGAGGGGTGGGAGAGGCTGGAAGCAGAGGGATGTGGGTGTGCAGGGAAAGGGGGGGATTAATCATTGGGTTGTACAATTTGATGGGGGGCAAGGGAAATTGAAAGAATTTGTATTAGAATTTTGTAAATAAAGTAATGAGAAGAAAAAAGTCAACTTGGGGAGGGGGAAGGGAGGGAGAGGGGGTAAAATGCAACAATAAATGAAAGAAAATCTAACTTTTCTGTAAATCTAACTTTTCCTCTGTAAAATTTTGTTTAAATGACAATTAAAATAAAATTATTTTTTAAGATTATTCAGCAGTTACTTTGATAGTATTTAAACATGAACTATATGTGAAAGAAAACACAGTTGAATTAAAAAGCTCAGGCATACATTTGGAAGCAGGAGTGACATCCACTTCCGTAATAGCTTGCCTCTGGAAACCCTTTGAATGTGGAGAGAGGATGAAACACACACAAGTGTTGAGGACTCTCCTTCATAGGGTCGCTGTGAGTCGCCTACGACTTGATGGCACTTACCAACAACAACAAGGCATACATGCACTAGATGGGGGTTGATACAAACAATCAAGGATGTGCTAGAATGCACAAGTGTCTGTGGGGTTGTTGTTGTTGTTAGGTACCGTAAGGTTGAGAATGACTTGGAGTGACCTTATGAACAATTTCTTGGAACCCTGCCCTGTCCTGTGCCATCCTCATCATCTCTAATACTCTTGAGCCCATTGCTGGTTGTAGTCACACTGTCAATTGAGGGTCTTCTTCTCTTTGATTAAGCCTGATGTCCCTATCCAAGGATAGCTCCTCCTAATGGTATGCCCATGTGTGTGAGATAAAACTTTGGCATCCTTGCCTCCAAAGAGCACTTTGGATCTCACCTTCTCCAAGACGTAGCTGTTTGTTCTTTTGACATTCTGTGTGATTCAGTGCTCTTCTCCAGTGCTGCAACTCAGAGGCATTGATTCTTTTTCTCTGATCCTCATTCATTGTCTCAGACATATGCAGTGGCTTGCATAACAAGTTATTGAAAGGACTGTGGCCTGAATCAGGTGCACCTTAGTCTTTAAACTGACATCATAGCTCCTCAGTACTTGGGAGAAGTCCTAGACAGCAGACTTTTTCTTGGCAACATGTTTATTTCTTTAGTGCTGGTGCCGAGGGTGTTCACTGTGGCTCGCAGTTGATAGAGGGAGTGTCTGTGTTTCAGTTTGGATGGTAAGAGAAGGTACTGCTTCTGTAGACTGAGATGATGGAGAGGAGGAAAGGTTTTGAGCACTTTGGATTCTTGAGCAGAGTGCTGGATTGCACGTTGAGAGACCCAAAGCCTGTCTTGGTTTTTACTACATTTGACCTCCTGATGGTTAGAATCCTTCAGCAGCAACTCAGGAGAAAAGGGGACAATCTCCTCTCATGCAATTTACAGCTTTGGAAGTCTGCTGGAGGGTGAGCTGTGGGGTGTTTCTGACTCGACGGTAGTGACTTAGATTTGAGTTGATGATCTCTTCACAAGTTTAAGCGCTAGATAGTTAATTTAACAGACTGGATTAATAATCCATCCTTGTTTTACACAGTAGGGAACAAGAGTAAAAACACTTCATAGCAGTGATATCTTGTGCAGGAAGGAGTAAGACTTGTAGAACTAATCATGGAGAAGAAAAAGCACTTTTAAGGTATTTCACCCATCCGTCAGGTGCTAAGTGATTCCTCTGTGTTGCCTTACTCAAACTTTAGAAACGAGGTTGCCATAGGAACCTTGTCATTACAATTCAGAAGATAAAGATGTGTTCATGTGGTGTATTTTTAAAGATCCTTTAGGTTACATGTGGGGTCTTGGCAGCAGGAGCCTGGAGGGAGAGTCCTTCAGGGGACAGTATGGATTTGTAATGAGGAAGGAGCCAGAAGGGGCCCCTTTTTCCTCCCTCCCCAGGTGAGGATGCAGCTGCCTGCCTTTAAATCACCTCCCCTGCCCCCCTCCCTCTGTGTCAGACCTAATTATTCAAGGATGGAAATGTGAAAATGCCAGGTTATCCTTCCAAATAAGGTCATAGAATATACCTGTGCTCAGGGGCCACGAGTTCCTGCTGTGACATTTCAGGTGGTGATGATGATGGCAATAATAATAATACCAGCTTGTTTGTTGGGTGTTTATGATCGGCCATCTGCTTGTCATCATTTAAGGGCATTATCTCAGTTAGTACTTGGGAGAAATTCATGATTACCTCCATTTGCAAGTGAGGAGATAGAGGCATAGAGATGATAAATGAACCCACCTTAGTCACAGGCCACAGGTCTCATAGCTTAGATTTGATCTAGAGCCTTTGGACCACCAGCTCCGGAGTCTTAATCACTCTGTTCCCTCCTCCTCTTAGAAATAATCCGGAGACATGTGAGCTGCATCTAGGTCTGTCCTCCCTCACATGAGAAGATGAAGGTGGTGGTTGTGTGGTACCGTGGAGTCGGAACCAACCCATAGCTGACCCTCCAGTGGGTTTTCAGAGATAGTAAAGGATACAGGAAGAGCTTGCCCGTCTTTCTCTCTTGGAGCTGCTGGTGAATTTGAACCACAGGTCTCTCTGTTGGGAGCACATCTCTTTATCTACTAGGCCACCAGAGCTCCCTAACTCCTTCGCTCTTAAATCAAGGCTAAAAAACATGAAGTCCCAATTTTGAGGCGATGTGATGGTGGTGGCAGGACCAGACTTCCTGATCCTCCTTCCAGAGAGTGGATAGGACTTGGCTTCTGATGCATTTAAAGTGTGTGTGTGTGTGTGTGTGTGTGTGTGTGTGTGTGTGAGAGAGAGAGAGAGAGAGAGAGAGAGAGAGAGAGAGACAGACAGACACTGATGTTTCTTTGACAAAAGTATGGCACCTTTTACCTTTTCGTTGAAGAACTCCAGCTGTAGAGCCCCACTGCCTGAGAGTCCAGCCTACCTGTACCACTTATTAGCCAGGAGGCCTTGGACTTAGTACTTAATCTCGTTATGCTTGCTTTTCTGTTTCCTCAGGTGGAAAATTGGTGTAATAACAATACCTACATCATAGGGTTGTAATAAGAACTAAAGGAGCTGATGGGTCGAAAGCTCTTAGCCTGGTGTCTCGTACGTAGTAACCTCTTAGTAAATGCTGCCTTGTAAAACAGCTGCCATTCCTTGTTTGAAGGTTGTTGTCCTAATTTGAGTCCGTTCCAGTAGATAGGAGCTTTCTCTTTCTAAGACTGTTTTATATGTGGGTGCTGTTGGTTGTTGGAACCAACCCAGAGCTGACCCTCCAGTGCCTTTTCCGAAGGAGTAACTCACACGGGTAGAGATCGCCCGTCTTTCTCCTGTAGAGCTGCTGTTGGACCCAGACCACATGCCTTTGGATTAGCAGCATGCAGCTCCTTACCTCTAATCAATGGCTCATGGAAAACCAAAGAGAATATTTGTGTACCCAGCCCACCCAGATGGTTATCTGTTCTGTAAAATGGACCCATGTGTTGCTCTGGGGCCTGGGGTTCATTGGAAGGGTTTCTTTTGATGGAGCAAGCCTTCAGTCCTCAGGGTGAGTCAAGGAAGTAAGGGCATTTCCTGGTGATTGAAACAGAATCATTCATCTTGGCACATTGATCAGAAATGGCACCAAAGTATAGAGGCTTTGTTTTACTCTCATCTTACTGTACGCAGCCATAGATTAGGAATCTGCAAATTATCTAAGAAATGTCCACAGTGATTCTGAGCAGAGCGCATAGAATGGATTAGCTGGGAAAGAGCAGAGAACCAGAGGGATAGAGTGGAGGGAAAGGGATGGTGCGTCTTTATTATGCAATTATCTTGAAAAAATATTTTTAGAGATTCTCTGAATACAGTCTTCCAAGGATAAGTTCTGAAAGTAATTCTCAGGTAAGTTATTTTCTCAGGGTTACACGTTGGAAGTTCTGGTGGCTTTAGTCTGTAGAGAGTTGCCCTGAGTTGAGAGTTATGCTGCTAACTCAAAGGTCTGGTGGTTCAAATCCACCAGCTGCCCTGTGGGAAAAGGTGAACAATTTCTTTCCATGTGATTAACAGCCTTGCAAACCCAGTGCAGGGCTGGCTATGGGTTGGACTTGATTTGAAGACAATGAGTTTGTTGTTGTGTTGTTTCTTCGTTTTTAGTTGTTTTTGTTGTTACGTGCCAATCTCTGAGACTCCTAGCCCCCCCCCCCCCATGTATAGTGGCTCTGAACCCTGCCACATCCTGAGCTAATCTCATCGCCTCTGAAACATCTAATCCCATTACCCTACTCACTGAGTCAATCCATTTCATCTGGGGTCTTCCTTTTCTGAGTTGACCCTCTATTCTCTTGAGCATTATGTCCTTCTCCAAGGACTGGTCCTTCCTGGCCATGTACTCAAAGTGTGTGCAAAATCCTTGCCTCCAAGGAGCAACTTGGTTTCACCCTCTCTAGGTCAGACCTGTTTGTTCTCTTGATAATCCATGGTATGTTCAAGATTCTTCTCCAGCACCAAATTGATCCTTTGCCTATCATCCTTAGTCACTGTCCAGCTCTATGATGCATAGCAAGTAACTACAAAGACCATGACCTGGATCAAGAATACCTTAGTCTCCAGACTGGCATCGTTGCTCTTCTGTACTATGGGGAGGTCTCGTAGAGCAGATTTTTCCAATGCTATTTGTCTTTGGATTTCCTGGCTGATTTTACCTAGAGTGCTGATTGTGTAGCCGAGCAAGCTGTAATTGTTAACAACCTCAGTCTCTTCTCTGCAGATGTTGTCAAGATAGGGGTAATTTGTTGTTGTTGTTGTTGTTGTTAGGTAACTGAGTTTATTTCAGTTCATTAAGGCCTAATGTGTGCTTACCTGTTAGCCAGAAGATTGATAGTTCAAACCCACCATTAAGGAAATCATTTGGATATGAGGATCCCATCCAGTACATTGCTGTTAACTTGATACCAACTCATAGTTATTTATGGAAAAGGGTGGACTTGCCACATAGAGTTTCCAAGGCTGTAATAGTTCCCATATCAGTTTGCTATCTCTTTCTTCTTTAAAGTGACTAGAGGATTTGAACCATTGGACTTTTCTTTAGCAGCTAAATGCTTAATCATGAGAGCTCTTCTTTTAAGACCTGTAGTTGTTGCTAGTGACCTTCAAGCTTCACCCACTCGTAGTTGACCCTGCAGTGGCTTTTCAGGAGTGATAAACTGCACAGGAGGAGATTGCCCATCTTTCTCTTCTGGAGCGGCTGGTGGATTTGAACCATGCATCTTTGGGTTATCAGAGTACCTTCTTAGCACTAGGTAACCACACCTAAAAGAGTTTAGGACCTAGCATCTTGTAAAAAAGGAACAATCAGCTCCTGATTGTGCCTCCTGAGGTCTTGAATGAGAGCCGTGTTCTAGATTGAACCATAACAATATATGAACGTCTTAAAAATGGGGCTTTGAACCAGGCTGAAGTTATTCAATCATGGCACACCAATGCAGAATTGGAACCTATGCAGAATGATAACCAGAAGAGGACACATTTTGCGTTGAAGCTCTGGAATAAGGGCGTTGGAAGAGACATGGTGAGTCCTGTCAGGAACTTGATTCTGGAGACTGGATTATTGCCCAGAAGCGCCTGGGTGGTGTAGTTTGTGTGACATATCAGGCTGCTAACTGGAAGGCTGGCAATTTGAATCTACTGGTTGTTTTTCAGGAAGCAGATGGGCAGCTGCCTCCTGTAAATATTTCCAGCCTTGAAAACCTTATGGGGCCAACTTTGAGTTGGAACTGGCTGAGTGATAGTGGGTTTGGTTTGGTGGAACGTGACACACATGGAAAGAGACATGATCTGCCACTTCCTGTGAGCCGGACAGTGCTGTTTCTGACTCTGCCAATTAAGAGACTTGGTTGGTATATGACGCGCACACTGTCCTTGTTTTCTAAGAGGACTATTCCGCTTCCAGCAAGGCTTCCGTGCATAATCTCCCTATTCTCTTTACCGTTCTGGTTCATCTATATTTTACAAATTCATGTCTGTTCGGATTTTACTTTGCCAGTCATGACTGAATCAGTAAGAGCTAGGTCAGAGCCTTTGTTAAACAAGCATTAAAATGCCATATAGTCATAAAGATGGGAAATGGGATTGGGAGATCTAGGCAAGGGGAAATGTTTGAGAAAACCAGCTTCATTCTTTATCCAAAAATAACGGAGCAGTAACCTGTACATAAGGGAGCTATCTCAGCCGACTGAGGTGCATAGATCTTACTTAAGTCTTTATTTCAATAAGCAAATACATATGAAAAGTATTTAGTTAGAGACAATTGGAGAAAATGAAAAGCTGACTTGTTAGGAAATAACTTGTTATAAAGAAGAATATATTCAGTATGATGATGATATCGAAGCTTCATTTTTAAAAATCTTTATCTTTTTGGAGGAATATATTGAAGTATATTTATGAGTCAGATGATAATATGTTGAAATGGAAAATTCATCTTTAAGATGGGGAGTTGGTAGGGCAGAGATGGAAATAATTGGCCGCCAGCTGATTGTTGTTGATGCTGAGTACTGGTTATATGGGAATAATTCTCCTGTGTATGTATGACATTCCTCACAATCCTCCACTTTGGCCTCACTTATTTTTCTTTCTTTACAACAGTGAAAAACCTACTGTCATCTGACTATTTTGCACAGTTAATGACCATCTGAGTTATTTTGAGCTGTAAGGTGGGATCAGTCCTTGGAGAGGGCCATCATACTTGGGAGGGTGGAGGGACAGCACAGGAGAGGAAGACCTTCAATGAGATGGATTGATTCAGTGACTGGGGTCATGGGGCAAGGCGTGTTGGTGACAGTGAGATTGGCAAGGGATAGAGCAGGCTGTAGGGCTGTTGTACATGGAGTTGCTATGAGTTGCAGGTGACTCGACGGCACATAACAACAACAACAACAACAATTGTAACAGGAATCTTGCAAATGGATAGATTTAACAAACAAATCTGTTTCTTCCTGTGTAAGAGGCACAAAATCCAAATTCAAGGTGCAGGCGTTAGGGGAAGACTGTTGACTTTGAACGTCTAGGGGCCTAGTGCCCCTTGGACATCTCTTTGTGTTTCAGCATCGATCTTGTCCCGATAGAAGAGCCTTGAGCCCAAAGCACATGTGCTGCTCTTGGCCCTTCTTTCTTAGCGATAGTGTTTCTTTTTGAGGATGTATTTTATTATTGAGCATTTATTTCCAAAAGCATTAAGCTATAACTCAATTATCTGGATTTAAGCCTGCCTTATTTCACAAGGGAGGAGACTGCCCATCTTTCTCCCGTGGAGCAGCTGGTGGATTTGAACTTGCATGTCTTTGGGATGGTGGTACAGCTCTGAACCACAGAATCACCCGAACTCTCTTATTAATATAATGCTGTTGTTGCTGTTGTGTGTCATTAAGTTAGAACCAACTCATAACTGACTCTCCAGCAGATTTTAAGAGGCAGTAGATTGGAAGGGAAGAGTTTGCCTGTCTTCTATGAAACATCTAGTGAATCAGAACTGCACACCTTTGGGATTGCAGTACAGATTCATTGCCACGAGGCCAGCAGAACTGCCTCCTAACTCTGCCTCATGAATTTCATAGAAGCTAGAATTTACAATGTGTTATATCATTAGATCAAACCATGGAATACAGTAATTCAGAAAATCATGGTCTAGCCAAGTTGACACCTATTTCCGGGGCACAGTTCAGTTCATAACAGTGATACACATCTGGTAGTAATGAACACCAAGGTATGGCATGGAATTGGTGCTGAGTGCAGTTGGGAAGGATTTTTATCAGTGTGGCTGGGCCATGATTTGTGGTGGTTTGGCAATACAGTCACAATGTAATTTGGCAATTATTATGCAGTGATGAAATTTGGCAGATACATAATGATGTAAAAATGGAGCAAGATTAGGCCCAGATTGATCATTGCTGATTACATCATTGTATAATGACCTAGTGGCCTCCACTTGGTGATCGGATATGATGATGCTCCCTTTTTGCTTAATGCCGCAGTTTCACATAACAACTTGATCTTTGTAACCTAGCCATGTTTTGAAACGCAGAGTGGGTATCTAAAATCAACGGACATTCTTGTTTACTGCTTACCCACTTCATTAGATTAGCTTCTTAAATTCCATTATAAGTAACCTCCTGAAATATTTTCACTTGGTGTGATCATAGAATTAGGATTCAGGTCAGGAGTTTGTGGGCTTCTCTGCTTCTTGGAGACCTGAGCAGTAGGTGAAGAGAGACTATGTGAATCCCACAAATGCTGGGACTTCAGGAATCCCACAATGGCTCTTCAGTCAGAGCTACCATGTCAAAATGTTTTGTGTCTTGGAGGTTCCCCGTGGAATTTCATTTGGTGGAAATATGAAAGGCATCTTGCAACTTAATTAAAAGGTTGGAAACTACCACTTGATTTTACAGACAGGAAATGGAAACGCACAAGAGATAATGGACCCAAGTTCACACAGCAAGCCCACATATAGAGCCCCAAACCCTTCCCATAGTTGTTCCCTTTTAATACAGCTGTGTTTCCTCTCAGACAGTGTCCTAACGGAAAAGCTGCCGCCTGCCTCCTGGCTTCTAATTCTGCTTTTCTTTCCCAAGAGGAAGCTGAGCTTAAAACATGATTGTCTCACATACCCAGGGCCTGTTGTCAGGAGGGGGCATTCCTTGGAAAAGGACATCTTCCTTAAAAGGATTAAGGGTGAGCAAATAAGGGGAAGACCACCAACCAGAGAGATTGACTCAGTGACTGTAACACTGGCATCCAGTGTGTCAGAGATGACGAGGACGGCTCAGGATAGAGCAGGATTCAGATCCATTGTTCCTAGGGTCTGAGTTGTAGTTGAATCAGTGGCACTCAACAACAACAGTAACAGGGGTCCAAGTGCCAAAGAGAGGGCTCCATCGGCGATGAGCTTGCTGCAGCCCCCTGTTCCTGGCATGTTGTCCTGCTGAACCCTCAGCCAGCACCCCTGTCGGGGAGCCTCGGGCCAGAGGAAGACATAAGATTTTAGAAACAGACATTCTCATTGGGATGCCACAGGAGCCCGAAAGCCTGTATATTGAATACTTAATCTTTTTTAATGCTTGTTATACCTGCTGTTCATCCCTCTTTGCAGACAGTAAAACCAGGGGACCTTGGCGAGACCCGAGAGGTGCCCTGTCCTTCAGGGTCACAGACACGCAGAGCACAGTTGAAGATTGTTAAGACTTTGTCTGTAAATTGAAGGACTCCACCCACCATCTCTGTACTGTACAGTCTTCCTAGGAGAGAAGAGAGATGAAGATATTATGAATTGAATTGTACACCGCACATGTGTTAAGTGGTAAAGGAGCCTGGATAGACTAGTTCATAAGGATTTGTGCTGGTTACTCAAAGGCTTAGCCTCTCCTGTGGTTCCAATTCACAGCTTTCTCCTCAGAAAAATGGACAGTCTCCCTGTGAGATTTACTGCCTTGGAAATCTGATAGAGGGTTAGCTATGTGTACATTCTGACTCAACAGCCGTGAGTGAGTGAGAAGGGTTGTTATCTCATTTGGGGATGAGGTTTTTATTGTTGTTGTGGTGGTCAGTGAGGCAGGATAGTATAGGGTATGTCGTAAGTGAAGTCCCTTGTGAAATACAGGTAGCCCCTCCTTTTACAACAGGGTTATGTTCTGATGACTCCATCGTAAGTGAGTTCTGATGCACATCAAATGCCTTATCTTGAAGGAAAAAAATGGTCTTTATTACCCTTTATTTTCATTATCTTTTTATAAATCTGGGAGTGTTTTCAACAGTAGGTAACTAATAATCTTTGAACATCTGCAAGTAACATCTGCGAATAATAACATCACTGAATTATCATTCACTGCAGTATTACCAACAGTACAACCTATGAAAAGTACAAGGGAGAGGGTGGTCATAAGAAGTTTGTCAGAACTCATCTTGTACATTGAGGGCTAGCTTTACCTTAAAACCTGTAAAACTCAGAATTTGTGTAAAGTGAGAATTTGTCAGAGAAACTCAAGCACCTCTCACTAGTGCAAGAAGATAGAAAAAATGGTAAACAGGTCTACACATTGTCAAAGGCCTAACAGTGATGTTGTAATGTATTGTTGGCTCAGAACCGGCCTCGTAACTGACCCTCCAGTGGGTTTTCAGAGAAAGTAAATTGTGGTAAAGGAGATTGCCCATCTTTCTCTTTGAAGCAGGTGATGGATTCATAGCCTGTGCCTTTAAGTTTGTGTTTTTTTAAACTATTTTTTTTATTGAATTTTATTATTTTGTGGATGTGTGTACCGTCAAATCAGATCTGACTGGTACAGGAGGAGATTGTTCCTCCTTCTCCAGCAGAGCATCTGGTGGATTCGAACCGTGCACCTCTGGGATTGCAGTACACCTTCTTGCCACTAGGCCACCAGAGCTCGCCTGTGCCTTTAAGTTGGCAGCACAACTCCTTACCCTAAGCCATCAGAGCTCCCTAATAACACACCTAAAAATAAGGTGATCCCATTGAGTTCCAGCAACCAGCGGTTTCACTGTCTGAAAGAACTGGTTAGGTAAGCAGAGGTAGAGGGAGGTAGACTCCAGGCCACATGACGATCACCAAGAAGCAGAAGCTGAAAAGAAACAAGGACCTTCCCCCAGTTCCAGTAGAGAGAGAGGGCCTTACCCTAGAACTGGTCCCCTGAATTTGGGTTTCTCACCTCCTGGGGTGGGTCTGTTTCTGAAAGCCATTCATTTATGGTATTTCTGTTATACCGGCACCAAGAAACCAAGTCAGGGTGGATCTAGAAGTATGGGTGAGAGGGGCAGGTGCACACGACCAGCATTATTGTTGTTGTGTGATGTCGAGTCGACTAGACTCATCGTGACTCTATGCACAATAGCTCTGAATCCTGCCCTGTCCTGAGCCGGTCTCACTGTCTCTGACACGCCTGGTCACTGTGTCAATCCATCTCATCTGGGTCTTCCTCTCCTCCTCTGTCCCTTGACCCTTCCAAGCATGATATCCTTCTCCAAATCCAAAAACTAGTCCCTCCTGGCATCATGCCCAAAGAATGTCAGACAGAGTCTCAAAATCTTTGCCTCCAAAGAGCAGCTTGGTTTCACCCTCTCTGGGGCAAGACATGTTAGTTTTCTTAGTGGTCTATGGTATGTTCAGTGCCCTTTTCCAGTTCTGACAGAGAAAAACTGGCAGTCTTCTTAAAGGTTTATGGCCTTGAAACTGACTCCATGTCAGTGAGCATGTCAGTGTTAGATCTGTGGTTCTTAAATGTATGTTACTGCTCCAGAAACCTGCAGGAGAAATCCTGAGATTGGTAGTTCGAAGCCACTATTTTCTCTGAGGGAGAACAATGAGACAATCTGATTCTGGTACAATTTACACACAGAAATCTGATGGAGAGTCACTCAGAGTCAGAACTGATCTAGTGACAGTAGATTTGATTTCTTTAACATTATGATGTGTATACTTGAAGCCGAGCTCGTGACTGGCTTCTGCCCACTTGAGACATTAGTAATAATTTTAATGTAGGAAATGCTTCATGAGTGCCCACTGTATACTCTTGACACTTGCTTAGAAGGATGACTAATACCTAGTCTTCCAAGAGTTGTGAACAGCCCATGGGCAGCCACAGGCAAATCTGCCTGGAAGAGGTGCACCCATCACTTCAATCACGTGTTCTGGGATTCCCATTCTTCTCAGTGTTAGCCACAATTTGTTGTGATCTGCACACTTAAATGCCTTTGCAGAGTCAACCGGAAGTGCAGCCTCTTTCAGGGAAGGATGGCGAGACTTCATCTCAGCGACTTTGGACATGTTGTCAGACGATACCACTCCTCAGGAAAAAAGACATTATATTTGGCAAAGCAGATGTTCAGTGAACGAGAGGAAGACCTTCCACAGGATGGACAGACAGACATAGTGACTGTAGCAGTGGACTTGCACATCGTGGGGACTGTGAGGATGGCACAGGACATGTATGGCACAGTTTTGATCTGTTGTTTCTGGCATCACTAAGTCCTAGTTGACTAGATGGCACCTAACAACAACAAAACCCAGTCCGTCCTCCCAGGTACTTCCGGTCACAGTCATTGAGTCTGTTTCATTCAGCGTCTCTATACAAAAAGAGTAAAACTGCCTGATGATATTTCAGAGGCTGTAAATCTTTACCAGAACAGACGGCCTCATTTTTCTGCCATGGAATGGCTGGTGGATTTGAACTGCTGACCTTTTAGTTGGCAACTTAATGCTTTACCACCATGCTATCAAGACTCCCAAAGGTATACAGTCTAAATAAGAGTACATTGAAAAATAATACAGAAGAGCTCAAGCTTCTTGAAGCTTTACTCCCACCCAGCTCCACGCTGATCCTCTGTCTTAGTGGTTATCTACTTCTTAGAGCAATCTAAAAAAAGGTACTGTTAATAATCCCAGGTGACAGAAGGGGGCCTCCAGCTCAGGGGACCCCTGTGACTTGTCGAAGTCATAAAGCTAGCAGTACATGCAAGAGCATTCACTTTTTTTAAATTATTTTTTTTCATTTCAATTATGATTTTAATGAAAGTTTGCAGAAAAGTTAGATTTTCATTCATTATTGTACATTTTTTACCCCCTTCCTCCCTACCTCCCTCCCTTCCTCCCTCTCTCTCCCTTCCCCCAGTTCACTTTTTTTAAAAAAAAATATTCTATGTGGTAAATGCTTTTTTAAATAATCTAGTTAAAACTTATTCTAGAGCCAGAAATTTAGTGAATAGGAAGGACTGTTTTTTTTCTTGTACCCCTTAATCACATTACTGTTTCTAATTCACTCTTAATCCTCCACTTTCTTTCCCATGGGGAGATGACATTGGGACTCATTGTAGTGTGGTAAACACAGTCACAGCCGTAGACAAGCCTAGAGACAAGGAGTGGGGTGCATCAAGAGGAAAGGTGGGGAAGACATCATCACAGAGGAAGCAAAGCTCTGCTAGATTTTGAGCCTAAACAAGAATCCTTGAGACGGGCTTGTTCTTACCTACTGTTGAATTAGCTCATGACCCATTTGATCCCCCATGTATAACACACCAAAACACTGCTCATCCCTGTTCCATCCCTGTGGCCTGGCATGGATCAGGCCATGTGGCTTTTCTTGGCTGATTGTAGGAAACAGCTATCCAGGCTTTGCTTTCTACTCCAGCTTAATCTGGGAGCTCTGTCAAACCTATTCCGAAGCACACAGCTTACACGGACAGATGAGCAGGGGCTTTGCATGAAGTGTTTTAACCAGGACTTGAACCTGGATCTCCTGCATAGAATGTGAGACTCCTGCCACTGAGCCACAAGAGCCTTGCTAGCCAGGCTGGGAGTGTGGATATACTGGGCCAGAGGGGCTTCACATGCAGGAACGCCAAGGTACAAAACCGAAAGCCGTCTTTGTAGAGTTGGAGGCAGTTGTTTCCTGCTTTCCTGGGAAGGAGAGCAGAACAGCGATAGAAGACATGCTGGCAGATTCTACACTCCTGTATGGTAGCTGCTAGCCACATGTGTCTACTTGAAATGAATGAGAATGAAACGAAAACTTCCATTCTTCACTCTCGCTGTAGAACTATTTCAGGTTCTCCAAGGTCACACGTGGTTAATGGCTACCATGTCGGACCCCGCTTAGGTCATTGCAGCTGGTTGTGTTGGATAGCACTGGGCTGAGTCATTTTCTTATTTGCCACATGGCTGTCGGCTTCCCCTGATGTTCTGGGTCACACCCATATGCCAGGTTTCAGGGACTTTGTTTTGTTTTGGTACAGATAGCCTGTGTTGGCTTCCTAGGTATGTAGTGTAGAGGGGTGGAGCCAGGTAGGGTTCTGTGTAGAGGAACCCCACCCCACCCCACTGGGATTGATGTGAATTCTATTTTTAGCGTGCACACACACACACACACACACACCCCGGCCAGTCTACAGTTGCCTATTCTTTCTGTTTTGGAGTGGCTGTTGGGCACACGCCAAAGACTTTTGGGTTAGTGGTGAAATACTTTAATCACTGCACTACTGGGACATCTACATCATGCATTGTGACAGGGATGTCAGAGAAAGAGGAAATCAATGGACTGACATAGTGACTGTAGCAATGGGTCTGAGCATGTCAGAAGCAGGATGGTACAGGAGAGAGCAAGGTTCAGATCTGTTGTCCAGAGACGGTCACTCTGAGTCATAGTGGACGCAATGGCACCTTAAAACAACAGCAATCTCCATAATAGTCTGTGTGTTTCCTACTGCCAAGGGGGCCCTTTAGAGTAGTGAGAGGAGACATTCACCCTGAAACCCACAGCGTCCCTTTTCAGCAGGAAGTAGCTAAGAGAATACGCCGTCCCCTTTTCCTTATGAATCAGGGTGAAGTCTCTCTCAGGGAGGAGAGATAGGGAATGGCAAGGGACACACTGACAAAGGAGATTAATCAGAACTGGCTTTGACAAGCACTGTGGCAATTGGACAATTAAAACAGACATGGGGGCGGGGAAAGAAGAACGAACTGGGGATGAGGGTGGAGAAAAAAGTGCAACAATGAATGAATGAAAACCCAAAATCTCTGTAAATGTTCATTAAAACTAATAAAATTTAATAAAAAAAAAACCCAACAGCTACTGACTTTGGGGGCTCAGGTCCTCTGCTCCTTAGGTAGTTATACTGCTAGCCTGCAGGTGATGCTTCTGCGGCGGCCCCAGTGAACCACTGATTCCATCGGAGAAGGATAGGCAGTTTCCTCTTTGATCCATACTCTGAATACCAATGGAGGGTCCAACTCAGTGGCAGTGTTGTGAGTTGGACCCTGTGTCTCTGTCTTCAAGGCAATTCTCACTCATTTCCATCCACAGGGCTGAGTATCACTCACTGCCCCTTAGTGCTTCCAAGGTTGTAATCTTGACAGAGGCGGGCTGCCCATCTTGCTCCTACAGGTAGGGTGGTGGCATGGAAGCACTAACCTTTTAGCCAGCGGTAAAACACTTAACCACTGTGCTGTGAGAGCTCCCTAGTTAGAGGCAAAGCATTGTCTAATTTATCAAGATAATGAATATTGCTAATGTCTTTTTTCTAAGCACTGCTCATATCAATATATAAAATTTCCAAGATATGTTAAGTTCCCCTCTAAAAGCAGCAGAGCTACTAAATCTATTTTTAATTTTATTTTTTATTAAAAAATGCCCTCCTGCTTGAGACTCTAATCTCCAACTGAATAATAGGTGTCGTTTTGGAGTTGCAAATAGCCAGTGCAATAGCGTGCGTGGAGGGCACATAATAAATAGGACCCAGGGCTTTGTGCTAGCATAGGGACAAAAATAGGTCAAAAAGCTTTTCCTTTCTCCTTTTGAGAGCCGCTTTCTGACTTACCGGGCAGCGAGGAACCTTTTGGAAGTATAAAGGGGTTTTGCTTCAGATAACAGTAGCCCTGTTTAATTTAACGAAATTTTCATTTTGTAAAAAGGAATTTGGCGTTCTTTGAAGCTCTGTGGCTCGTCAACAAATATCTTAAAATAAGTCTTAAAACACTTGCCAGGGACCAGGAGATTGCATTCCAAGGACTTTTTGTGATTCACTGCTTGCAGTTTAAAATACTTGGCCACAGTTTTTAGAGCACTTACGTTAGGAGCTTCGTTCTTCAGTTCTGATTTTATGCCTTAGTATCTCGGTGATTTTAAGCATGCAGCCTCACTAGTGGGCATCTCTCGGTTTCTCTCCTCAGCATTTATTCACTCTCCCACATCCACTCACAAGCATGTTGATTCCTGTAGAGATAACATTGAGCCTGGATTCAGGGAAACGTGTGGGACTCAAACTGTCCCTGGGATTGGCTAAAGGCTGGACTCGTGACCAAGTCAGAGCCAATGAAATACCGTGAGACTTTTGTAGAGTGTTGAGAATAAGAGTTCCTGGGTCACTGAAGTGTTTACATGCTCATGTATTCTCGTGGCTGGTGGTAAGGAGTTGTTTGCCAGCCCAAAGGCATGTGGTTCAAATCCACTGACATGGGAGAAAACAGAACTGTTTCTTACCATCAACCTACAGTCTCTGAAAATCTACTGGAGGATTAGCTGTGAGTCAAATTCAACTTGATGGCACCCAACACCACCACCACCACCACTAACTGAAAAGTTGGTGGTTCCAGCCAGAGGAGCCTCCAAAGAAATGCCTGATGCATTTCCTTCCTAACGATCATAGGCGTTGATTGAAAACCTGATAGAGCTCATTATGTTGAAGCACAGGGGGTCGCCATAAGTCTGAACGGACTGATTGGGCACAGGCTTTGGTTGTTGTTGAGAAAGATACATGTGTTCATTTCTCTGACTTTGAACCTTAGGAGATGTACAACTATGAACATCCTAGCTAGTCACTGCTTGGTATCTGAAAACAAATCCATAGATAGATAGGTGGATAGATTAAATAGATAGATGGATAGACTAGATGGCTGGATGGCTGGATAGATAGAAAGATAGATAGATAGATAGATAGATAGATAGATAGATGATAGATAGACCAGATAGATGATTGATAGATACATAGACACGTAGATAGGAAATAGATAGACCAGATAGATGACAGATAGGTTGATAAATACATAGATATGTAGATAGATAGATAGACCAGATAGATAGATAGACAGACAGACAGACAGACAAGACCAGACAGACAAATAGATGATGTTGTTATTGAGTTCCTTAGAGTTGGAACCAGCCCATAGCTGACCCTCTGGCAGGTTTTCAGAGACCGTTAACGGGAGGAGACTGCCCTTCCTTCTCTCACTGAGCAGCTGGTGGCTTCGAACACCGTGCCTTCAGGGTGGCAGCACCAGGCCACCACAGCTCCCTAAATAGAGAAATCTCTGTAAGTCTTTTTGTGTATTTGTAAAAAGGTCAAAAAGAGTGAGACTAATAATACTACTTTTCCACTATTCAGAACTGTGAGGAGACAAAGGAAGGTAATTAGCCAAGTATATTTTAAAAGTGATAAAAGCGTGCTCAGTCATGAGAGATTTTTAAGGGACTAAGATGCGACTCAAGCAAATGTTGACTCTCTTCTTGCTGGACAAGTGAGGAACAACCTGGTTTCCTATCAAAAATGAAATGTTGCTATTGTTGGGTCCTGTTGGACTGATTCCAACGTAGAGTGTGTTCAGCAAATTGAAGCCCTGTCCCGTCCAGTGCATCCTCACAGCTGTCTGTGTGTGGGGGCAACATCTAGAAGAGTAGGCATTTCGATGGTCATTTGTTTCTTCCCCCACCCCCGCAGACCCCCTTCTAACCAGGATGTGCTTCTCTAGGGCCTCGTGCCTTCTGATAGCCTGTCCACAGTCCGTGAGAGGCAGTCGTGCTGTGCTTGCTTCTAAGGGGCATCTCACCTGACTTTCATGAGGAATTGTCCTTAGCAAACTCGTTGCCATCAAGTCCATTCCAACTCCTAGTGACCCTCCTTTGGGTCTCTTACATAGTAAATCTCAGTGGATAGAGGCTGCCCATCTTTCTCTCATGGAGCCATTAGTGGGTTTAAATTGCATAGTATCTTCGCTATTCTTTGCCAAAACCATATTTCAAGTGCATCAGTTCTTCTGTCTTCCTTACTCATTGTTGAATATGTATATGTTCAATGTTGGATATTTATATGCTCAAGTGCATCTATCCAAACCCATATACCTATTGTTGTTGAATCGATACTCCTTACAACCCTTTAGGACAGAGTAGAACTGTCCCATAGGGTTTCTAAGATTGTAAATCATTGTAGAAGCAGACTGCCATATTTTTTCCCCATGTAGCATCTCTTGGGTTCAAACCGTTAACCTTTAGGTTAACAGGTGAGCATTTAAGCACTGTGCCACCAAGGCTTCTTATACATATGAAGCTGTTGCAAAGACCATGGCTTGAGTCAGGCATATCATAGTCCCCCAAGTAATAAGTTTGCTTTAAAGCACTTTAAAGACACTTTGTGCAACAGAATGTCCCAGTTCAGTATGTTTGATTTCTTGACCACTGCTTCTGTGGTTGTACAAGTTCTTCGCGAGCACGGTTAAAGAATTCTTAATTTTCTTTCTTCTCAGTGTTAATCCATAGTGTTTTATCCACACAGTCAAATACCTTTGCAAAGTCAATAAAACAAAGGCAAGCATCCTTCTGCATTCTCTACTTTCAGAAAGGATATCCCTTATCCCATATTCGCTTCTGGGAATTTCTGTCTATTCCCTTTTGTTAAAGTAATGCTGTCATCAATTTTGAATAATCTTTTACAAAACTTATGTATGCTATTTGCTGATATTATTGCTAAGTTTCCATATTCCTTTGGATCACCTTTCTTCGGGATGTGCACAGATATTCATCTCTTCCAATATTTTGGTCAGGTGTCTGTCCTGCAAATTTCTTGGCATAGGCAGGCATTTCCAATGTTGCAGCTGTTTGTTCAAACATCTCAATTACTATTAATATTTTGAGGAGGCTGTTTTGTTTTGGGTTTTTTTGCCAGTATTTCTTTAAGTAAAGATTAGCCTTTCTGCTTTCAGTATCATTGGTCCTTGATCGTATGCTATATCCTGAAATGTTTGAACATCTGCTTCCACTTTTTTTTCGTGCAAGGTCTCTGTATTCCTTCCATCTTCTTTTGATGCTTCCTGTATCACTCAGTATTGCAACTGAAGATTTACTTCTTTAGTACAAAAGATTATATCACCATTTGTATTTTGCCAAAGGGAATATGCCACCAAAAAGGAATATGAATGTATATCTATAAAATGAATACACACGCATGTATATGGATCTCTGGTGGCCTAGTGGGTAAGGAGGTGGCACTACCAACCCAAGGACAGACAGTTCAAATCCACCAGCTGTATTTGAGAAGGTTGGGTAATCTTCTTCCAGGAAAATCTTTCTGAAAATCCACTGGAGGGTCCACTGTGTTTGTTCCAACTCAACAGTAATGAATTGACGTTACACACACACACACACACACACACACACGGTGCTGCTGAAGAGTATTGGACATAATACCATGGACTGCCAAGAAAACAAACAAGTCTATCTTAGAGAGAGTGAAACCAAGCTGCTCCTTGGAGGCAAGGATTTTAAAGCTCGATGTTACGTACTTTGGACATGTTACCAGGAGGGACCAGTTCTTGGAGAAGGACATATGCTAGGGAAGGTGGAGGGACAGCGCAGGAGAGAAAGACTCAGGATGAGATGGACTAACACAGTAGTAACTGGGGTAATGGTAGTAGGTGTATAAAAGTCAGTGAGACTGGCTCGGCGTATGGCAGGCTTCAGAGCTGTTGTGCATAGGATCACTATGAGTCACAGTCGACTCCATGGTAAATAACAACAACAATAACAGCACCCCCTCCACATACACATACATTGTTGTTATGTGCAGTCGAGTCACCTGCAACTCATAGTGACCCTATGTACAACAGCCTTAAACTCTGCTCTGATTTTGTGCCCATTACCTCAGTCACTGAATCAATCCATCTTATCGAGGGTCTTCCTCTCCTGTGCTGTCCCTCCACCCTCCCAAGCATGACGTCCCTCTCCAAAGACTGGTCCCTCCTTGCAACATGTCTAAAGTATGTCAGAAGAAACTTCAGAATCCTTGCCTCAAAGGAGCAGCCTGGTTTAACCCTCTCTGGGATGAACCTGTTCATTCTCTTATCAGTCCATGGTACATTCAATACTCTTCTCCAATACCACAGCTCAAAGGTGTCAACTCTCCTTCTGTCGCCCCTAATCATTGTCCAGTTCTCTGATGCATAGCTAGTGACTGCAAAGACCATGGCCTGTGTCAGGCACACCTTAGTCTCCAGACTGACATCATTGTCCTTCAGTAATTTGGAGAGGTCACTTACAGCAGACTTCCCCAATGCAATACATCTTTTAATTTCCTGGCTACTGGTGCCAGGAGTGTTGATTATGTAGCCAGGCAAACTAAAGCTGTGAACAATCTGTCTTCACCATCCGTCATGATGCTTTCAATTGGCCCAGT
This sequence comes from Elephantulus edwardii, assembly GCF_000299155.1. NCBI lineage: Eukaryota > Metazoa > Chordata > Mammalia > Macroscelidea > Macroscelididae > Elephantulus > Elephantulus edwardii. The sequence continues at coordinate 942,469 of NW_006400071.1, read as the reverse complement.
GGTGAGAATCTTTGTTTTCTTGATATTGAGCTTCAATCCATATTGAAGGCTGCAGTCCTTGACCTTCTGCAGCAAGCGCTTCAGGTCCTCCTCAGTTTCAGCAAGCAGGGTGTGCCAGCTGCATGTAAATTGTATATATGTATATTATACACACACACACACACACACACACACACACACACAGAGTTCTTGTGAATTCAAAGTAATAGTTGTTTTTTAAAGTCAAAAATTAAAGAAGCAAAAATATTTCTTAGATCTAAGGAATTTCCCCCTCCCTCCCAAACTATGTGCTCTTTTAGGGTATGTGTGACCAATTGATTTTCCTAGATTTTTAAGCATCTGTGGGCGGTTACTCTGTGCTTCCATACAAAAATCACAAGTGGGTGGCTCTGCAGAACAGAGATGAATTTTCTTACAGTTCTGGAGGCTGAAAGTCCAGATGTGGGTCATAGCAATGTTGGTCCTTCTGTGAGCCTCTTGTAGTCTGCCTCTGGTCCTTGGAATTTTGGGGCAACTTTTTTTATTTTAAATTATTATGGATTAAGTTTCATTAGTTTTCAGGATTATATAATATCTTCAGGTCTGATTAAAAATTTTTATTAGAAGATAAAGTTTAATTAATGAATAAAAATGACTTGTGATCAGTTTGTCAGATAATGTTACAGGAATATATAATTAAACTATTAAATTATTTTTAAAAATTTTTATACTGGTTTACTTACAAAGTTCACATATATTGTTTTTCACATCAGATCATTCCCCTTTACTTACCCTCCCCTCGCTCCACCCATCAAATTGTGTGACCCTATGATTAAGCCCTACCCCAACCCATCCTCACCCCTCTGCTCGCCCATCCTCACCCCTCTGCTCGCCCTCACCCCTGTCCTTGGATCCCTGTACTCCTTCTACAATAATGGTCTTACACAGTATTTGTCCTTATAAAACTGAGTTAGTTCACTCAGCATAATGCTCTCCAGTCCCTCCCAAGTTAGGTAGTGATTTACAAAACCATTGCTCCTGCGAGCTGCGTAGTATTCCATCGTGTGAATGTACCATAATTTCTCAATCCATTCCATTGTGGTTGGACATTTGGGCTGTTTCCATGTTCTTTTGATGGTAAATAATGTTGCTGTGAACATTGGTGTACAAGTCTCAGTTTTGTACCTCAGTTCTCATTTTCTTAGAGTATATTCCAAACAGTGGAATAGCTGGGTCATATGGAATTTCTTTGTTCAGGTTTCTGAGGAAATGCCAAACAGCCTTCCAGAGTGGTTGTAGCATTTTACAGTCCCATCATCAGTGTATAAGAGTTCTATCTCACTACATCCTCTCCAACATTTATTACTTGCTGTCCTGCTTAACTTTGCCATTGATACTGGGGTGAAATGATTTGTCATTGTGGTTTTGATTCACATCTCTCTTTTATTAATAGTGATTTTGAGCATTTCTTCATGTTTTTGGCAACTCTTGGTGATTTCTTATTCTTTGGTGTTCTTTGATTTGTGTTTTCTCTGTGGGCCCCTTCATGTCTATAAAGATATTTTATAATTCAGAAGTGATTAGATTTAAGCTCTAATGTATACAGACATGACTTCATTAACCTACCAAAAGAAAAGCCCTAATTTCAGGTAGCATCACACCTGTGAATTCAGTGACTAGGATTGCAACACAGATATGGGAGGACACAGCTCAGTCCATATCAGGGGGGAGAGGGAAGGAAAAGGGTTTAGTGCAGTGGATACGGGTTTGCATTTTAAGTCAAATTCTTTTATATTTGTGTATAAATTGGCATAAGCTCCAACTGCCCCAGGCAGTAAAGACATCTCTCTCAGAATGAGATTTTCCTAGGTTTGTTTCATCACTCTTTACCTTCTGCTTTTCAGAGGAATGTTAGAGACATTTTCCTTATGATTTGGTCTATAGTTTCAATATTCTCAATAAATAAATGGAATGAGCCCTTTTATGGTTTGTTGCACAGTGGAAAATGCATAGACTTTGAATTTGAGTGGATCGGCATTTGAATTGTGGCCATGACCTCATCTGGAATAGTGAGGTTCACTGTTGCCTGCATTGGGTTTTGCCATGAGGGTCAAATGACTGAGCATATGTGAAAGAAAGCACCTCTCACACAGCACTTCAGTGCATAACTCAAACTCCTTGCTGTTGAATGAGAACTGACTGGTAGATGACCTTCCAGGTGCATTCCCGAGGCCGTAAATCACATGAGAAAAGATGGCCCATCTTTTGTCAACGAAGTCGTTGGTGGATTTGAACCACCAAAAAGTGCCAGTAGAACTCCCTAAGACATAGTAGGTAGTAATCTTACCTCTTTCTTTTTATGTACAATTACATTAATTGATCAAAGGCAGTCAGGCTGGTTGTAGGAGTTATGAAATTTATTACACCATCTTTTTTTAATGCTTGGCTTGCTCCCATGAGATGTTCTGATATCCTGATCTGGACAGCTGAGAGTGTTCTCTGTTGGTTGTTGTTGGGTGCCATTGAGTTGAGTATGACTCATAGCGACTCCGTGAACAGCTGATCTGAACCCTGTCCTATCCAGTGTCATCCTCACAATCACTGCAGTCACTGTGTCAATCCACCTGGTTAAGGGTCTTCCTCCCTTTCATCCTCCCTCTACCTTTCCAAGCATGATGTCCCTGTCTAAGGAATAGCCTCTCCCAGCAGCATGCCCATAGTATGGGAGATGAAGGCAGAGCACGATGTTTGTTGATAACTTATTTAACCATTTGTTCAACACTCATATAACGGGCACCCTCTGAGCCAGATAGTCTAAGAATAATCTTTTCTTGTTTCTGAAATAATTTCTTGACTTTGTGTTAAGTCTGTAGGCTTGGCTAGCCCAGAAACTTTCATTTAGATAAAAAAGTTGTATTTTTCCCCCCAAAGACTCTATGTTTACTCTCATTCTTGGGAAATGTTGTTTTTGTAGGCGTGTAGCCATTTTTTTCCCTTTATTTTTTTCTTCACTTGGTACAAGTAAAAGTTTGGAGAACTGCCAGGGGGGAGATGGACCGAATTAATTGTGCAGATGCTGTTGGGGAGATCTAGGCATTCTGGGGGAGTAACAGAGACAGATAGCAAACTCAGAAAGAATTCTTAGCAGCTGGAGCTGTGGGCTAGTAGGATAGACTGTTCCAGAACATGGTTGAGTTCTGCTGCCAAAAGTGTTTCATCAGAAGCCAAAGAATAATTTTTTTAAAAGATTTTTTTTTTCAAAGATCCTAATGGTTCCATGAGTCACTGAAGATAGAGTACCAATTTCAGGCCAACCCAGAATGTCAGGAGGACCTTGGAGATCTGACCGAGTGAGAGAATGATCTAGATAGAGCAGAGGGTTGGCACACTGTATCGCTCATGCCCTATTTTGAAACAAGTCTTGAGCTAACAATGTCACTGAAATCCTTTAAAAAAACCCCAAAGATCAATATAAAAAAATTCTTTAAAATTCTTAAGCTAACAATGTCATTGAAGTTCTTTTTAAAAAACCACGAAGATCAATATAAAAAAATATTTTTTACACAAAGAAATTCTGTGAAATTCACATCTTTGTCCATAAATGAAGTTTTATTGGATTACAACCTCGCCTTTTATTTATAATCGTCTGTGTTTATGTGGTGTAACGTGTAACACATTGTTTTGAATCCAGCAACAACTCAGAGGGAGAAAACTGGTCACTTTCCTCCCATTAGGATTTACGATGGAATTGGGATGGGCTTGACCACATTGCATGTGCAGCTGCTATTTTTTTAAAAATTTACCTTTTTTTATTATTATTACTATTAACACATTGTGTATACAGCTTATTAGAGCAGCCACTGAGATTGTTTGGTCACGATTCCAAGTTTGTGTTTTGTGTTTTGTTTTTTCAGTCTGCTTTCTCCCGCCCCCGCTTCTGATATTTATTTTTAGCCTGATTTCCTCATGGTAAGAATACATATCATTAATTATTTTAATTCTCATCCCACATGTTCTAGTTGTTCCCCACAAGAATGTTCGTCTTTCTAACCTAGTCTACCCTTAACCAGAAACAGATATCTCACATATAAAATTGCAAGTAAATAAAACAGGAATATTTTCCTAGATAATTTGTGGAGATTTAGCCCAATGTTGTTACTGAGTACATTGACATTTTAAGTAAACTAAGTGATTATGGATATTACATGCTTATACCTCTGTGTTGCTATGACAGGGATAGTCAATGGTGTCTGTTTTACGTCTGCTTTAAGGAATGGAAAAGCCACTGGGAGATGGGGCCTGTCAAGCTGCAGGATTAGTGGATGTGGTAGATGAGCCTGAAGAAGCTCATGGGTGGAAAGATATAACAAGATTTGGATTTAGTCCTGTTGGACACAAGAGCCTTCTCACTATCCTCTCGGAGACTCTTAGTGTACCTACTGTGTGCAGTGCAGTTACTATTTCATTGACACTCCCTAACATCCCTGCAGAGAAGGAGATGGCCTTGGACCCAGTTTATTGAGGAGACACTATGCGCAGAGAAATAAAGAGCTCCACCTAGCATCACCTCTTAGGTAGATGTCAGCATCAGGATTTGAACTCTTGAACCATCTAAGTCCATTGCTTTTTCTTTCCATTCCATCACATTGGTGAAGCCTGCTTGAAGCCTACTTGAAGCCCACTGGGGTCTAGGAGGAATCTCTACTTCATGCTGGTCACTGTCAGCCTTTCCTGTTTGTCAGTCTTTATAGAGACTGTTGAGGTGTGGCCTCTTTTGATGAAAAGTTCTTTGTGGAGCCTACTGTGTGGAGCAATACAAGTTCAAGGACTTTATTGAAGCCCGTCTGTAGACTTAAAGTCCCGCTCCTGACCTTGGGAAGGCAAGCTGGAACAGGACTAAAGCAGATGGGAACAATGATTTCCTGACTGCTATTCTCTCCCTATTTTTTTCTTCCACTGAGTATTTTTCATAATTGAACATTTAACACATGTCTTTCCTTGGGCTAAGAGGATGTATGCTTTATTTTATTTCACTCTGCCTGTAGCACTATTGTATGGCTACTTTCAGTTGCTTCATACACATGTGAATGTCGGACAGTGAATAAGGAAGACTGGAGAGGAATCAGAACATTTGAATTGTATGGTGGTGTGGAAGAATATTGAGTATTCCACCAGCTGCCAAAAGAACAAACAAATCTGTCGTGGAAACAGTACAGCCAGAGTGCTCTGTAGAAGCTAAGGTTGTGAGACTACATCTCCTCTACTTTGTACGTGCTGTCAAGAGGGACCAGTCCTTGGAACAGGACATCATGCTTGGACAACCAAAGGGTCAGAACAGGAGAGGAAGATGTCAATGAAATGATGACACACAAGGCTGAAGCACAGGGAGGGTGGTGCAGGTCGGACAGGCCTGCTGTCTTTTGTACTTAAGGCCACTCTTAAGTCCAAGTCTGCATAGTGGTCCTGGCAACAATTACAACAACAACAATGCGCTCTTAGCGGGACCAGGGTGTCCTTGGTTCTGTTACACATTGGGTTCCTGTGAGTTGGAGCTAACTCATTCACTTGTTGTGGTGGTTGTTATTATGTGCCATTGAGTCACCTGTGACCCTGTGTCCAGCAGCTCTGAAGCCTGCCCTGTCCTGAGCCAGTTTCACTGATTTTGACACAACAACCCCCATTGTCCCAGTCACTGTATCAATCCATCTCTTCTGGGGTCTTCCTCTCCTGTGCCATCCCTCAAACTTTCCGAGCAAGATGCCCTTCTCCAAGGATAGGTTCCTCCTGGCTATGTGCCCAAAGTATGTGATTCAGAGCTTTAAAATCTTAGATACCAAGGGGAAACTTGGTTTCACCCTCTTCAAGACAGACCTATTTATTTTCTTGGTGGTCCATGGTATGTTCAAGACTCTTTTCCAGCACCACAACTCAAAGGCATTGATTCTTCTTCTGTCATCCTTAGTCATTATCCAGCTCTCTGATGCATGGCAAGTAATTGGAGAGACCATGGACTGGATTAGGTGCACCTTAGTCTCTAGACTGACATCATTGCTTTTCAGTACTCTGGAGAGGTCTCTGAAAGCAGATTTTCCCCAATGCAGTTCATCTTTTGATATTCTGACTGTTGGTCCCTATAATGTTAATTGTGGAGCTGAGCAAGCTGTAATTGTTGACAGTCTCAATCTCTTCTCCATCTATCATGGTACTGCCCCTTGGATCATTGGTTGAGAATCTCTGTTTTCTTGATGTTGAGCTTCAATCCATTTTGAAGGCTACAGTCCTTTACCTTTGACAAGAAAAGCTTCAAATCCTCCTCTCTCTCAGCAAGCAAGGTTGTGTCATCTGCATAGTTGTAGGTTGCTGATTAATCTTCCTCCAAGCCTGCTGTCACATTCTTCCTCGTAAAACCCTGCTTCCCAAATGATCTGTTCTGCATACAGGTTGAAAAGGTAACAACTAGTCATGTATAGATGCTGTGAGACCCATTAGCGACCGTATAAACAACAAAACTGAACCCTGTTCTGTCCTGTGGCATCCTCACACTGCCTGACACCTGTGTGGTAGGTACCATAGTTTCCCCGATTTGAAGATTAGAGAACAAGGCTGAGTCTGGGGGATGTGTTCAAACCAGGTGAACCCTGGAACCTGGTCCCTAACTTAACTCTCCCTTTTGCTGCCTCTTAAAGTGTTCAGCGGTTAGTGGCAGTGTAATTTTCCCCCTCAAGTAAATAGGTGCTTGAAGGGATTGCCAGGACCTCAAATGTCATTTGCCATCTGCTTGTGGTAGGCAGCTCAGGTCCAGGAGCCTGGGGATGGGTGTTGGATTTCCAGTTCCATCCTGAATGCCATTCAGTGCATTAATTAGTGTGACTGTGAAAGCACACCGCTCTCCTGGAGGCTCACGGGAGCGTGGAGTCCCCGACCCCTGTTGCAGGCGCTGGAGCAGTTGATCCCTGCTGAGACAGCACCAAGTCATCCAGGGAGCTGAAAATCAGAGTTTTGCTCAGACTTGCCTCCGATCACACACCCCAGAGTGTGGAATTGTAAATGAAAAGACACTTAGAGATGCTGCACGTTACAGAAGTGCTTCAGTAGCAATAAAGTATTCTACCACCATAAAACCCTTATAAACACATAATAATAATTTACACATAAGCGCCAGCTATAAAGTGAAATTCCAGTCGATCCAGTTTTGCAAGAATTTTCCCTGGTGGAAAGTGCTAGTCATTGTGTGAATTCTCATCTGGGTGGAGAAAAACCAAATCCATTTCCCTAAAAAGAGCTATTCTCTGCAATGGTTCTGGCTATTTCATATTTCAAAGAGGGAGCATTTTTTTTGTCCTGTATCTTGCTGTCGAGTTGACTACAACTTGTAGTGACCCCATGCACAATAGCTCCAAACCCTACTCTATCCTGGGTCGGTCTCACTGATTCCACACCTACCCCTATTACCTCAGTTACTGTGTCAGTCCATCTCCTCTGGGGTCTTGCTGTCTGTCTGCCCTTCTAAGCAGAATATCCTTCTCCAAGGACTGGTCCCTCATAGCAACCTGCTCAAAGTATGTGAGATGCAGCTGCAGAATCCTTGCCTCCAAGGAGCAGCTTGGTTTCACTTTCTCCAGGGTAGACCTGTTTGTTTTCTTGGAAGTCCACGGTATGTTCAATACTCTAGCACCACAACTCAAATGCATCAGTTCTTCTTCAGTCGTCTTTGGTCATTGGGAAATGTCAAGTTTTAAAAATAGGAGCCTTTGTTGTTGTTGGGTGCTGGCAAGTTGATTTAGACTCATAGTGACTGAATGTACAGCAGGTGCACTGTCTCATCCTGTGCCCCCTTTCAGTTGTTGATATGTTTGAGCCTGTTGTTGCAAACGCTGTCAACCCATCTCATCAAAAGTTCTTCCACTTTTCCACTGACCTTTTACCAAGCTCTATGTTCTTCTCCAAGAACTTGTTTCTCCTCAAAGCATGTCCACAGTCATACCATTCTTGCTTCTAAGGAACAATCTAACAGTATTCTTCCCAGATAAATTGGTTCTTCTGGCTCTCAGTCATTGCTGAAGTTGGAACTGACTCGTAGCTGACACTCCAGCAGGTTTCCAAAGCTCTAAATTGTACAGAAGGAGATTGTTTATCTTTCTCCTGCAGAGCAGCTGGTGAATTTGAATCAGAAAAGCATCACCTGTGGGTTAACAGTGTGATTCCCTGTGGACTATGCCACCAGAGTTCCCTGTTCTTTACCAAATATAATATGCTTCGTGGTATATTAATTTTTCTTTACTTATGCTATAGTTTAAATATACTAATTCTTCTTTGGTCTTCCTTATTCAGTAGCTCGCTTTCACGAGCCTATACAGTAATTGAAAATATCACGTCTTGAGCTAGACACACTTTAATCCTGGAAATTATCTTTACTTTTTTAAATACTTTTTTTAATTGCAGCATTTTTTTCCATTTCAATATACTGTTCAATTTCTTCACTTCTCTTTCCATGGACATTGATTTTGATTCCTGGTAAAAGGAAGTCCTGGACAAATTCAGGCTTTCTTCTCTTTATCATAATGTTGCCCATTGGTCTAGTTGTGAGCGTTTTTGTTTTCTTTATGTAAAAATGTAATCCAGTTTGAAGACTGTAATCTTAAATCTTCATCAGCAAAGCCTGACATTCGCTTCATTCTTTTGGAAACAAAGATGTGTCACGTGCGTATTGCATGTTGTTACCGAGTCTGCTTTCAAAGCAGAAGCTGTGCTGTGCTTCAGATCATCAAGGATAGCAGATCATTTGCTTCGCGTACAGTTTGAATAAGTGTGGTGAAAAGATGCAATCTTGATTCACACTTTTCTTAATTTTAAGCTAAGCAGTATTCCCTGGTTCTGCTTAAAAGCATGCCTCTTTATCTCTGTACAGATTCTACCAGAGTAGCTTTGTTACTGAGGCCTGTTAACATGATAGAAACTTTCTCTGATGGCTTCATTCTTGCCCCTGCCTGTTATTTTTCACCTTCTCAAAGAAGAGTGAAATGAATATGCACTGCTCTTCTTTTTTCTTTCTTAGCATCTTTCTCTCTTATATGTGTTTGACGTTATGAAAAAATGAAGTTAAATTTTAATTAAATTAAAATTTTAATGAAATTTTTATAAAAAGTGGCAGGTCAGAGAAAGAGGAAGACTCTGAACAAGATGGGTTGACACAGTGGCTGCAAGCATGGGCTCTAGCATATTGGAGTTTCTGAGGATGGTACAGGATAGGGCAGAGTTCAGATGTGGTGTTCCTAAGGTCACAGTGAGTCAACTAGGTAGCATCTAACAATGACATAGATTAGGGGGGGAAAATGAGTCATATTTTCACCATTCTCAGTAAAGGTAAATACTTTATGTCTTTAGGTTATCATTGATCTCCTCCTTAGGCCTCAGAGTTTCTTGGGGAATGGACTTTGCTTTGTGATTGTTGTAGGATCTTTTGTTGGTTGCTCCCGTTGTAGTGGTCTGTGATTTACAGTGACCTCATACACAACGCCAGTTAGCCCAGCAGTGGGGATCTTTGTTGTCTTGATGTTGAAATGTAATCCATATTGACGGCTGTCATCCTTGATCTTCTGCAGCAAGTGTTTCATGTCCTCGTCACTCTCAGCAACCAAGGTTGAATGAGTGCTCCTTGGAGGCAAAGATGGTGAAGCTTTATCTCTTACACTTTGGTCATGTTGCTCAGAGAGGCTGTTCCTTGGAAAGGGATATCATGCTTGGAAAGGTGGAGTGTCAGTGAGAGAGAGAGAAAGACTCAATTAAATGGGTCGATACAGTGACTTCAGCAATGGGCTCAGCTGTCACAGAGATGGTGAGGATGGCACAGAATAGGACAGGATTCAGACGAGGACAGAATTCACATCTGTTCTTCATAGGGCTGCTATGACTCATCCTTGACGGCACCTGACAGCAACAACAACATACACCATGAAAGGAAGTGCTTGCTGCCCCTTGATCAGTTTTGGGTCAAAGGGTTAGGATCAATAAGATCTTCATTGGCTGAGGTTCGGGAGTAGATTGCCCAGCTATTCTTCTCATTTTGTCAGGCTGGAAGCTCCACTGAAATCGGCTCAAGTCATAACACCACACAAGCCTCGGTTGACCAGCAGCTGGTGGCTGCACTTGGGGTGCATTGGCTAGGAAGTGCACCTGGATCTCCTGTATAGAAGGTGAGGCTTGTCCCATGGAATCAACCTGCCCCTCTAGTAGGATCCTGGACTTGAAAAGATTTTGAATGTTCAGTGAACATTTGACGGCTCTTGCCAAAACTGTAGAAAATGTTAGAAGGAGAAGGTGACTGTGGGAAGTCATTTAGCTTCTCAGAATCCTCTGCCTTTCATCATAAAATCACAAACATCATCCTGTACCAGTGCCAACCTCTTGGCATTGCTGATTTGATTTAAACCCAAACCTGTTGTCATCAGGTGGGTGTCAGCTCATGGCAGTGCTCCGTCAGGGTTCAGAGGCTGCACAGCTTTGCGAGAAGAGACCACCTTACCCTTCTTCTGCGAAAGGGTAGGTGGATTCGAACTGCCTACCTTTCAGTTATCAGTCTGACATGTAATAGGCTCTGCCCCGCATGGTTCCTTACTGTTTTGTGTGTCCTTTGTAATTGGTAATGAACCACATAGGCCTGTTTGTTGTTGTTATGTGCCATTGAGTCGCTTGCGACTCATAGCGACCCTATGTACAACAGCCCTAAACCCTGCTTTATCCTGTGCCAATCGCACATCTCTGACATTCCCATCCCGATTATCCCAGTCACTGAATCAATCCACCTCAGAGAGGGCCTTCCCCTCCTTCACTGTCCCTCCACCCTCCCAAGCATGATGTCCCTCTCCAAGGACCTGTCCCTCCTTACAACATGTCCAAAGTATGTCAGACGAAGCCCCAGAATCCTTACCTCCAAGGAGCAGCCTGGTTTAACCCTCTCCTGGATGAATCTGTTTGTTTTCTTGGCAGTCTATGGTACATTCAAAACTCTTCTCCAGCATCACAGCTCAAAGGCATCAATTCTCCTTTTATCCTTCCTAGTCCTTGTCCAACTCTCTGATGGATAACAAGTGATTGCAAAGACCGTAGCCTGTATCAGATGCACCTTAGTTTCCAGAGTGACACCATTGCTCTTCAGTACTTTGGAGAGGTCCCTAACAGCAGGCTTTCCCATTGCAATACATTTTTTGATTTCCTGGCTACTGATGCCAAGAATGTTGACCGTGGAGCCAAGCCGACTGAAGTTGTGAACAATCTCAATCTCTTCATTGTCCATCCTGATGCTGCCAATTGGTCCAGTGGTGAGAATCTTTGTAGGCCTGTTTATGTGAGGAATTTAAAATGTAGTTGTGGAGACAGTATAATTAAAGATCCTTCTCTAACTGCTGTCTAGTTGGACCTGGTTCCTTCGGTGACTTGCCCTTAGTTAAGCCTCATCATGGCTACAGTTAACCATGGTTGTTGTTGTTGTATACTGTCGAGTCGGAAGTGACCCACAGCTGACCCTCCAGCAGGTTTTCAGAGGCAGTTAATTGCATGGGAGGAGATTGCCTATCCTTCTTCCATGGAGCAGTTGGTGGCCTCGAACTGTGTGCCTTCGGGATTGTAGCACAGCTTCCTGCCACTAGGCCACCAGAGCTCCCTGTTAACCATGGTTACTCATAGTTAAGTTTAAGGCTCTCCCCTTCCATCTCTAGTTGGAGCTCACTAGGAGTTCCTAGTATGCACTGGGCATAGTTCACTCTCAGGGAGTTGACATTCTACTCCTAACAAGAAAGAAGATGGAGGCTTGATGATTTCTGGTGTTTTCGGACTCGGAGTGACATAAGCTGTGGTGTCCGGAATGCTGGGAATGTGGTTACCATGGCAGGTTCCAGAGATACGTTCCAAGGCCCTTGAAGGGTCTTTGTCCCTAGCAGATAAAAAGCACAGCCATTATGGGACCATGAATAAGGATGAGAGAAGAAGAAATGATGCTTTTGAGCTGTGGTGTTGGAGAAGAGTACTGAATATCCCATGGTCTGCCAAAAGAAGGAACAGATATATCTTGGGGAAAGTGCAGTCAGAGTGCCCCGTGGAGGCAGGGGTGACAAAGTTTTGTGTCATGTACTTTGGGCCCTACTGCTAAGAGAGCCTATTCCTTGGACAAGGACATCCTGCTTGGAAAGGTAGAAGGTCAGAGAAAGAGAGGAAGACCTTCAACAAGAAGGATTGACAGATTGACACAGTGACTGCGATGATGGGCTCAAATATGTCAGAAGTGATGAGGAATTCACAGGATAGGACAGGGTTCAGAACTGTTGTTCACCAGGTTGCTATGAGTGGTGCCTTGACTTGAAGGCAGCCAACAGCAGCATGGGAGTCCTGAAAGGGCAACTGACATTTCCAGTTCAAATGTCTGATTCTGGAGTCTTGGAAATGAAGTTAGATTTAGCCAGATGAGCGAAGGCTGCTGGCCTGTGAGGAACAGAAAGGTGACCAGCCAGGGCCCTGTGTGGGTGATGCGGGAAGTGGCTGCTCTGGGGATCACACTGGGGACTTGTCTTCCCTGGTTCCCAGGGATCTCCTGGCTGGTGGACCAGGACTGTAAAATCTGGAAGGCTGAGTGTGGAGCCAGGAAAAGGAGAGCCAGACTTTGCACAGGGCAAGTTCTTGTTCAGTGATCTTTTTGTAAGCTCTAAATGCTTTTCTAGCAGCTAGTTCCAGAGAGACAGCTGTTAACCCTGGGATACCCCTGGGCTCCAGGGTCCCCTGGGAAAGTGGAGCATGCAGGCCTTAGACTTCAGGTACAGAGAGAAAAGGGTGATTACTGCCCAGCTTACTTTCCCATCCCTACTGCATCTTCCTTCTCTCATCTCCTATCTTCTTCCCAGCCCGGCAAACCTCCCTGGCTCCCAGTATCACTTTGGAGGAAGATGGAAAGAGAAGCAGGGTAAATGCACGCATGGTAAACCAGACATTTTTGAGAACCTCTTCTTGTAATGATTTTTATTTGGTCACTCCTTCACTGTGTAGCCCTAAGATCTCTCCTCCCACATGAAAACTATTGTCATTTTCATCGTCCTCTTCTTCATCCTCTGTGGTGCTAATATGCTTTTTGTACATACAGCCCACAGAGTCAGGTCCTTGTGGGAGTCCTGATTTTACATTTGAGGAAACTGAGGCACAGGGAGGCTAAATAAGTTCTCTCAGGTCACACAGCTTAAAAGTGCTGGAGCTGGGATTGAAAGTCAGACCATCTGGCAGCAGGATCAGCTTCGAATCAGCTTTGAACCACTTGTTTCCGTGCTTCTCACTGAGGAAACAGGACCCTGCTGGTCTCTTGCCTGTGAGCAGCAGAGGAAGGTCTTTGTGACACCCTTACAGCATCTGTGTGATGTCGGGTTTTCTATCTTTTCCTGGACCTTGTATGTGGTGATGGAGTATGGTCAGCATCAGCTCAAGGAAACTGAGATGCACAACCCTTTCTTAGAAACTTCACTGATGACGTGTCCCTGAAGGCAGAGTGGCCCTGGCCTTGGGCCCCAAGGTGGAAGCACACAGCAAGTGCTTTAATAAATGACCCGATAGCATACTTGGCTTCCAGAGAAAGGAACCACATTGATAATTCACAGACACCCTACATCTGTCAGATCAGTGGCATTCCTCACCTCCCCACAGCCATCATCCTGCCCAAATTACTTTTGTTTGGAATCTCTCCATCCTGGTCTCTTCTGGGATGGATTTGCTGTATTCTCTCAAGCAGGGACTTGTCTGCCTCCCTCCTGCTCAGAAAAGGAGACTTCTCAGTATGTCTGCAGGCAGACTGGCTCAGAAGGAGTTAATCCCAGCCAGGCTGCATCCTGGGAGCCTGTCTGCTTGGGTCACTGTTAGTTTTAATCTTCATTATCTTGAATGACAATGCTGTCAGTATCCAGGAGGGGTCTTTAAGCAGCCAGATGGTGGCTGGAGTTTTCTGCCAGTCATCACTTTTGGTCCAATTGCTGTGCAGGTGTAGGGGGAGGAGTTTGTACCACCTGTAACTCCTGCTGTCCAAAGTACACTTTTTGGGACCCTGAAGGCTGAGAGAGGGAGATCTGTTTTAACAAGTCCACCAGGTAATTTTGACACCTCCTAGTTTGCAGCGGCTGAACAGGGCACAAGTAAGACAGAGAAAGAATTGATGTGTTCTTGCGGTGATGTTGATGGAGAGTATGAAATACACCGGGGACTTAAAAAAGAATTAACAAAATAGCCTTAGAAATACAAGAATGTTCGTTGGACATGAAGATTGCAGGACATTTCACTTTGATATTTTGAGCCATCCTTGAAAAAAGATATTGTTCTGGGAAAGGTGTAAGGCCAGAGAAAGAGAATGGGTACATTGACTGTAGCAGTGGGTTTGACCGTATCGGAGATTACAAAGATGCACAGAATAGTTCAGGGTCCAGAGCTGCTGTTCATAGGGTCACTATGAGTTGTTGTGTTCTTTGAAGGCACCTAGCAACAGCCAACAAACAACAGCACTTTGAACGTGGCATTGGTTGTTGTGAAGTGCTGTCGAGTTGGAGAATGACTCCTAGCAACCCTCCGAACAACAGATCTAAACCTCGTCCTGTCCTGTGCCATCCTCGTCATCCCCAACACACGAGCCCATTGCCCCAACTACTGCGTGCCTAGCCAATTGCTAGATGAGGGTAACCTTCAGGGACGTAAGTTGACCCGATACAACAGCAATGGACTTGAGCATGTAAATGACGGTGGAGATAATGTAGCGCTTTATTGAACACGAGGTGACCATGGTTGGAGTGAACAGGAGCAAGAACAGCAACACAGTCCAGGCAGCTGAGAGAAACTTCCCAACACACCTTCCTCCCTGTGTCCGTAACTCAGTTCTCTGTGTTCCCATCAATTGTACCCCTGGGTGCCAGCTTCATCTTAGAGAACAGCCCTGAGCTGCTCCCTTCTCTCCCAATACACTTCCCTTGATTCTGGCCACTGTGTGAAAGTCTGTGTTCACATCATCCAGGAGTGGAAGGCAGTCTGGTTTTCATCTCCAGTCTACTGAGCTATCTCATTAACTTGCTTTTCGGTAAGTTATTTTTCTATGGAAAGATAATACACGTTTCAATGCAGTATACAGATGAGGGAGAGAACTATTTAAAAGGGATATATAATTAGGTATTATTGTCATGACAGGAGTCCAGAATGAAGGCTGCACAGTGGAGTGGACTTCGGGGGAGGGACTGTAAAACAATGAAAGCATTTTTTTTTTTTTTATTATTTTAGTTTTCAAAGAGAAGAGTGAACTGGGAGAGAGGGGTGGGCAGGGAGAAAAGTGCAACAATGAATGACTGGAAACCCTAAGTCTCTGTAAACTTTCATTAAACTTAATTAAAGAAAATGAGGAAAGGGAAAAAAGAAAATACGCATTTCATGCAACAGAGGTGTCAAAAAATTTAACCTTGTCTAGGGAGGATAAAGGCAAAACAACATTCTGTCTAGTGATGAACACAATTAACTATCTTAATCTCTTCACCATCCATACTGATGCTGCCAATTGGCCCAGTTAGAAGGGACTAATTCTTGGAAAAGAGCCTCAAGCTTGGAAAGGTAGAGGGTCAAAAAGAGTGGAAGACCCTCAACAAGATGAAATGACAGACACAGTGACTACAACAATGGGCTTTAACACATTGCTGCAAATGACGGCTATAAACGTGTTTCTAAGCACGGTCTCAATTGAAAAGTGTGAGGCAACATGTTAATAGATCAGAGATGAACATGAAGACACATGATAGGGCAGGGTTTAGAGCAGTTGGTCATAGGGTCACTAGGAGTTGTCATTGACTTGACAGCACCCAACAACATGGGAGCGCTGGTGGCCTTGTTGTTGTTATGACTCATAGTGACCCTACGTACAGTAGCTCTGAAGCCTGCTCTGTCCTGTGCCAGTCCCGTCCCGCTGACTCCAACACACCCACCCCCGTTGTCCCAGTTACTATATCACTCCATCTCATCTGGGGTCTTCCTCTCCTGTGTTGTCCCTCCACCCTTCTGAGCATGATATCCTTCTCCAAGGGCTGAGCCCTTCTGCCCACATGATAAGGAATTGTGTTGCAAACCCAAAAGCATGTGGTTCGAATCCCCCAGCCGCTTTGCAGGAGAAAGCTGGACCATCTCCTACCATGCAATTAACTGCCTCTGAAAATCCCCTGGAGAGTCAGCTATGCATTAGTTGCAACTTGATGTATAACAACAACAACATCAACATAAGAAAGCAACATGCTGTGTTGGATGAGCTGTAGTGGTCCCTACTCCTAACCTGTCCCTCACCCTACTCACCTGAAACCAGAGAACCCCACCCATTGTTGCTGAGTTGATTCTGCCTCATGGGTTTACGAAGTTATGAAAAAGAAATAAATAAATGACTGACTGACTGAATAAATAAATAAATTGATTTATTTTAATGAAAGTTTACAGAGACTTAGGGCTTCCATTCATACATTGTTGAATTTTTCTCCCTGCCCAGCCCCTCCTTCCAATTCACTCTTCTCTATGAAAAGTAGAAGAAAACCGCTTTTCATTTATCCATGCCAACATGAGCCGGTGGACAATAATTATCATTAAATTTATGAATAAATGGGATGTATTGGGGCAGTACTCTGTATTGTTCGTTGCTGGCTACTTGGGCCACGATTCATAGCAATCCATGCACAGCAAGATCAATGTAATATGTAAGATTTTTATTTGCCCGTGTTTTTTCGGAAGTTGGTCTTTTAGCCTTTCTTCCTAGAGTTTCTTCATTTGGAAGCTCTGCTGAAACCTGTCTGGCATCAGATTGTTGTTGTGTGCCACTGAGTTGGAACCAGCCTCTAGCTGACCCTCCAGCGGGTGTTTAGAGCCAGAGATCACATAAGAGATTTCCCACCCTTCTCTCATGGAGCTGCTGGGGAGTTTGACCACATGCCTTTGGGATTGCAGCACCGATTCTTACCACTAGTCCACTGGATCCCTGATCTGGTATCATGTTGTTGTTATGTGCTGTCAAGTCACCTGCAACTCATAGCGACCCTGTGTACAACAGCCCTAAACCCTGCTCTATCCTGAGCCATTGTTGTTGTTAAGTGCTGTTGAGTCTTAGACAACTCATAACCACCCTATGAATGAAAGTCCCCGACACTTGCATGCGTGACTTTCATCTTTTCTCGAGGTTCATAGTGTTTCTGGAGGCAAGCTATTTAGGGAAGTGGATGCCACTCCTGCTTCCAAGCTTGTTTTAATCAGGGAGCTCCACCAAACACTGTCCACCATGGGTAACCATTATCACATTTGACACATTAATGTCACAGTGTTCAGCTTCACAGCAACCACAAGTTGCCTCTGTACGGCAAGTGGACACACCAGGGCTTTACGACCTAGAAGACTGTTTGACCAAAAACAATTAAGAACTGGCCTGAGGGCCGCAGATTAGAGTCACCCACCTTTGGCTTGGTAGCATCATTTTCGGTCCACGAGGCCAATTGGTTTCTGTCTGTGTTGTTAAGTGCCGTCGAGACGTAGGTGACTCATAGTGACCCTATGATCAAAGGTCCTCAACACTTGTGTGACTTTCATGCTTTCTCCAGGTTTATGGGGTTTCTGGAGGCAAGCTATTTACGGAAGTGGATGCCCCTCCTGTGCCAATAGCAATCCATAAATTTCCACTGACAGTAGGGAGGTGACCCTATTTGAGGTATGTTGTTGTTGTGGTCCGTAAAGTTGGGACTAACCCATAGCTGACCCTCGAGCAGGTTTTCAGAGGCAGTTAATCACACAGGAGGAGACTGTCCATCCTTCTCCCACAGAGCAGCTGGTGGCCTCAAACTGTGTGCCTTTGGGATTGGAACACAGCTTCTTAGGTCCCGTTAAATCGATTTTGACTCACAGTGGCCTACGTGACAGAAGAGAGCTGCCCCATAGGGTTTGCAAAGCTGTGAACCTTACAGAAGCGGATTCCGCAGCCTTCTCCTGTGAAGTGGTTCATGGGCTTTAGTCACTGACCTTTCATTTGGCAATCAAGTGATTTGACCCTTGTTTTAACCAGTGCTGTTTACACTCTTTCTCATTCCCAAGTTGGAACCGACTCATAGCTGACCCTCCACTGGATTTCTGAGCTGTTAATCTTACAGGATGCGATTGCTCATCTTTCTCCCAGAAAGCTGCTGACACGTTTTGAAATGCCCGAGAGCAGCGCACCTCCCTCCAGTCTAAACAAGCAGAGAAGTGCTGCTGAATAGGCTCTGACAGATGTCCGTATCGTACAACAGCATGAAACCTTGCCTGGCCTTATGCCATCCTCACGCGCTCTTAAAGCGTGTAAGTAAGCGCATAAAGCAATCACTGTGTTGATCCAGCTAATCATTGAGGGTCTGTCTGTCTGTAACTGGCTCTGATGCCATTTTCTACAGATTGGCCTCTTCTCACATGTTTGAAGTATGTGGGACAATGTTTCACCCGCCTTGTTTCTAAGGAGCACACTGCCTGCACCCCCTCTAAGATCGATGTCTTTGTTCTTTTGACAGCCCTTGGAATAGTCAGTATTCTTCTCCTCAGCATCACAACAGAAATACCATTAACTCTTCTCTCATCTTCCATAATTCCATCCATATGAATCAATCAAAGAGACTGTGTGGCTTGTTCCAGGCACACCTTAGTACTTGTGACATCTTTGCTCTTCAGCACTTTTAAAAGGCCACTGGCAGCAAATTTGTCCATTGAGAATCATTTGCTTTCTTGACCAAAGTTTCTATTATTGTCGATTGTGGACTTGAGTAAAATGAAATCCTTGACAACTTCACCCTGTTAATTGCAGTGTTGCCTGTTGGTCCAGTTGTGAGGGGTTTTGTTTTCTTGGAATTCAAGGGTAATCCTCAGTGAAGGCTGCAGGATAGCTTTTGATCTTCATCAGGAGGGCTTCAAGTCCTCTTCACTTTCAGCAAGTACTTTCCTACCTTAGCTCATTTAGTTCTCATTATGGCCCCTGT
Source organism: Elephantulus edwardii (assembly GCF_000299155.1). NCBI lineage: Eukaryota > Metazoa > Chordata > Mammalia > Macroscelidea > Macroscelididae > Elephantulus > Elephantulus edwardii. The sequence goes on along the minus strand of NW_006400071.1, from coordinate 923,471 downwards.
GAGGTAGGTGTTATTATTAGCAGCAAATCATTAGGCTTTGTAATTGGTCAGACTTTTAAATTCTGGAACTATCGTTTGCTAGTTAATTTAAGCTCATGTGTGAAATGAGGACAGGTAACACCTTTGCACAGATTCTCAATAAATGCTTATGGGGAAAAGAAAGAAATGAATGGACAGGGAAGTTATGAACTAAGAAAAAGGTCCATGATTAAGAAATTTTGATCAATAAAATGTTAGCAAAAACTAAGAGCCTGTGGATTTGACCTGGGCCTGTGATATCAATCTTTTGTCCCACCATTTTTCTTTCTAATGAGAATAATGTCTTCCTTAGGCCCAGATCAGATGGATGAAATTCTATCCCAACCCCTCCAAAAACTTTACTTGTAAAATCCTACTTAGTGTATCTGTGGTTATCCCATTTGGGAATAGAATTTTCTGTGTTATGCTAATGAAGGAATATTAGCCTAGCGTGTATCTTAAATCTCTTTTGAATTATAAAAGAACCGATTAATCAAACATCAAGAAAGCAGATGCCACTCCTCATGAAGTTCTATTTGTACCCTCCACTGCAGAGAGAGAGGGAGAGGGGGAAGGAGGGGGAGAGAGAGAGCGTGAGAGCGAGCAAGCGAGCAAGCGAGCGAAGGGGGGAGAGAGGAAGAGAGAGAGAGAGAGAAGGGGGGAGAGAGGAAGAGAGAGAGAGAGACAGACGGACACACAGACAGACACTGACTGCTAACCAAAGGAGGAGTAGTTCAAATTCATCTTCTGCTCCTTGGGAGAAAGATGGGCTGTCTCCTGTACACATTTACAGCCTCAGAAACCAGAGAGATGGTTGCTGTGATTTGAAATTGGCAGCAGACAGTAAAGAGTGAGAATACCAATTTCTCTCTGTCATGGCCACCCACTTGTCATGATTTCTCTCTCAGCAACACTGTATCGCCAACAGCCCCACCGCCGATTCCGACTCCCAGTGACCTTATAGAACAGAGAGGTGAGCCTTGGGGCCCCCACGGCTATACCTCTCTACAGAAGCACACCGCCTCATTCTTGTCCTGCGGAGCGGCTGGTGGATCTCCTCTGCCAGCCTTTTGATTATCAGCCCAGTGCTTGATCCTCTAAACTCCCACTGCTCCTTGGTAATCACGACAGATGGTAATAGGAGGAAAGACTAGTCCAGGGGGCGACATAATGTCAGGGAGTCATGGCTCCACCTGAGAACGGCAGCAGTTATTATTAGCAACTGCGCCCTTCACACGTTCATTGAGGAATGTGTTGGCATTGAACACCAATTGTTCTGGGCTAACCTGAAAGCCCTCTACCAAGGTCTGCCCTTTAAACAGGGGAATGATGGAGAGTGACAGGCACATGACTTAGCTTAGACAGAGGTTGGCTTGACTGCGACGAATGATCTCTGTCCACGAATGGGCCTGGCTGGAACATTCCCCCGTGTCCAGGGATAAGACTCAGTGGGCAGAAGGCTGCTGCCGGCAGCAGCCAGATGCATCTGACCAGAGTCACAGTGTGAGAGGTCTGACTTGTGGCCCCATCTCCCAGTGCAGAGGGCAGTGAGAGAAGACACCAGGCCAACTGCCCTATGTGGTGGGTGGCCCTGGTACGTTTGTCCTGGAATGGTGGCTGGGCCTCAGATGTTTTTTATTTACAATTTCCAGGTGTGCACTATTGTATTACTGTTTCTTTACTGAACGGTAACAAGCAGATCAACTAAGCTGAATGTTGATGACCCTTTCCTCTGTGCCTAGTGTTGCAGTAGGTTCTGGCACCACAGGAGGGAAAGACTTGGTTGCTGGACAACTATACTCCCCTTAAAGAAACAGGCAATAAGGCCTACAATTGCAGTGTAAGGGGCTTCATATGCCAAGGTACTAGACGCATGCTCACAACATACAGATGCAAGCAAACCACACACACAACATAAACTCTCTCACACACACAAACTCATTTCCCTCTCTCAGACACACACCTCTCTCTCTTTCTCTCACATACACGCGTGCGCGCACACACACATTCATACACTCATTAGGTGGCCCAAATATTTGTGATAGTCTCAGTATAAACTTGTGCATTTTTCTCATGAGAACCTTCTTAAATGATGACTCATGAACTTTTTTTTCATTCCTTTTTAAAGACACAATTTCCATTCGTCAGGGTGCCTGATGTTTTGCGGTTGTGACAAGCGACCTCCACCCCTCTGGCTTAATTAACAGATGACTTGCTCATGCACATTGAGTTCAGGTATATACGTGTGTACTTCTGTGTGTGTGTTGAGGGGTGCTCTGACCTGTGTCATTCTTATTCTGGGATCCAATTGGACAAGTTCAGAGATCAGAGATCATAGGACACTCATGGTCTGGTTCTTAAAGACTTTTTTTGATATTTCATTGGCTATAACAAGTCACACGGCCCCTGTTACCTTTCAGGGAACAGAGCAGACCAGCCCTCCATCTGTGAGGGAAGAAAGGAACCAGAAAACTCCTAATAGCTTGAAGACTTCTCCATATTTCTGGCCAGCATCTAGATCCCTAAACTCTAGAAGCTCGTCCAGGAAATACATTTGAAAGCGGGGAACTTGAGGTGCTGGCACAAAACATCAACAAGAAGGGAGAGAATAGTCTCTAGGAGTGAGAAACGCCACCTGTACCAACTTTTAAAGCCCAGACTGTCCTCTGAGTGGAAGGCTGGCCGGGGACCCGTTGCTCGGACACCTTTGCCACTGCCAAGGGCACACATGCTATTGTTACAGCTTAGGAGAGCCAGGGCGACACAGATCCTGCACCAGGCAGGGTGCCAAGGTCGGTGACACATAATTAACTAGACTCATTAAGAAAAATTTGGAATATTTTATTGAATACAAGATCAAGAGAGTGCCTTTCCACCTAGTTCAACATTTTAGCAGTCAAAGCAATATGGTATGTGTTTGCTACCTGAGACAGCCTCACATATAGTGGAACCTGGATCACTGGAGTGCCCTTGAGTATAGGTTTTCTTTGCTCTTGATGGGCCATTTTTAAGTTCGTGGTCATTAGGACAGGCTCTTCAGTCTGGCACCCTAGATTTGTTGTTGCTGTTGAATTTTCTGGTGGTTTTTGAGAATTTGCGGGAATGAATTGCCAGTTGGACTCCTTCCATGTACGAGAGTGTGTGTGTGTCTGTGTGTCCATGCATACACACATACTTCCCTGTCAGGAGAAACATGGGCTTCAGCAAGCAGCTGTGACGTCATTGTGGGATAGTTTTTCTTGTTTTCTCAATTCTGTTCTTTCCGCTGCTCTTAGGCACACTTTAGGAAGCTAGCCTAGAAGAGGGTATGTGAACAATTATTAAAGCATGTTACTGGACGACCTCAAGCAAGCAAATCTTTGTCAGATATGGTTTTTGTCCTCAAAGCATTCTGGGGAAAGTAAAAATTATAGGGTATAGTCCCCGCTCTCAAGTGTTCAGTTCTTGGGTGGAGATAGCAAACTAGGGTTTATTGAGGCTTATGTTGTGCTGGGAGTGTTGTATTCGGATTTTGATCTTGGTGAAGAATATCAAATGCACCATGGACTGGCAGGAGGATGAATATTGTCTGTCAGTCTTTGAAAAGATACAACCAGAAAGTTTTATAGAAAGGAGGATGGTGAGATGTGGGCTCAGCTCACTTACTTTGGATGTGCCGTTTATTAGGAAAGACCAGTCACTCAAGACGGCCACCATGCTTGGTAAAGTTTTTGGTCAGAGAAGATGTGGACACCTTCAAGGAGATGCATTTACACAATACCCCAACAATAAAGTCAAGCGTACCAGTGAACGTGACAGTGACACAGGATGGGCAGCATTTGGCTCTATTAGAACTTGCCAGAAGTTGGAGCCAGTCTGACAACAGTGATGTGCCAGACAGTATTCCAGGCTTATTTTGGATACATCTTTTATTTAACTCTGTCGTTGTAGTGTTCTGTTGAGTAAATTCCAGTTCAGTGCAGTTTTTCTTTTTTAAAATTAATTTTAATGAAAGTTTACAGAGACTTTGGATTTCCGTTCATTCAATTTTGCACTTTTCTTTCTGCCCAGCCTTCCCGCCCCCACCCCAAGTACGCTCTTCTCTTTGAAAAGTAAAAGAAAAAGTCATTCACTGTTCTACAATCCCTCCCCCCAAGCCCACTCTACTATGCAGTCTTTGTTCTGGACTCCTGTCATGATAATACCTAATCATATATCCCTTTTAAACAGTTCTCTCCCTCATCTGTTTCAATGCAGTATACATAATTTATCCCATCTTTCTTAGTCTCCCCGCAACCCCAATGTCAGTCCCATTTTACAGCAGTGGCAGTATGCAGTATTTGTCCTTTTGTGACTGAGATATTTCACTCAGCATAGTGTCTTACAGGCTCACCCGTTTTGAATAATATTTCATGAGTTCCTTGTTTTTCAATACAGCGCAGTATTTCATTGTGTGAAATACCACAGCTTCTCTATCCATTCATTTATTGATGGGCCTTGAGGTTGTTTCCAACTCTTTGCTATTGCGGACAAAGCCGAAGTAAACATGGGTATGCATATCTCTGCTTGGGTGGCAGTTATGGTTTCTTTAGGGTAAATTCCCAGTAGTGGAATTGCTGGGTCAAATGGTATTTCTATTTGCAACTTTTTGAGAAAGCATCATACAGCCTTCTATAGTGGTTGCATCATTTTATACTCCCACCAACAGTGAATACAGGTTCCAGTTTCTCCACAACCTCACCAGCATTTGATGTTTGCTGTTTTGTTAAATTTTGCTATTCTGAGTGCGGTGAGATATCTCATAGTTGTTTTGATTTGCATCTCTCTTAGAGCTAGGGATTTTTGAACATTTCTTCATGTGTTTGTTTGCCATCTGAATGTTGTCTGTGGTGAAGTGTCTGTTCTTTATGACTATGTAGAACTGCCCCCTGGGGATTTGTAGGCTGTAATCTTTATGGAAGCAGATCAAGAGGTCTTTTTTCTGGCAGAGCTGATAGTAATCTCATTCTATTGACCTTTCCCTTCACTCTACAACTCTCCTATGAAGTGGATGTCAGTCTTTTCTACTTTGCTGATGAAGAAAATTGAGATGTGGAGAAGGTACAGAACCCTTTCTTTTAGGGGTAATGGTAGCATTTATGGAGTGTATGAGGCCAAGATTATTTTCATTCCACAGGCCACGTCTTTCTACCACCTCTGCCTGCCCACCTAAAATCACGAGATGTCGGAACGAGAGTGATCTCAGGGAGGAGGGGCATTATGCCAGTTCTGTTTCCCATTATGTCCTTGATGACTGTGTTAAGAGTTTATGTAGATGCGAAATGATCAAGACTCCTGCCCGCCAGGAATTCACAGCCGACGTTGTTATAACAGTGAAAGTGATGATGTGTTATGTCAGTACAGAGGGGCAGGTGCCTTGGAGCAGTACACTTCCACCGCAGCCCTGGGTATGGAGTCACAGAAACTTTTTCAGCTCTTGTATGTGAATCTTAGGGGCTTATTTTTAGCAGGCACCTCTTAAGGAACAACAGCTGAGTTCAGTAAATAAGAAAGAAGACCGCAAGCCTGGTTAAGACACAGTAGTACATCAGAAGGAGCTGGGAAGTCTTGATGGCCATGGAGAAGAAACATTTGGTATTAGAATGGTAAATAAAGGGGAGAGAAAATTTCACGTCTATTAAGGGAAAAGTTGGTGGTTGGGACCCATCCAGCTTCTCTGCTGCAGTTAGAGCTAGGTACCAGCTCCTCCAAAGAGTTGTTGTTAGGTGCCATTGAGTTGAGTACGTGCTCATAATGACCTTATTTTCCCCACCCCCCTTTTTTATTATTATTAATTTTAATGAAAATTTATAGAGATTTTAGATTTCTAGTCATTCATTGTTGCACTTTTCTCCCTGCCCACTCCTCTCCTCCAATTGGTTCTTCTCTTTGAAAAGTAAAAGAAAAATTCTTTCATTGTTATATAATCCCTCCCCCCACAACTCCACAATGCAGCCTTCACTCTGGACTCCTGTCATGACCGTAATACCTATTAAATATATACCTTTTAAACAGTTCTCTCTGTCATCTTTTTAAATACAGTATACATCATTTATCCCATTTTTCTCAGTCTCCACCCAACCCCTATGAACAACAAACTTGAACCCTGTCCTATCCTGTACCATCCTCATCATCATATCTGGCATACTGGAGCCCATTGCAGCAGTCACTGTGTCACTCTATCTGGTTGACGGGCTTCATCTCTTTCGCTACCCGTCCACCTTTGCAAGTATGATGACCCTCTCCAAGGAATAGCTTCTCCCAGCAACGTGTCCAAAATATGTGAGACGAAGCTTTGTTATCTTTGCCTCCAAGGAGCACTCTGGTTGCACTTTCTCTAAGACATTATCTGTTTATTCTTTTGGTAGTCCATAGTGTTCAGCACTCTTCTCCAGTGCCAGCGCTTAAAGGGATCAGTTCTTCCTCTGTCATCCTTATTCATTGTGCAGCTCTCAGATGCAAGAGTAGGATGTCTGAAAATCTAGTGGAGCAGTCTGCTTTGCCCTTTAGGATCATCCAAGTTAGAATCAACTTGGTACACAAACCACCACCACCACCACCACCACC
>NW_006400071.1:914392-916453 GCF_000299155.1 Elephantulus edwardii | reverse complement strand
GCCACCACCACCATCACCACCATCTCCACCACCACCACCAAAATAATGAGAGATCCAACATTTAAAAAAAATAAAAAGCCATTGGAGCATTTGCATGCATCTCTCTTTCCAGTTCGGCCGTGCACACAATAGAATGTCAGACCTTTGGGGAACTCTGAGCTCACACACCACAGAAAGGCGATAAAACGTGATGTGATGAGGGGGCTGACAGAAATTGGCTGTTGTGATCAATACTTTTGGATTAGAAAGACTGCAGGAGCCTGGGTGAACTCCCAAGCTGTTTGACATCTGCTATCAGACTGCGTGTGCAATCGATCAACCCAGTGTTCTGCTGGCTGGTGGTCTTTGAAGTTGTTTCTGAGCGTGGGAAAGAATCGATCTAGCTTCGAGTATTTATTGGGCACATCCCACGTGCCCAAATATTTGTGGCAGCAGCTTGTAGGATGACAGTGGGAAGTAGGGATGGGGAGTAATCTGCAGCCTCCAGGAGAATCTAGTTAGAGGAGGTGTGGCCAAGAGGAGGGGCTGAGGCACTGAGGAGATGTTTGCCTCAACCAAGGGAGGAGATTGCAGCGTTATCAAGCCTCAGATGACCTGGAGTTGCACCTTGCTGAGTTCTCTGAGGGTTTGAGAAGTCACTAGGGGCGTAGGACCTTGGATGTCAAGTTGCTTAAAAGTGTGGCATCTTTTGTTCTTAGTATTTGATAAACATGTGGCATGTGGTATGTACTGTGTGCCCAGTCCATGGTGCACAGAACAGTATGTAGTGCTTTTGCTTCCCAAGATGGAAAGGAAGAAGGTAACATATGCAGTTGTTGTTAGGTGCTGTCGAGTTAGGTATGACTCATAGCAATCCTATGAATAACAGATCTAAACCATGTGTCATATCCTGTGCCATCTTCATAGTTACTGACACAAAAGAGCCCATCACAGCAGTCATTGTGTCAGTCCACCTGGTCAAGGGTTCTTCTTTTCCTTAGTCGACCCTCCACTCTTCCCAGCATCATGTCCTTCTCCAAGGAAGAGCCCCTCCTAGTAACATGCCCAAAGTATGAGTAGAGAAGACTGATCATCCTTGCCTCCAGAGAGCACTCTGGTCACACCCTCTCCAAGATATATTTAGTTGTTCTCTTGGCCATCCATGGGATGTTTAGTGCTCTTCTCTAACACCACAGCTCAAAGGCATCGATTCTCCTGTCATCCTTATTCATTGTCCAGCTCTCAGATGCAGAACAAGTGATCAGAACGACCGTGGCCTGAATCAGACATACTTTAGTCCTCAAACTGACATTTACAGATTGTGAACAAGTACCCCTGGAGAACCTCCATCGTAAAAGTCGTATTTTTCATGGCCATTGAGATAGGAAATGGATTACTACCCAGTGTCCACTCTTTAGAGAGCTCTGGTGGCGTAACATGCCACTGCTGATACAAATACTGTTTTCTCCCAGCGGTCGGGGTCTACCAGTGACTCCACACGAGGTTGGTGGACAGTCTCCTCCCATTACAATTTACAGCTCTGGGAACTTGATAGAGGGTCGTTGTGCGTCAGAACCAACCCATGGGCTTGTGTGAGTTTTGAGTTTGACACTCAAGGCTGGCTGTAGTGGTGGTGCAGGGCTTGGAACATTGAGCGACACAAGAAACAGTTGACATGGCTGGTAAAGCAGAATTCTCACTTTCTATGCTAGATGTTGTTGTTGTTATGTGCCGTCGAGTCGTTTCCGACTCATATGCTAGATACTCAGGTTTAATTCTCAGTCATCATACCTTGTAAGAGGAGCTTCCATACTAACTTGGGCTAGGAAGAGAGGCTTGGCAGTCTATCCCTGGCAATCTAGCCAATGAACACATCATCGATCCCACCATCCAGTCTGTAACTGCTTGTGAGGATGGCACAGGATTAAAATGAGTATTATTCGAGTGTGGACGTCATCATGGGTCAGGACTGACTCACAGTCGCTAACAACTGTGATGAGTCATAAGTTAATTACGATCTAACTCGGCCACCTTGAACTCCCTAACTTTTCTATATTTCCTTCCTTCCTTCCTTCCTTCCTT
>NW_006400071.1:883050-914202 GCF_000299155.1 Elephantulus edwardii | reverse complement strand
GCTCTCTCACTCTCTTTCTCTCTGTCTTCTTCTCTTTCTCTTTCTTTCTTTTCATTCAACACACATTGAGCACTTAGAGTTTGCCAGCTTCTGGTGAGATAATCACGGCTAAGTTGGCAGGGTCCTTGTCCACAAGGAGTCCCCATTGTCTCTGGAGTGACTGAAGATGCAGAACAATTTCAGAGAGTAGTCCACTGGTAAGGCGATATGCTACAGTCCCTAAGGGGCACACGGTTCGAATCCACCAGCTGCTCCATGGCAGAGAGATGGGTGGTCTCCTCCCGTGTGATTTAAAGCCTCTGAAAACCCACTGGAGGGTCAACTATAGGTCAGTTTCAACTCATTGAGACACAACAACCACAAAAAAGCACTGTGTGTAGGGATGAAATGCAGACCCTTGTGGTGGACAGTGACTGTGTAAGGCATGTTAGATGGCTCACTCATATCAGTGAGTCTGCTCTGGAGAGGTGACAGTCTGGAGTCCCGAGGGGTGAGAAGGAGCCACCAAGAGACTCCGAGGGACGAATGTCCAGTATGGAGTCGGTGCACTGACTACCTGTGAGAGCCAGGAACTAGGAGGAGGTCCTGATCATGGTGGGTAAGTCTCAAATGCAGATGAGGGGCTTCGAGTATTTGGGATACCAGAAGACACAAGGAACAGTAGACATCATGGTTGGCCAGCAAAACCTTGCGTGAAGTGAGGTGACGCATTCACCACTGAGACAATGGATTCAGATCCTTCCAGGGTCATGAGGATGGCACAAACCCGGATATCATTTCATTCTCTTATGTGTACATTTGCTGTGAGTTGAAGTCAGCTTTTGACAGCAGCTAACAGTGGCAATGCTCCCTTTAGATGGTGAAAAATCGAAGGCCTCTCTGCGTGTCCAGGGTCAGATTGGTTGAGGAGCTGGGTTCCGAACCTCGGCTGTCCACTTGCAGAGACCCTTCTTCTCCTGGATCCGTCTGCCTGCCCCCGACCCCCACCCCTCTGCCTGGATCCTTCCCTCCTTCAGCGTTACCATCTGTCACATGTGGATAATGATTCTGTCCTACCTGCTGCTGACCCCTGGATAATATTGACCTAGCGGGGAAGTTGTAAGGCATAACTAATAAAAATGACAATGAAGCCTTTTGCCAATAGAAGGTGTGCTAGTGAATGCTAATACAGATAAGGGCCTGTCCGCGGCGGGAGGCCAGGTTTACGAGGCAGCCTGGTGATCCAGCAGAGTTCTTCTGCCCCAGCTCAGCCGGAAAGCTGAGTCTGGCTCCAGTAGTTCCGTGCTTGGGACTCTCACCTGGTTACTTCGCTGCGGTCTTCCCACCCCCTTCTTCCTACGTGTGGATTTGGTGACTGCAACGTTGCAGCAGCTCTTCCGTGCTGTGAAGTGGGCTCAGCCATCGTTAGAATAGTGGCCGTCCTTCAGTGACAGCAGGCCGCATGTCCACTACTCCTGATTGCCAGGTTGTCTGTCCTGGGGCTCTCGGGTCTAGTCTGGGGAGAGACCAGGAGGAGGCAGTGTGGGGTGTGCGTGCTGATGTGTCACGAAGACACAGACATCACTTCAGCTCAGCTTGAAGGAGCAGCCAGGCCAAGGCCCTCCTGCAAAAGGAGAAGATGCTGGACCGAGGCTCAGCCATTGTGTAGCATGGTGATCAAGATCAAGAGAACTTGAAACTTGGAGAACTTCAAAGCTGACCTGCCACCTTTGGAGAGCGTTCTTTATTACAGCTGACGCTTAGTGTGTGCCAGTTTGCTCTCTTGCTAATCTTTCTTTGCAACACCAGGGCCCATACTTAAACACTCGTTAGGGGTCATTTCTGGACAACCATGTGTCAGGAGTGGGCACATGTCCCAGCTGAGGAGACACAAGACTGGATTGCTGTGTGCTAACTCGGTATCCGAGACTCTCCTTGAATAAATCAATTGCGTCTCCTGATGGCTGTATGATGGGAACGGTGGTACTCCACACCTCATACCACATTGTTGTTGCCGTGTGCCGTCAAGTCAGATCAGACTCATTGCTGACCCTCCAGCGGGCTTTCAGAGGCAGTTGAACGAATTAATAGATCTTAGCAAGGTAATAAGCACCTGCAAACACATTCACTTAAAAAAAGGAGTGTACCTTCAAAGCAGTTGAGATAGGAGGTGAGCAACGGTCAGCTGCCAGAATTTGAGCAAACTTGTGGGCCGGGCAAAAAGAACAGACAAGAACACTGTTCTGCTTGATAAACCTGACTGAGGACGTAAAAAAGTCAGATGCCTGTCTGCTGTGCTGAGAACCGATTCTTTATTTTATTCTTCCCTCACAGCCACACGGGACGCTCACAGACCTCAGCCTTGCGTATCTCTCCCTTAGACCCTTTTCTCTTTGTACAAACAGTGCAGGCGTCTGAACCACAAGGCCACGCGTTTGTGTGCTCATGTAATGAGAACATTGAGTGCAAAAGAGTAAGAGTTTGGAGATAATTGGGCTCAGGAGGGTTGCCTGTTTTTTGCAGGTGATGAGCAGTTGATAGTCTCATAAAAAAGTGCTTATGATGATCTATACTTGAAGCAGGAGATTAATTCCTTCCTTCCAAGTGAGCTCCCTGCGTTCGTCTTCATAGGACGGGTGCCCAGGTGCACCCCAGCTCTCTAAGGAGGGGTGAGGCTGAGTGCTCTTGGGGCTCTGCCAAGGCGTACGCCTGGGTGGGGCTACATACATCTACTCCCACAGTGTCCACTAGGGGCTAATACCCGGCAAGGAAGGATTCTACAGCCTTGCAAAAATTCTGGATTTTGAGTTGGGTTTTTGTTGTTGTTTCCCCCACCCCCCAGTAATTTTATTTTCATAATTTTTTTAAGGTGACTTGGTGGCACACTGGTTATGTGCTCAGCTATCAATTAAAAAGGTTATCGGTTCAAATCCACCCAGTAGCTCCGTAAGACAATGACCTGACAATCTACCCCATTAAAAATTTATATGTTAGAAAACTGAACGTGGTACTGTTGTCTTAAATGGTTCAGCCCTTGGCTACTAACCAAAAGGCAGGAGGGTATAAGTCTGTTCTGAGGTCCTGTGGAAGAAAAGCCTGGCTGTCCACGTCCAGTTAGACATTGACAGTTCTACTCTGACCTGTAATATTTTTATGAGGTGAAATCAGCTTGGCGGCTTCCAACATCAGCAGTAATTTATTATTATTACAGTGATTTACCCTCGAGTCACACACATACAACATTTGATCAAGTTCTATGTGTACATTTCAGTGATGCTGATTACATTCTTCAAGATGTGCAACTGTTTTTGCCCATTTCCTCAATTTCCACTTTGTACACATTCTAAAGAAAAGTCTCTTCTTTCCCTCTCTCTCCTGCCTGTGGTAACCACAAAGTTTTTTGGTTTCTATATAGTTGCTTGAAAAGGTACCGTTTTAATCTGTATGTGGAACAGATCATTCAAGAGCCTAGACTTTAAGAGGAGTAGTGTGGCATCCGGATTGGAGTAAGACTCATCACCAACCTACGTTTTGCAGATGACACAATCTTGCTTGCTGAAACTGAGGAGGATCTGAAGCACTTGCTGGAGAAGGTCAAGTCCTGTAGTCTTCAATATGGATTGAAGTTCAACATCAAGAAGACTAAGTTTCTCACCCCTGGGCCAATTGGCAGCACCATGGTAGGTGGAGAAGAGATTGAGGTTGTTAACAATTACAGCTTGCTCGGCTCTACTCCACAATCAACACTTTTGGCACCAGCGGTCAGGAAATCAAAGAAGAATTATATTGGGAAAGCTAGCTGTCAGGGACTTCTTCAGAGTGCTAAGGAGCAATGATATCAGTCTAGAGACTATGGTCTTTGCAGTTACATGCTATGCATCAGAGAGCTGCACACTGACTAAGGATGACAGAAGAAGAATTGATGTCTTTGAGTTGTGCTGGAGAAGATGATTGAACATACTACTATGGACCACAAACAAAGAACACAAATAGGACTGGCTTGGAGCAGGTGAAACCAGGTTTCTCCTCTCACGTACTCTGGGGATTGGTCCTTGTAATAGGACATAGTGATTGGAAGGGTAGAGGAACAACACTTGAGAGAAAACCCCCGGATGAGATGGATTGACATGATAACTGGGGTAATGAGATTATGTGTGTTAGAGTCAGTGAGACTGGCTCAGGATAGGGCAGGGTTCAGAGCTGTTGTACATAGGATTGCTGTGAGTCACAGATGTCTTGACAGCACATAACAACAGCAACAGCAACAACAACAACATATAGTTGCTTAGAAGGGGATGTCATGCTTAGAACACAGTGGATCCTCAAAAAGGAGGAAGAGCCCCAGTAATATGGTGTGATACAGGATGCAGCAATGGACTTGAGCATGGTAAAGATTGTGAGGCTGGCATGGGATCGTGCAGAGTTTTAATGTGCTTATATAGAATTTCCATGAATTGGGGCTGACTTGATGGCACTTAACGTATATTTGAGTATTTCATGTAAGTGGTATCTGGTAGGATTTTCTCCTTTATGACTGAGTTATTTCGCTCAAACTTGATGCTTTTCTCTCCCTGCCATTGCTCCTGTGTTGAAATCAGTTGACTCCTAGCTGAATCCCCACTGGGTTTCTGAGGCTGTAAATCCCAGAGGGCAAGACTAAGTCTGTCTTTCTTGGAGCTGTCAGTGGACTTGAACCATCGGAGAGGTGTGGTCTTTGGGTCAGTAGCCCAATTCTCTAGGTACTGAGCCACCCAAACTCCCTTCATGTATTCAGAACTGTGTAGTCTTCCATCGTATGTAGAATCCATGGTGGTCATTTCGCATCTCGCCCCCTTTGGCTTCTGTGACTAGTGCTGCATTGTACGTTGGTCTCTGTTTTCAAAGTTCACTTTTCATTACCAGCCAGTCTCTTCACTCCTCAAGTTCAGGCCCAAGTGTGTGAGTCTGGGTTAGGCTGACAGACCTCTGGCTGCCAAGCAGACTGCTACGTCCCCCAGGGTGAGCCTTGAATGAGAAGGGTGCTGTTTGGTTGTGGAAGCCACTGACACAAGCCCATCACTACCCAACTTGAGAGAACGCATATGGAGAGAGAGGCAAAACAGAGCTGCTTTTCCAATGGCAGATTCTTCCAACACGAGGAAAAGAACATAATTGAAAATCAAGCAATATTCACAGAGCAATTACTGTGCTGGTTAATGAGGTTTTCACGAAGGCTTCCAGTGCATTAATGAGAACAATGATGTTGGCATTCGTGAGGAACAGCTGGACGGCTTGATAAGGAGGCCATGCGAAGGCCTTTGTCTTAGATGAGGCCGTGAGAACCGGGGGAATGCAGGACGTCTTAGCTCCCTACTGTCTTCCCTGGGAAACAGCCCTGATGGCATGCTCCGTAACATGCCAGGTTGCTGAGCTAATGGTCAGCAGTTTGAATCCACCAATTGCTCTTTGAGAGGAAGATGGATGGACAGCCGTCTCCCATAAAGATTTACAGTCTTGGAGGCCCAGGTCACTTTGAGCCAATCTCTACTTGATGATAATAGGTTTTTTTTTTTTTTATTTTGACTTCTACAAAGGAGGATGGAATATGCCGAGCTCAGGGATCTCAGCTCGAACCTCACTCACAGGATTATGGAGGCAGTTTGGTTCAGCTGTGAGCTTCCAGCTCCCCTGGACTGGCACAAACTTAGGCCATGACAGGTCCTTGAGTCTCCCCTTTGTTAGGACATTCTCATCATGAACTATAGTGACTTCTGGGGGACAGTGTGGCTTCGGAGAATGTCCCTGAGTGACTTAAATGGCTCGGCACTTGCTTTCTAACCAAAAGGTTGGAAAGTATTAGTCTACTCCTAGGTACTGCAGAAGAAAGGCCTGGCTGCCCATTTCCAAACAGCCATTGTTGCCTTTGGAGCAATTTTTTTAATAAAATTTTTCTTTTATAGTGGTTTACTTACAAACTTCGTATACCTTGTTTTTCCACACTAAATCTTTCCTATTTCCTTTCCTCACCCCTCTTTCCACCCATCAAATTGTGTGACCCTACAATTAACCAATCCCCGCTCATCCCTTTATTTGTTCTTATGGGACTGAGTTCGTTCACTTAGTATAATGTTCCATTTAAAGCATTTCTCTATGCTTTCATCTGTGGGGTGATTATGAGTCAGATTCTACTCAACAGAAACTAAGTTATTTTGTTGGGATATTCCTCCTTCCCAAATGTTCTTGGCTTGGGAAAGATGCCTATGACTTTGAGTCCTAAAAAGTGTCTGTCTGAATTATGGCCTGATCATTGACTGCCTGTGTGTTCCTGGGTTATATTAATTGACTCTGGGGGTAGGGTAGGGCGTGAGGGAATACCCCACATGTTCATGTTCACGAAGTGCTGCGAGGCTCAGGTGAGATGCTGTGCCTGGAATCACCTCACACATACATTAATAATTACTACTCCTTGTGATTTGTCAAGAACCAAGCATCCTCTTGAGCGCCGTGGGAAAAGCCTTATTTACTGGCCCTGCATGCGCCCCGCGTCTTGGCTCTTGGGACAAACTGTGTTGAATGAGGTCAGGTCGAGGAGAATTCCTTATGTGATCGAGGCACTTAGAAGAGGTGGAGAGACCTTCTGCCTCACTGTTCTTGGGGACCGTTCTGGAATTTGGAGTGAGAAGTGGGAGCTGCCTCCTGGGAAGGATGTTCATTCTCCAGGGCGGCAGACGGACGCGACTTGCAGTCCATCTGTACCCAGTGTATCTACTTGCTCACCCTTGCAACCAGCCAGATGAAGGACTTCACCTCTGCAATGATGCTCTTTGAAAAAAAATAATTTCCCCTAAAATGGGAAAATAATGCTTATCCTCCAAGCTTGTTGCAGAAGTATAGAGTGTGTCTGGCATGATTTAAACATTAAATAATTCTTTCTGTTCCCTTTTGGCGGATGGTTAAGGACTCAGGTGCTAACCTACAGACTTGAGTCCTAACCTACAGACTGACTTTCAACCCACACAAGAGCTCTGTGGGAGAACAGACCTGAAAAGTCTGTCGGCTTCCGTGATTACACCTCAGAGAGCTTGGAGTTCTGTGGGCCGGCCCTGGGTCGACTCTATTCCTCTGTAATTAACAATGACAATGGGAGGAAGCGTGCAGAACCAGCCACCTTAAATAGCCCTTTTTTTGTCTCTGTTATGTCTGTCTGCTGGTTGAGGCCGGGAACTCCTGGAAGGACAGATGGTTCTTTTCATTTCCCTGCCTCAGTGTCGAGCGCTGGGCCTGGCTTGCTGTCGGGGCACAGTGCATGTTTGTTGGATGAGCGAGCACATGGTAAAGGACCCTAGGTATCCATGGTGTGCTGATGGCCTGGACAGCTGGGGAGGCCCAGCCGTGTTCATCGGTCGAGATGCGTCACGCAAAAGTACGCTCAGTCACGGATCAGCACCCCGAGGGGACCCTGGGAGGGTCTGATAGATGGGCTGGATGGCACCGTGATGTCTGCACCATCTGTTCCTCCAGTCCAGGAGCTCACCAGTGACCGCAGGACGGAGCGAGGTCCCACCGATGACAGCACATCAGGGTGGCAGCGTGCACGCTGGGAAACTCTGGGTTAAATCTCAGTTTTCCTTGGAGACTTGAAGGAGAGAAGAGGCTTGTGGTGTGAAAAGAGAGAGCCATGGTTTGCGCACATCTGGAGGAAATGATGCAGAGGAGAAGTCATTACATGTCCCCAGACAGCCTCGTTTATGATGAGCATAAGTGGTAGCCAGCGTGTACAGGCAGGTGAAGGTGCTGTGTGGTGGTGGTGGTGGTGGTGCCGTCGAGGCGTAGACAACTCCTAGCGACCTTATGAGGGATAGACCTGAGCACTGTTCATAGAGTTTCCAGAGGCAAGCCATTTCGGAAGTGGATGCCACTCCTGCTTCCAAGCTTGTTTTAATTGGGAAGCTCCACCAAACACTGTCCACCAAGGGTAACCATTATCCCATTTGACACATTAGTGTCACAGTGTTTAGTGTTGTAGAACCTTAAAAACTCAGAGTGGCAGGTTCATATCTCAGCAAGTTTCAAAGCAGCTTGAAGCTTTAAATGAGCCTGACTTCAAAGTCCAGTCCTTGCTCCAGGAACTTCAGCCAGTAAGTGCCCTTGGGTTGTGCCCTGGTCCGTGGGGGAGTTGTGCTCTTACCCCCAAAGGCCTGGTGTCTCTCTGGTGGTTGAAATCCATCACCAGAGGGAGAACAATGGACGGTCTCCTCTCACCCATCCCCACCCCTGCCCCCCCCTTGTGGTTTCCAGACCCCCAAAACCCAGTTGAGCCTCAGCTACGAGTCAGTTCAGACTGTGGCAGTGAGTTTGAGTTTTTGTTTGAGGTGAGAGAGAAATCGTTGCCCGTGCTATGCGTACATACTAAGAAGTGCTGTAGGGTTAAGTTCCTGGTGTCTGACTGGAAGGTCGGCAGGTCACACTCACCCAGGGGC
The DNA here is from genome assembly GCF_000299155.1 of Elephantulus edwardii. NCBI lineage: Eukaryota > Metazoa > Chordata > Mammalia > Macroscelidea > Macroscelididae > Elephantulus > Elephantulus edwardii. The sequence goes on along the minus strand of NW_006400071.1, from coordinate 905,764 downwards.
TGAGTAGGAGGAAAGGCCTGGCACTCCACTCCTCTGAAATGACCCACTTCCATTCACTTCTGTCCAGTTGAGTCGAGATGTACTGATGATGATTCGCCCTCAGGTTCTGAGGCTGTAAAATCTTCATGGTAAGAGATGACTTACGTCTTTCTCCCCATAGACTGACTGGTGGATTTGAACCGTCGTTTAGTTAGAAGCCCAGCATGTAAGTGTCGTGTCCCACCAGCGTGTCAGTAGACTACCCCCTAGAAAATACCCAGGGTACAGCTCTACTCTGTCCTGCAGCATCACCGAAACTGCGTTTGGCCCAGTACACAACAGTATTTACACATCGCAATGGTTTTCTACCCCAAAGGTAACGGACGTCCCCTCTGGCCATTCAAGGCTCCCAGCAGCTGCCTGAGGCAGTGATGTGCCATCTCTTCCCGTGCGACTTACAGCCTTATAAACCTGCTGGAGGCTCTGCTCTGAGCTGCCGCCTCCTCAATGGCAGTGAACTTGAAAGCTTTGAGTTTGATTGGTTCTCTGCATTTTCTTTTTTTTTTTTTTCTCTGCATTTTCATACTCAGGTTTGGCCAACCCTACAAAAAAACAAAACAAAACAAAACAAAACCTCTTTAAAGTCTGTTTTATTGACATTCTTAAGTTAAAAATGTCAGAGTCACCCTCACAAGCTTTTTCTGGCTGTTTGACACGCTGCTCCCTGGTCCTCGCCCTCCCTGGTCCTCGTTTGCTTCCCTCACCCAGCTGAACGCTAAGCTCCAGTGGGTCTTTATCCTCCTCTGGTTTCCAGCTGGTCTTTTGGTCTCCATATATGAGACAGAAGGGCCACCGTCACCGCTGGTCTGGATTACTGTACTAGAACAGGCAGCCTGACCCCTGCGCCTCTATGTCTCCTAATCCACCATTCTCATGCACCAAGAGTGGACCTTCCGAAGCTCACAGGAGCTCATGGTTAGTCTCTGCTTAAGCGTCTTTGTCTCTAGAACATTCTGAACAACTTCATGTGGCATATAAATTTGCTCACAGCCGGCTCTGGCTTTCCTGCCATCCTCCGTATCAAATTGCCATTTCACTGCTTGAAAAATTCAACCTGGGATTGGAAGTTCTAGTTCTGCCCAAAGTGGCCTCGGAAGGAAGGGCTGGCCATCCACGTTTGAGAGATTGCCTGGTTGGAAACTCTCCTGAGCATAGTTTCCTGTTTCTGAGACGTGAGACTCCAGCTTTTCTGTAGAGGACCTTTTCGTTTTCTCCCTGTCAGACTGTCAGACCCCTGCTTGTCCTTCAGGCATCAGTGTGTGTTGATTGAATTCAGCAGTGTGCAGCCTGCAGCTGAAGGAGGTGCAGCCACTGGCAAACTTCCTTCGGAACACATCGCGTTAGCGAAAATTCTCTTTGGCTCAAGCAGAGCGCGTCTCATGAGGGAGCCTGGTTTGCTCATGTCTTTTCTTGCTCTGCTAAATTGTGTTTTATTAATGTGTGTGAGTGAGTGTCGTGATGCTCAGGCTACTGTGCTAATGACTGATAATTGCCTTAATGAGCTATTTGTAAGAAATACAGTAATACCAGTAGGGAAAGAGCCAGACCCCACCACAGCGGGTGGGGCAAGTAACCCTTTGACTGGCTTTGGGACGAGCAGCCTGCGGGATTCTTTCAGTCAGAGGAGCGCCACTGCCCTTCCACGCCACGTGTAGGACGCATTTGCCCAGTCCTTGCTCCCCACAGTCCTTTCTCCCCCAGTTAACCCTGTGTGTGTCGGTCAGGAGGCTGCTGGAGGGTACAGATCTCGGGGACTTTCACGATCAAAGGTGTGTTGTTTGATGGGTTTTTTCCCACCTTCCACACTCCAGGGAGCTCTGGTGGCCTAGTGATGAGAACTATGCTGTAATCCTGAATGCACCGCAACAGAAGGATACACGGTCTCCTCTGATGTGATTACCGCCTCTGAAAACCTGCTGGAGGGTCAGCAATAGGTCGGTTCTGGCTCGACACTAAACACCACCACCACCAACATACTCCGTTGTCCCCACAAGTCACTTGTGGCTGATGGCAGAGAGTCAAGGGTGCACGAGATCTCTCTCTCTCTCTCTCTCTCTCTCTCTCACACACACACACACACACACACTGAATCAACATGGCAACTTCAATGTATCAGTGTGGAAGTGTATCCTGTAGGGTTTCAAGGTCAGGTTTTCACAAGCAGATCACCAGGCCCTTTCTTCTGAGGCTCCTCTGAATAGAGTCAAATGTACAGCCGTTTGATTGGCTGCTGAGCACGCCATCCATTTGCACCTGCCAGGGATTGTTTCTGAAAGGTGCTTTCTAGGAATGGGGTGTTCTGTAATTCTTTGGCCAGACTCCTCGCCACTGAGTCAGTTCAGTCCGTGAGTCAAAAGCTCATGGAGACCCTTTGTCGGGTTTTCGAGGCAGTACATCTTTTTTTTTTATTTCTTTATGAATTTATTCTCTGTGAATTTATTCACACTTCTTTTATTGAATATAAATGGAGTTTGTATTATCTACTTTTCTACTCAATATGTTATTAATATCTTTCTAGTGACAAGAAATGCAAACCTTTGCCATCCCAATACATATGAGTCGCACACAATGCTTAAAATTTTTTATGCAAACCAATAAAAAAATTAAAAAAACAGTGTTCCCTAGAAGTCCTGGGGAGCTCTGGTGCACAACCAAAGAAAAGTCATAAATGTTCACCATGAAGGGATCAAATTCTAATTCAAATTACTATTTGTTTTACAAGTTGTTTGAGGCAGTACGTCTTGACTGGAGGAGATGGCCCATATTTCTCAGATTGCAGAGAGAGTCATGCAATGGGTCTGGCCAGGGAAGTTCTGTCTGGATGTGCTCGGAGCCAGAGAGCTGCAGCGATACCAGTAATATCATCTGCCCAGAGTACTGCCAAGGCTGATTTGTGAACAGCATGAGGGCGTCATACAATGGTTGAAGGGTGCTTTTATAGGCTTTGCATAGTTTTATCCCAAAGAGTCTAGGTGGTGGCGGTTGTTAGGTGCTGTCAAGTTGATTATGACTCAGAGTGAGCCTTTAAACAGTGGAGCCAAACCCTGCCCTGTCCGGTGCCATCCTCACCATCTCTGATACACTCAAGCCCGTTGCCACAGTCACTGTGTCCGTTCGTCTTGTTGAGGGTCTTACTCCCCCTGTATGAGGCTGTACCGTGGTTAGGAACACTGGCCAGATTTAGCCAGTCCATGGATAAAACCTGCCCGCAAGTCACTAGTTTGATGGTCTTGGCTAACTTATTTGAGCTCACTCAACCTCCTTTTCTTCATCTGCAACATGGCAAAAGTAATACTTATTTTGTTGTTGTTATTGTTAGGTACCATCAAGTCAAGCACAACTCATAGCGACCCTGTGATCTAAACCCAGTCCTGTCCTGTTCCATCCTCACGCTTCCTGACAGACAAGAGCCCATTGCAGCAGTCACCTTCTCAGTCCACCTGCTTGAGAGTCCTCCTCTCCTTTGCCGACCCTCCACCCTTCCCAACATCATACCGCTCTCCAAGAATTAGCACCTCTTAGCAATAGATCCAAAGTATGTGAGGTGAAGCCTCATCATTCTTGCCTCCAAAGAGCACTCTGGCTGCACCCTCTCCAAGGCATATCTAGTCATTTTCTTGGCTGTCCATGGATTGTTTAGTGCTCTTCTCCAACACCACAGCTCAAAGAAATAAATTCTTTATCTGTCATCCATATTCATTGTTCAGTTCTCAGATGCATAGTTAGTAATCAGAAAGACTATGGCCTGAATCAGATGCACCTTAGTCCTCAAACTGACATCACTATTCCTCAATAATTTGGAAAGGTCCCTAACTGCAGATTTCCCCAGTGCAGTGTGTCTCTTTATTTCCTTACTGCTCGTACCAAGGGTGTTTGTTGTGGATCCAAGCAAGATGAAGCTGTTGACAGTTCTAATTTCCTCTCCATCAATCATGACACTGCCTATTTGTCCAGTGGTAAGACTCTTTGTTTTCTAGATATTGAAACACAATTCATACGGAAGGCTACATTCTTTGATCTTCTGCAACAAGTGCTTCAAGTCCCCCTCACTTTTAGCAAGCAAGGTTGTATCATCTGCATAATGCAGGTTATTGAATCTTAATGCCACACTCCTCTTCATAGAGTCCAGCTTCTTGGATAATTTGTTCAGCATATGGATTGAACAGGCTGGAGATAGAATACAACCCTGATGCACTCCCTTCTCAATTCCAAACCATGCAGTGCTCACCTGCACAACAGCCTCCTGGTCCAGGAATAGGTTCCTCATGAGCACAATTAAGTGCTCTGGGATTCCCATTCTTCTCAATGTCAGCCACAACCTGTCATGATCCACACAGTCAAACAAATGCCTTTGTGTAGTCTATAAAGCACAAATAGACATTCTTCTGGTATTTTATAGGATTGTTATTAAGGATTAAACGAGATAATTGGTCTGAAAGCACATTGACATTATCACTGTAGGTATGAGCTCTCTGTATGGTCTCTCTGTGTCCCACATTTTCCTGGGGTGAAGGATCCGTGCCTGCGGCAGGTTGTTGATTATAGTTCTGTGTGCTCTCCCGTCAGGCAGCAGATACAGAGCTGCCATGCAGACTCTGTAGACGATAAAATGGAGCACAGACACGTTAAGAAGCTTGCCCAGAACCTCCCAGCTAGAAAGTGGGAGAGCTGGGATTGGATGCTGGCAAGCTGTCTCCATGGCTCCGCTCTCTGGGATGTACTCATCCCTCCTGCACCACACTACCTGACAAGCTATATTTTTCTGAAAGTTACATGGTTTGAAAACACAATGAGGTAGATTGGAAGTCAGCCTTGCTTCTGTGACAACAACCTTTTACCACTTCTCATTGTCCAGTCTGAGCAGAGCAGCTGACCCTCATCCTGAGTCTTCTCAGGCCTGGACACTGTCCTGGTTACTGGCCTTCAAAGATGACTATGCTCTTGTCCTTTTTTTCAAGGATCTTAAGAGTGGGACAACTGCCATGTTATAGGAGGTTTAATGCGGGGATATAGCCATGTTCCTGGCAGGTGTCCGAGGAGCTATTCGTCCGCTTCCAGTATGTGGTGTGTGAAGTGGGGCTTCTGCTCAGGTGCTGTGGGCACTGAGTCAGGGACACGTGCCAGGTTTACTTGGCTCATGGTTCTCCTGGAGGCTGGACTCCCAGACTCTGCACCATTCTAATATCCATTTCCAGCTGAGTTGTCCACCGCCCTCCCCCCACCCCCTTGGTTTCATGAGGCATGCTGGTTCAGCAGTAGAATTCTTGCCTTTCACGCAGGAAACTAGGTTCAATTCGCAGCTGAAACACCTCAAATGCAACTACCACCTATCTGCTTTGGAGGTTTACAGAATACGTTTCAGCGGAGTGGCATCAGGATTGGAGGAGGATTTACCAACAGCCTTGCGTGATGCAGATGACATAACTTTGTTTACGGAAACGGAAGAGGATGTGAGGCGTTTGCTGCAGAAGGTCAAAGACCGTAGTCCTCAATATGGATTGAAGCTCAACATCAAGAAAACAAAGATTCTCACCACTGGGTCAGTTAGCAGTTCGGTTTCACAATCAATACTCTTGGCACCAGCAGTCGGGAAATCAAAAGACGAATTGCACTGGGGAAGTCTGCTGTCAGGGACCTCTAGAGCACTGAAGAGCAACGATGTCAGTCTGGAGACTAAGGTGTTCATGATCCAGGCCATGATTTTCACAGTTATTTGCTAAGCATCAGAGAGCTGGACAGTAACTAAGGATGACAGAAGGATTGATCTCTTTGAGTTGTAGTGCTGGAGAAGATTTTGAATATATTGTGAGCTGCCCGGAGAACAAACAGATCTGTCTTGGAGAGAGTTAAACTAGGCTGCTCCCTGGAGGCAAGGATTTTGAAGCTCCATCTCACATACTTTGGGCATATGGCCAAGAGGGATCAGTCCTTGGAGAGGGACAGCACAGGAGAAGACCCCATATGAGATGTATTGGCTCAGTGACTGGAGAAATAGGATTAGTTCTCTTGGAGATGATGAGATTGGCTTCAGGTAGGGTAGGGGTTCAGAGCTAATGTACATAGGGTTGCAGTGAGTTGCAGGCAGCTCGATGACGTGTAACAACAACAACAGATATCACCAGAATAAGACTAGGAAGAAAGGCTGGATGATCATCTAAGAACCCGCCAAAAAAAGTCTTATATTTACTCATTCACTTACTCATTCCTTCACTCACCCATTCATTCAACAAGTGCTGCTTTTTCTTTTTTTTTTTTTTTATTTGAGAGAGAGTTTACAAGTCATACTAGTATTTCATTCGGTCACCCATAGGCATTTTGTGGATAACAACTGATTCATGAAATTAGTTTGCTAAAATGTCTCCTCAAACCCCATATTATATATTGCTTTTCCCTTCACCTACCTTATTGTTTCTTAACCACTTTCATTTCCCCCAGACACTGTTCTAGGGACAGGGAAAACAGCGGTGAATAGTATAAAGATTTCAGGCTTAAATGCTAGAGGAGTTAGACAATAAATAAAAAAAGCAATTGGTGGAAATAGTGACAATATTAAGAGGAGAAATGAAGTGGAGGGCAAGAAGGACTTGGCAGTGGGAGTGATGGGTAGTCAGTAGATGAGGACGCTCGAGGAAATACCTTTCTGGTAAGAAGGCATTAGATACCTGGAGGTTGTGAGAATGAGACTTGCTCAGGTGGAGGTGAGGAAGACGGATATGTATTTTGCTAGTCATAGGGACCACAGAGCTGGCAGTCTGGTGAGTGGATTGGCATTGCTGTTAGCCCACAAGGGGCCCTCTTATGGGTGAAGGTAAGATGCACCTGGGTGAGGCACGTCATTCCTGTGATGAGCTCAGGAGAGGAGCCACACTGGTTCTGGCTGTCCATCGTCCCTCCGTCCAGCACCTTGTTAGAACACAGGGGTGCCCAGCTGGTGGTGGCTTAAGTAGGAGTGAGATCAGGGAAGGAGCACTGGATGGAAAGGGCTCACAGTCCTCAGACTGGCTTTGACTTGGAATGAAACAGGAGCCCTTGAAAGATTTACAACAGAAGAAAGAGGTGACCTGACTTGCTTTTGGAAGAATTCCTTTGGATGCTATTTTAAGAAAAGACTGGGGAAAATGTAGAAGCAGAGAGAGAGAGAGAGAGGTCAGGAGAATCTGACAGTCATTCAGGCATGAGATGCTACAGCAGCAGTGCTGAAAGGGGTGGGGGATAAACAGAGTTCAGATCCCTTGTCCAGGTAAATTCAACAGGGTTTGCTGACGCAGTGATATAAGGGCTAATGGAAAAAGGGAGACACAGGGTGCGTGCAAAGATTTTTTTTTCCCTTGAAACATTTTCCCCCACACTTTCCTTCATTGACATTATGTTTCATACAATCATTTCCCATACTATATGTTTTATAAAAGTAATCACCATTGTACTATGCCTATCATTACCCAGTCTTTTTGGGTCTCTACACTGGATCTTTACCATTTCTTTTATTCCCTCCCCACCTCCACCCACCAGATTATACAGCCCTATGCTTTCACCCCTTACCCATCCTCACCCCTCTACTCCCACCCTTTCCTCCTTGCACCCCATACAAATTTTACTAATTATCTTCCTATTTTTATAATAATGGTCTTAAGCAGTAATTGTTCTTATGAGACTGAGTTAGTTCACTCAGCAGTCAGTTGTATTGCTGTAGAGACTATCGGATGCATTTGTATCTACTGAGCTCTATACAGCATGTCTGTACCACTGTCTGGCCTCCGAGCTTGCTGGCCTTTGCAAAGTGAGTCCCTCAACAGAATGCCTGAGAAACTTGTTCTCAAGACTTTTTCATGCCTAGCAAGCAGGTGAAGGTAGTAGCTACAGAGATGATTGCTTCTTTATAAACCAAAAAGAAAAAAAAAAAGAAGGAAAAAAGAAACCTTTACTGTTTAGACAGATTAAATCCTAAATTGAGATAGAATCTGTTAATTCTAGAAAATCTCAAGCCCTCGGATTTAGGAGTGAATAAAGTATTTTTACCATTTCCATGGTAGGAAAGTAGCTTTTAGTAAAGGGAGTTAGGAGCAGGAGATCTGGTGGCCTAGTGGCAAGGAGCTGCACTGCAATCCCGAAGGCATGTGGTTCCATTTCACCAGGATGGGCAGTCTCCTCCCCTGTGGTTAACATTAAACTGCCTCTGAAAAGCTCGCTGGAGGGTGAGCTATGGGTTGATTCTAACTTGATGGTAAACAACAAGACACTTTGTAGTTTGAGAAAATAATGTAGAGAAAATAATTTGAGTGTGTGGAGAAATAATGCTTCGTTCTTTCCTGGTATCCTTGTTTCTTCTGTGAGCTTCAGTCAGTCAGTCTGTCAGTCTGTCTAGCCACACTCCTATTTTCCTGTCTACTTGCTCTTCTGCCAGTCAGTCCCCTTATGCACACATCCACCCACCATGGGCAGCCGATTTGTTCTATTACAGAGTGTGTGCCAGGAGTGAGTGAAGTTGCAGTGATGTATTGAACAGGACTCCTTCGCTACTGCAGTGTGGTCTAGGGAGGGAAGGAGGGAGGTCTGTAGGTAGTGAGGAGGAGGAGGAGAGGGAGGGAGAGAGAGAAAGAGAGGTAGAGATAGAGAGAGAGAGAGAGAGAGGCAGACAGACTTGTAGACAAATATTTGTTATCAGTGATTTTCTTAAGTCTCCATTGAACGTCATGCCTGGGTCAGCCTGTGCCCAGGAAGAGTCTGTGCACGCGGGGACCAGCGGAGGTGCCTTTGCCTCAGCCTTTCCATAAAGCAGAAAAGAGGTAAACCACAGCCTGCAGGAACTCCCCAAAGGTCAGCACAATCTTTTCATTTGGCTTTCTGGTGTCACAGAGCCGTCTCTGGTGCACACTTGGGCACATACCCGTGACAGTTACCCTCATTCACCTGACTGTGGTAATCAAAGCAAGCACAACCCAAACGGAGAGTTCTAGAAAGTTCAGTGGAGCTGAGGCCTCTTCTCCAGATGCCTGTGGGGAGCCGAGCTCCACCCTGGTGCCTCTTTTTTGACTCTCAGCCATTTACAGTGAGAAGAAGGATTTATGGAGTCAGCGGTCGGGAGTGAAGAAGCCAAATGATTGCTTTTATTTTTGGCCTCGCCTGGGGTCAAAATTCCTTTTGTTTCTGAGCTTTCCTTTTATTGAAGTAACTTCTCCTGGTTTCTGTGTTCAGAGGATGCTTTCGTCCTCTCTTCCTCAGCCACTTCACTCCTGACCTCCATGCCTGGACTTCTTAAACTGAGTGCCCTCAAGAGTTCCGACTCAGTGCAGCCCTACAAACAAGGTGCAAGTGCTGCATAAGCTTCCCAAGGAGGTAAATCGTTATGGAGGTAAACTGTCACATCTTCTTCACTCCCCCCCAAAAACACTGACCATTTTCATTATTACTTTTATATCTCATTTAGAGTTAAATGAATATGTGTTAGAGTGGACTCAATGACAAGAATGGATTTCGGTGGGTTAATCTTGAAATATTTTCAATTTCCCAATTTACAGCAGCATATTTTCTTCCAAAGTCATCACATTATCTTTTTTCTCTTTTAAAAATTAATTATAATGAAAGTTTACAGAGACTTAGGGTTTCCAGTCATTCATTGTTGTACTTTTTTCCCTACTCCCCCCCCCCAATCACATTATCTTTTAAAATGCATTACAGAAATCAGATGAAGGATATAAAGACATCAAATAAGCCGACATCCGTTAATTCGGATGTATATATTCAGAAACAGTGAGGATAAATTATGTGAATTAAAAATCAATACCGCATCTTTCTCATTCCCAACCTCCATTTCGGGTAGGTTCTGGACTCTTGGGCCCACCCTTTTCTTTGGTAACAGGATGAACACCATTTGGAAATTTTTCCAGTGGTTCTTTCTCTAAACAGGAATCATGGGACATCAAAACAACCTTCTGGTAACTTTCTCAAGGGATTGTTTTCTGGGTTCAAATTTTCCTTCTTGAGCAGAGTTGGTTTTCCTTGAAGAATGACACAGAAAGGGTGATTTTGCAGCTCTCTAAGTGGTGGCCCGTGGGCTGCCAAGCCGTCCCGCCGGGCCCCAAGCAGTCATGGCGCCAACCCTGAAGAGCCCTGGCCCGCGCTGCCTCTGGAAGGAAGGAGCAGTCTGTCACATCTCTTACCAGCAGAGTGACCGGGGAATTTGAACCAGTGACCTTTTGTTTAGTAGCCTTCACTTCAATCACTGTATCACCAGGAATCTTAGCCTCTTTCTCCTAGCCAGAGTTACTTATCAAGAATTTTTCTCTTTAATATTTTCAGAAAGTAGTCAGGACAGTGACAGTAGGAATGGTAATAGTGGTAAGAGCAGCGTTGTTGTTGTTGCTAGGTGCCATCGGTGACCCTACGAATGACAGACCTAAACCCTGCTCTGTCCTGTACCATCCTGAGCGTCTCTGACGTCCTTCAGTCTGTTGCTGCAGCCAGTGTGTCCTTCCATCTTGTGGGTAGCCTTCCTCTCTTCCACTCCACTTTTACAAGGCTGATGTCCCTCTCCAAGGGACAGCCTCTCCTAGCAACACATCGCAAGTATGAGATGAAGCTTTGCCATCCTTGCCTCCAACAAGCACCTGACTGCACCTCTGCATTGGGTAATGTTTTAAAGATTTTATGTAGTAGTTGAACTGTTCTAATTCTCCTAGCTCTCAAGCTTGTTCCTGTAAGTATTCATCCTGTTTTACATATTAGCAAACCCAGTCATGGAGGGAATTCAGTAACTTGTCTAAGTGCCTGTCCTAGTCTTAGCTTAAAAAAGGAAAAAAAAATGTGAATTGCCAAAACAGTCTTGGCACCAGCAGCCAGGAAATTAAAAGGCGCATTGCCATGGGAAAGTCTGCTGTTAGGGACCTCTCCAAAGTGCTGAAGAGCAGTGGTGTCTCTCTGGAGACTAAGGTGCGTCTGATATAGGCCATGGTCTTCGCAGTCACTTGTTATGCATCAGAGAGTTGGACAATGACCAAGGAGGATAGAAGGAGAATTGATGCCTTTGAGCTGTGGTGCTGGAGAAGAGTATTGAGAATACCGTGGACTGCTAGGAAAACAAACAGATTTGTCCTGGAAAGGGTTAAACCGGGTGGCTCCTTGGAGGCAAGGATTCTGAGGCTCCGTCTAACATACTTTGGACATGTTGTGAGGAGAGACTGGTCCTTGGAGAGGGACATCATGCTTGGGAGGGTGGAGGGACGGCGCAGGAGAGGAAGGCCCTCTATGAGGTGGATTGATTTAGTGACTGGTATAATTGGGATGGGAGTGTCGGAGACAGTGCGGTTGGCACAGGACAGAGCAGAGTTTAGGGCTGTTGTACATAGGGTCGCTGTGAGTCACAAGCAACTCGACGGCACATAGCAACAACAACAACATGGTTTCTGGAACAAAGAAATCTTGACTTCACCAAAATGAAAAAAATTTGCTTATGGAAAAGTGATAAGAAGATTCAAATATAAGCCAAAGCAAAGCCACTAACGTGGAGAACAGTTTACAAATCACCTGGGTAACAATGGTTGAGTGTCTAGAATACAGAAAGTTCCCTCTGTAGCGAGAAGCGAGGCAATCCAAGTATACAATGGGCAAACAACTGGAACAGACTCTTCACCAGGAAGTTCTGCAGATGACAAACGAGCAGATGGAAAGATACGAACAGCACTAGCCACCAGGGAAATGCTAATTAGAAGCCTAGTGCGGTACCATGACTATCAGAATGGCTCCAGTGAATAAGAGGGACCGCCAAGTTCCGGCGAGTTCAGAGAGAGTGTGTACATCCGGCGAGGATGTATAATGCCGTACACCCACTGCTCCTGAGCCTGTTCCCTTTCAGACCCGGTAGGATAGGGGAGAACTGGTGTGTGGAATTGCTAAGCCTGCAAATCATCAAAGAAAGAGACTGCCCATGTCTGTTCCCTAGAGTGGCTGGGTGGATTCGAACTGCCAGTTGTGTTGGTTTGCAAACGAATGTCTAATGTGCTGTTTCTCCACGGCTCCTATACAATGTGGTCTCTCAACTAAAAATTTATTGCTGTCAAGTTGGAATCAACTCACAGCTGACGCTTCGAGGGTTTCTAAGACTTGTAAATCGGAGGGGAGGAGATTGAACATCTTTCTGCCATGGAGCCACTGGAGGATTTGAATCCCCAGAGAGGCACCAGCTTTGTGTTAGCTAAGCAACTGCCTATGGACTATGCCACCCTGCTCCTTAAAAATGCTGTAGTCCTTTTAAAAGAGGTAGCGTGATGGTTTCCTGAAAAGGAACAGATAGTTTTTCTAGATGACCCCACAGTCCCCCTTTTGGACATTTATCCTGTGTGTCATTGCTTACATTTTACTTCTGCCAGTTTCTGTGTTTTTATAACGATGATAATGTGTGGGAGCCCAGATGATGCAGTGGTTGAGCGCTCAGAGGCTGGTCAAGAGTTGGCGGTTCAAACCCCCCAGCTAGTCCACGAGAAAAGACAAGAGGAAGAAACGGCTTCTGCATAAAGTTTTAAAACTGCGGGAGCCGCATGGGGCATTTCTGCTCTGTCCGTTAGGGTTGCTATGAATCAAAATCCACTGGACGTTGAGGAGTTTGACTTGGCACCATCGGGAGTGGAAGCACCTTAGACCTCCTAGTCTTCTCTTTCTTTTGAATCTATCTTCATCTCAAATAAAAGTTACCAAGTTAAAAATAAAGAAGAGGGGTGGATACTTAGGGGTCAGAGCTTTTGATGTAGGCATGAACATAATGTTGTTGGAGTGTAGGAGTGAGGCCCACCCTTCTTATCCTTTTGGAAACAGAACATTCTAGAGCTTAACAGAAAGCTGCATGAAGCAAAGTGTCCTGGGAAATAAAACAGGCAGAGTCAAGGGGCGGACCGCTTGCCGACTGGCCTGGTACAGCCAGCCCAATGCACGCAGAAAACTTTTGCTGCTGTTTGAAATCCCAGCTGCAGTGTGACTTTTCTCTATGGCCCAGTCCCCAAAGCCCAAGCCCCTGCTCTCGAGCGGACAGCTACCCCCAAGGACCTCTGCCTCATAATGTTTGTCAGACTCTTGTCTTTGCAGAAGGAGACTGCTTCATTCTCCTTCAGAGTGACAGAGATCGATGCCAACTGTTGGCCTTTCAGGTAGCCGAAGAGCACTTTAACCACTGCACCACGAGGGCCCCTTCATCTCTGGACAGGGCTCTGTTTTCCTTTCCTCAACATCGAGCCAGTCCCTCTTGCTTTTCGTCACTCGGACGTCCCTGATCTGTAGCCTTAACAAAAGCAGGCATCCTTCTCTGTAAAGAGCCTCCCCTTTGTCTCTGCTGTCAGGCTGGCTCCTCAAGGGCGCCAGTGATATCTTTATTTTTTCTCGGCAGCACTTCCTGGCCATCGTGCCAGTCCAGAAACACTTCTTAGGTGGAGGGACAGTAGACAGTGGTGTGCTCTTCTCCAGATGCTTCGTCTGACCACACGTGGGAAGAATTGCAAGAACGTCTCTGGCGCAGAGTTCGACCAGTGACAGCACATTGCACGGTGCCAGGCGTATTGCTGGCTGTCCTTGCCGGCGTGGGTCAAACTGCTCTTGGTAATGGCCTGGAGAAGATGAAAACTCCAGCCCACAATGTTAGGAGGATTTAGGAGTCAAGAGAGAGTAAGATGTTCCGAATTCATCACTGTTGATGGCTAAAGTTTCCAGTGTGTTCTTTTTCTGATGGAATGCAAGTTGAGATCTTGTAGTGTCCAGAGAAAGGTTGAAATGCATGACCTTGAGTGTTCTTTCCAACCTTCTGGCTCCGCTTGAGGGTGCATTCAATCCCCTGCAGAGCTCCAGGGCAAATCCTGCTGGAGAATTTGCCACCTGCGTCATGGACCAAATAAATGAAGCTGGTCAGGGTGCCAGTTTTCCACACTTCTTGGGGCGGCAGGAGCTTTAGAGATCACGCCAAATCCTCCCAATTATATCTTGAAAAATGGGTTAAGGTGCTGTGTCCAGCATTCAAGAGTGCCAGATTGCTGGTCATTCCTGGTGTAAGTGCCACGTGGGTGTCTGGTCCCCACGGTGGAGTGAGGGACGGACATTGTCATTTGGTGGACACCACCAAGAGTTGTCCTTTCTACCTGTTCTTCCTTCAAGCTTTAGGGATTGCCATAAAATTCCACCACACTCCATTAGAAGATGTAATACATATGCTCATTTAGAACTATTTCATTTTTCTTTTGACTATTTTTAAGTAGACAGTTGAGATACTTGAGTTCTGTTCACCTTCTTGTGTTTACAGAAGCTTTTTTCTTCACACAAAACAGAAACTCTGTGCCTCTTAAACAAAAAAATCCCCAGCCCTCTTTCCCCTAATAATTAGTAACCACTAATTGTTGTGATTCCTTTGGAGGCTCATGTGTGAAGCCATGATTGTGAAAGGTGGATTCTTTTGGTTGAGGGTTGAGTGTGGATTGTTTGGTTATTTTTATTTCGTTCACAACTGGGTGTGAGCTAATTGGATTTGCTGAATTTGGCTAACAATGATCTGTGGGCTGGTAGCCTCTTGTTTAGAGCCAATCAGGGCCTGGTGCTTGGGCCTAGGTTTTTAAAAGTTGGTTCGGCGCTTAGTCCTGTGGACTTCTGACCTGAATTAATTGTATTTGGTAATAACATTCTTCTAAGTGGTACAGCCCTGGTCTGTCAGTTTGCTGTACTGAGGTAACCTGGGGTTATTGTGATACTGAACAATGGTGTGTCAGATGCCATGATGGTTACCCATGGTGGACAGTATCTGGTGGAACTCCCAGATTGAGACAGTCTTGGAAGCAGGAGTGGTATCCGATTCCTAAACAACATGCCTTTGGAAACTCTATGAACTGTAGAGGAATGACAGGGTTCAGATCTTTTGTTCATAGCATCACTATGAATCGTGCTCAACTTGACGGCACTCAACAACAACAATTTTTGTGACACCCTAGTGGTGCAGTGGTTAAGTGGTTGACTGCTAACGTAAAGATTGGCAGTTTAAGTCCACTTAGCAACTCTGCAAGAAAAAGACCGGATGATCAGTTTCTGTGTAGACTGTAGCTAAGAAACTGCTGTTGGGTGTCTGCACTGTCCCCTCAGGTCATTCTGAGTAGAAAATGAATGCAACAGTACGTCACCACAATGACAATGAACTTTTACTTCCATATGTTTTCCTGTTATGGGTATTTCATATAACTGAGGGCATACAATATCCATCATGCTTAGAAAGGAGGGGTGAGGGTCAGCAAAAGAGGGGAAGACCCTTAGCAAGACAGATTGACACAGTGACACAGCCACTGGCTTGAGTGTGTCAGAGATTGTGAGGATGGCACAGGACAGGACAGTGTTAAGGTCTGTTGTTGACAGGGGCACTGTGAGTCAACCTTGAATGGACGGCACCTAACAGCAATATTTTCTGGGTTCTTCCCTGTTGTGGTGTTGTAGCATGTATTAAAATCTCGTGTTCTGTTGTATGGAAATACTAGTCTTCTGTAGTATTCTGTTGGTAAACTCTTGGGTGGTTACTATTTTTTAGATGTTGTGAATACCTTTAAGAACCCTGATGCAAAGATAACTGCTTTAGTCCCACCTTTCAAGTCTTTTGGTTTTTTACTTAGGAATGCATGTGGTAGGTCATACAGTAATTTTGTGATTGACATTTTGAGGTTCTTATTACGATTGCTTTGGAAAGCATTGAGTTTGCACCTGCTTTAATTGTGTAAGAGAATATTTTTAAAGCAGGAAGTAGCTAAGAGAATACGCCGTCCCCTTTTCCTTATGAATCAGGGTGAAGTCTCTCTCAGGGAGGTGAGATAGGGAATGGCAAGGGACACACTGACAAAGGAGATTAATCAGAACTGGCTTTGACAAGCACTGTGGCAATTGGACAATTAAAACAGACATTGGGGGGGAGGAAGAAGAGCGAACTGGGGAGGAGGGTGGAGAAAACAGTGCAACAATGAATGAATGAAAACCCCAAATCTCTGTAAATGTTCATTAAAACTAATAAAATTTTAAAAAAAAATTCTTTTTTTGTAAACCTCATTGGTCAGACAGTCTTCTGGTGAGATTGACAGGGCTAAAACTCTAGTTAACTGGAACATTCTAAATCTCTTCCATATATACATCTTATTTCTGAAATACCGTGGGTTCTGCCATAGTTGGAACAACTCAGACACACATGCATCCTGAGTGAACGTGCTGCTGAGATTGGTTGAAGCATGTTCCAGAACCAGTCAAGCTGCTGAGTAGTTCTGCTCTGTCTTATAGTATTGCTAAGAGCATGAGGTACCATTTGTAGTGGTTTGCTGATGGTTAGGGTAGAAATTGCCCGAGGAGAGAGAGATGTATTGTCCCCACTTTCCCTGCCCAGTGCAGGTGAGCTGAGTTGAGAATGCCTCAAAGCAGCTCCATCACACTCCCAAGGCTGTATAACAGTAGAGGGCAGTCCCGCTGTCTCCAGTGGACAAGCAAGTGGCTTTGAACTCCTAAACTTTGGACTGTTGTTGTTGTTTAATGCCGTAGAGTCATAGACGACTCATAGCGACCCTATGAACGAACAGCCTGAGCACTGTTAGCACATAGAGTTTCCAGAGGCAAGCCATTTTGGAAGTGGATGCCGCTCCTGCTTTGGACTAGGAGCTTAAAATATTACATGCTACATTAGTAGCAGCGGTTTCCATTGTTTGTTGTTGTTGTGTGCTGTCGAGTCGCTTGTGACTCATAGTGATCCTATGTACAACAGCCCTAAACTTTGTCCTGTGCCAATCGTACTGTCTCCGATACACCCATCCCAATTGCCCCAGTCACTGAATCAGTCCACCTCATAGAGGGTCTTCCCCTCCTGCACTGTCCCTCCACCCTACCCAGCATGATGTCCCTCTCCAAGGACCGGACCCTCTATACAACATGTCCAAAGTATGTTAGACAGAGCCTTAGTAGAATCCTTGCCTCCAGGGAGCGCCCTGGTTTAACCCTTTCCAGGATGAATCTGTTTGTTTTCCTAGCAGTCCATGGTACACTCAATACTCTTCTCCCGTACCACAGCTCAAAGGCATCAATTCTCCTTCTGTCCTCCTTAGTCACTGTCCAACTCTCTGATGCATAACAATTGATAGCAAAGACCATGGTTTGTATCAGATGCACCTTAGTCTCCAGAGAGACACCATTGCTCTTAAGTACTTTAGAGAGGTCCCTAACAGTAGACTTTCCATTGCAATACTTTTTTTTTTTTTTTTATTTCTTGGGTGCTGGTGCCAAGAGTGTTGACTGTGGAGCCCAGCAAACTAAAGCTGTGAACAATCTCAATTCCTTCACCATCCATCCTGATGCTGCCAATTGGTCCAGTGGAGTCCAGAGCAAAGGCTGCATAGTGGAGTGGACCTGGCGGGAAGGCTTGTAAAACAATGAAAGAATTTTTCTTTTACTTTTCAAAGAGAAGAGTGTACTGTTGGGGGGAGGGGCAGGGAGAAAAGTGCAACAATGAATGAATGGAAATCCAAAATCTCTGTATATTTTCATTGACATTAATAATGAATTTTAAAAAATTGTTAATTTTAATGAATGTTTACAGAGATTTTGGATTTCCATTCATTCATTGTTTCATTTTTCTCCCTGTCTCCTCCTCCCCCTCAGTTCGCTCTTCTCTTTGAAAAGTAAAAGAAAAATTCTTTCATTAATATACAACGCCCCCCCCCCCCAGTACACTCCAACTATGCAACCTTCATTCTGGACTCTTAAAAGTTCATAGAAAGGCCAATTTTGGGGTTTTTCATCCATTGTTGCATCTTTTCCTCCCTCTGTCCTCCTTCCTTCCCCCTCCCCCAGTCCACTTTGCAGTACACCTCATTTTCCAAATTTTTGTCATACATATAATGTCGTATATTCCTGTAAGACAGTCCTTCCTCTCATATGATGCAATGTTCATTATCTATCCACTTTTCTTATCCTCCCTTCAACCCTGCCATGTCAGTCCTATTTTATAACAGCTGTATTATTCGATATTTATCCTTTTATGACTGAGATATTTCACTCAGCATAATGTCCTTCAGGCTTCCTTTACGTTATGTAATGTTTTGCAAGTTCATTATTTTTCAGTGCCTCATAATACTCCATTGTGTGAATGTACCACAGTTTTTCTATCTGTTCGTTTGTTGATGGGCTGTTGGACTGCTTTCATCTCTCCACTGTTGTGACTAGCATACCACTAAACATGGATGTGCATACATTTGTTTGAGCTGCAGCTCTTGTTTCTTTAGGGTATATTCCCATTAGTGGAACTGCTGGGTCAAATGATATTTCTATTTTCAACTTTTTGAGAAAGTACCAGTCTGTCTTCCATAGTGGTTGTACTATTTTACCTTCCCACTGGCAGTTACTCAGAGTTCCAGTTCCTACAGAAACTCACCAGCATTTGTTGTTAAAACTCCCATGTTTATGTTTTAGCATAAAAAACTACCCCTGCAAATAATGTGACTATACTTATGTCTTAGCTCTTAAATGCTGCCATAACAAAAATACCATAAGAGGACGGTTATAGCAAAGAAATGTATTCTCTGAACAATTTAAGAGACTGGAGATCTGAATTCAGGATTCTGCCTCTCAGGGAAGACACTCTGTTGCTTCTGGAGGAAGCTCCTTGTCTCTTGTTGGCATCTGTAAGCACTGGATTCCTTCAAGCTCTCCATGTGTTTGGTGCCACTTTTTCTTGGACCTAAAAGGTCCACCATGCAGAGACCATGGGTCTATAGAATGTATTTGGCCATCAGCTCTTCTTTCTTGTTTGTACTTGTGTTGCCACTCTTAAAAAGAGTAAGGACAGCATGGGGACAGCCATATTTGACCTCTACCAACTCCACATGAGGAAACTACCCATCTCAACAACAGCGACAAAAAACATACCAAAAAACCAAACTAATTCCAATGAGGTCAGGAAGGTCTTCCAAGCTCTTGCACCTTTTTCTATTAATCCAACACCAATTTATACTGCTCTACTGGGTCTGAAATCTGTTGCAGTAGCTCATAGAACCATATTAGGGAAGTCCAAAGGCTATAATTCATATTGGCATCCAAATACAGTTGATCAGGATAGCTTCTGAAATGTACTGTCAAGTCCCTCTGGCTTTAGCTAAAGCCAATGTTACAAGGGCCAGTGTTCTAAAGCTCTTAGTCCTGCCATTTATGGCTCTCTCTTTGTCCCAGTGTGCCAGCAAGCTTGGGGAAAGGCTCTTAGCTCTGGTTTCATGGGGTAGCAATCCCAGGTAAGTTCTGGCTTCTGATGGGTCCCTGATTCTCTGCTGTTGGCTGTTGCTCCTGCTCTCCTGGAGATCCACCTGGTGTAAGAATCTCTGTCCCCAAAGGGAACACACTGCCTTCTCTGCTTCTTTGCTGTGAGAATCTCAAAATATGCCTCCGAATCTGCTTGATTTACTAGTGATAGTAGCCAGTACTCTTGTGGATAGCCTATGATACCCTATTCACATATTCCTGCCTATCCACATGTTAGGGTCAGTGGCTAGGGAAGTCATTTGGAACACTAAACCCTTAACAACACACTCCCTACAAATACACACACACATGTACACATACACTCCAACCCCTCACTTCTCTTTCTTTTAGTCTCTTGTAAGATAAAAGACATTGCTGTTCATTCTCCAGGAAAACTCTCCTTACATAGGTTAGGATAGTGATAAGATTGTTGTTGCTGTTGTGTACCATCAAGTCAGTCCATAGCTGACCCTCCAGTGAATTTTCAGAGGCAGTAAATGAGGGGAGATTGCCCAACTTTCTCCTGTGAACACCCGGTGGATTGGAACTGTCTACCTTTGGATTGCCAGTGCAGCTCCTTACCACTAGGTCACCAGAGCTTCCCTTCATAGGATAAGGGTGTCTGGCTGATTTATTGGTTAATTAGAACATGGAAGATCCTAACATAACTGCCACATGACAGTTCCATACAAAACATAGTGACTCCTCATCCAGCCAAGTATACATTTATTGGGAAGCTAGGATTCCATCTATGACAGCATATAACAAGCATAGAAAAACTAGTGCATGCTGAGTTTGCCAAAACCATTTAACTTTTCCATATTCTGGAAAGCTCTACTGAAACTCATTCAGCATTATAGCAACAGGCAGATAACCAGTAGGCAGACAGGCACTGGTTATGCATGAGGTGCAGTGGTAGTAATGGAACCTGTCTTCCAAGTGTGAGGTGAAAATTCACAGTGACCGCTCTTTCTAGGCTGAAATAATGGGAGGGAGATTTATGAACAGTGTGTTATGGAGATAACACAACCTTGCTCACTGAAAATGAAGAGGACCTGAAGCGTTTGCTGCAGAAGGTCAAGGACTGTAGTCTTCAATATGAATTGAAGCTCAATATCAAGAAGACAAAGATTCTCATCACTGCCAATAGGTAGCACCATTATAGATTGAGAAGAGATTAAGATTGTTAACAATTATAGCTTGCCCAGCTCCACAATCAACACTCTTGGCAGCATCAGTCAGGAAATCAAAAGATAAATTGCATTGGGAAAATCTGCTATCAGAGATCTTTCCAAAGTGCTAAAGAGCACTGATGTAATTCTAGAGACTAAGGTGCACCTGATACAGGCCATCGTCTTCACAGTCACTTGCTGTGCATCAAAGAGTTGGGCAGTGACTAAGTGTGACAGAAGAATGGATTCCTTTGAGCTGTGTTGCTGGAGAAGCGCATTGAACATACCATGGACTGCCAAGAGAGCAAACAGGTCTGTCTTTGAGAGGGTGAAACCAAGTTGCTCCTTGGAGGCAAGGATTTTGAAGCTCCATCTCACATACTTTGGGCATGTTGCCAGGAGGTACTGTTCCTTGGAGAAGGATGTAGCGATTGGAAGGACAGGGCAGGAGGGGGAAACCCCTGATTAGATGGATTGATGCAGTAACTAAGGTTATGGAATATGTGTGTCGGAGCCAGTGAGCCTGGCTCAGGTTAGAGCAGGGTTCAGAGCCAGTGTGCATAGGGTCGCTGTGAGTTACAGGCAACACTTCACAACAACTCCTGAGAGAAGTGGGATTCTGGGTTCTCATGACCGTACTGGCGTTCAGATTTTGATGTTGGATCTGGGCAGTGGAGCCATTCATTTCCTCCAATGGAATGGTGGTAAAGAAAATTACTTTTATGTCCTCATTTAAATAGATACGGGGTACTGTTGGAAGCCATATTAAATAAACATGGAGGTGCTTTTGGAGGCTTGTCCTCTTGGCCAAAGGAGACATTATGTATGCTGGGCAGCAACTAAGATTTATTATGCCCTCCTTCTGTTAAGCTGGAAAAAGCCTAGCATCCTTTTATCAGGTGAGGGGTGGCTGGCTGATTCCTTTCTGCTCAGCCATGATATTTTAAAAATTGACATCCTGCGAGATCCCAGTTTGGGTGGGGCAGATTGGCCTTTCAAACTTTCAGGCCTTTTTTTTTCAACTCCCTTTTGGATCACTACTGTGAATAATAATGCCATACCAAACAATGTTCTCCATGCTTCCAGAGAGTGGGGCTTGCATCTCATAAATCATCAGGCACCCCAAGACCACACAGCCAGGCACAGCCACCCACACTGCCGGTGCCTCTGCTGGACATGGGCAGGGCTCTCGTGTTTCTGTTTGCGAGAAGCTGTTAGGGATTCAAGTCCTTGGCCAAGACTGCTCACCAGCATTGGTCTCTTCCCTCTTCTTCCACCCCCTTCCTATGCTTTTCTTTTTCATTGTGGGGAGGTTGGAGTAAAGTTCCTGGGTAGAGAAGTATCCTGCCCTCCTGGGGAATTAGAAAATACTGGATAGGAAGGAGGGGAAGAAGACAAGAGTGTGGATGATGGTGGCAGAGCCCTTGAGAAATCTTCTCTTTCTTATCGAGGAGGAGTCCCAAAGGTTGTTATGTTGTTATCCTTGATTTAGCATGTGTACATATATATGGTTGTATGGAGTCTGTGGCTTTATTGCTTTGGTTTGTAATGCTGACTTTGCATTCCCTGGGAGGTGCAAATGCTTCGTATGTTGTTGTTAAGTGCCATCCAGTCGTAGATGACTCATAGCAACCCTATGAACGAAAGACCTGAGCACCGTTCATAGAGTTTCTGGAGGCAGGTCATTTCGGAAGTGGATACCACTCCTGCTTCCAGGCTTGTTTTAATCGGGAAGCTCCAACAAACACCGTTCACCGTGGTTAACTCTTACCACATTTGGCACAACAACAACAACCATGTTTAGTATACTTGCTATTAATTGAAAGGTTGGAAGTTTGAGTCTTCTTAGAGGAGCTTTGGAGGGAAGTTCCTGGCAATCTGTTTAAAAAAAAAATTATGGATTCCAATTCTGTTCTGAAACACCTGGGGTTACCTTGATTCAGAGCCATCTGGACGACAACTGTTATCAGGGTGGTTCAGAAGCTTGTGTGATATCTTATTAACACGTTGCCGCAAATGACGGTAAAATGTGTTTCTAAGCACGGTCGTCAATTTAAAAGTGTGTGGCAGTGTGTTTAACTAAGCAGCCAGCAGTGATAGGCACTTAGTAGAGGAAACTATTTCCTTTTGCTTAGAAACAAAGCAATATTATTCAAAGTGGGTGACCCTGGAGGACATTATGCTAAGTGAAATACCTCAGTCACAAAGGGACAAATACTGCATGGTGCCACTGTTGT
>NW_006400071.1:874583-882802 GCF_000299155.1 Elephantulus edwardii | reverse complement strand
GGGGTGGGCAGGGAGAAAATTGCAGCAATGAATGAATGGAAATCCAAAACCTCTGTAAAAAAAATAAGAAATAAAAAATTAAAAAAAAAAAGAAACAAAGACTGGTAAGGTTGTTCCGGGAGAGATGCTGGTAACTGTTGATGATGCTGAGGTTTCTGAGGCTGTAAATCACAGAAGAGATCGCCCCTCCTTTTCCTCTGGAACTGCTGATGACCTCTAACCACCAGGGAGGCATCATCACTTTTGGGTTTGTGGTACAAATCCCTGTGTGCCAAGGCCCAGAGCTCTTGTATTGGTGGTAGTAGTAGTAATTGTACTAGCACTGATGAAAGTACTACTAATGCTGGTAGGAATGTCAAGAAGACAAAGACAAAGATTCTCACCACTGGACCAGTCGGCAGCATCGGGATGGATGGTGAAGAGATTGAGATTGTTCACAGCTTCAGTTTGCTCGGCTCCACGGTCAACACTCTTGGCACCAGCAGCTAGGAAATAAAAAAAACGTATTGTGATGGGAAAGTCTGCTGTTAGGGACCTCTCTAAAGTACTCAAGAGCAATGGTGTCTCTCTGGAGACTAAGGTGCACTTGATACAGGCCATGGTCTTTGCAATCACTTGTTATGTATCAAGGAGTTGGACAGTGACTGTTATTGTTATGTGCTGTCGAGTCGCTTGCGACTCATAGTGACCCTCTGTACAACAACCCTAAACTCTGCTCTGTCCTGTGCCAATCTCACTGTCTCCGACACTCCCATCCCAATTATACCAGTCACTGAATCAATCCACCTCATAGAGGGCCTTTCCCTCCTGCGCTGTCTCTCCACCCTCCCAAGCATGATGTCCTTCTCCAAGGACCGGTCTCTCCTCACAACATGTCCAAAATATGTTAAAGCCTCAGATCCTTGCCTCCAAGGAGCCACCCGGTTTAACTCTTTCCAGGGCGAATCTGTTTGTTTTCTCAGCAGTCCATGGTATTCTCAATACTCTTCTCCAGCACCACAGCTCAAAGGCATCAATTCTTCTATCCTCCTTGGTCATTGTCCAACTCTCTGATGCATAACAAGTGGTTGCGAAGACTATGGCCTGTATCAAACGCACCTTAGTCTCCAGAAAGACACCATTGCTCTTCAGTACTCTGGAGAGGTCCCTAACAGCAGACTTTCCCATGGCAATGCGCCTTTTAGTTTCCTAGGTACTGGTGCCAAGAGTGTTGACTGTGGAGCCAAGCAAACTAAAGCTGTGTACAATCTCAATCTCTTCACCATCCATCCTGATGCTGCCAATTGGACAGTGACTAGAAAGGACAGAAGGAGAATTGATGCCTTTGAGCTGTGGTGCTGGAGAAGAGTATTGAATGTACCGTGGACTGCCAAGAAAACAAACAGATTTATCCTGGAGAGGGTAAAACCAAGCTACTCCTTGGAGGCAAGGATTCTGGGGCTTCGTCTGACATACTTTGGGCATGTTGCAAGGAGGAACATGTCCTTGGAGAGGGACATCATGCTTGGTAAGGTGGAGGGACAGCGCAGTAGGGGAAGACCCTCTATGAGATGGATTGATTCAATGACTGGGGTTATCGGAATGGGTGTGTCAGAGGCAGTGCGATTGGCACAGGATAGAGCAGGGTTTAGGACTGTTGTACATAGGGTCGCTATGAGTCGCAAATGACTCGATGGCACATAACAACAACAATGCTGGTAGTAAAAGCAATTGCCGAAAGTACTAGGAGCATGGTGAATAGGAAGACATTGCCTCAGTTTACATGGGAAAGCCTGTGGTGATGCCTGTATGATTATCCGTGCTTTGTAGCAGTAATAGTCCATTAGGAATTTATCCATAAATAAAAGTTTAGGAATTTTCTAATAATCCATACAGGCGAATTTCTAGAGAAAGCGACAATGTGCCTTTAAAGCACCAACATTTCTTTTAAAACCAAAAAGCCACGTAATGATTTTATGAAATTGTTTTAAAAGTAATTTCATCTAAATTAAATTTTCTGTTGAATCAAAATTTGGTATCTGATCTAGATATTTGGAATCTAAAAAGTCCTCCCTTCTTAATGAACGTAGTGTAGAGTTTTTTGTGAGGTGAATCCCTTCCTACTGGGGCCCTACCTCCAACCATGCATGAGGTATCCAAGGATTTGTTGAGATGCGTGGAACTCGTATCCTTAGTTTATCCTCTGTCCAAGGCTCCAAGTCCCCTTTTCTTTAGCATCCTTAGGACTGCCTGCTCTTGTTCTTCTTTCTTGGGTTCTTTTTGTCTGCTGTCATGCTGTCAGGTCATCCCCACCATCCAGAAATTGTTTGTTGAGAGTTTGAAGAACATGTTGTTGCTGTTAGGTGTCACTGAGTTGCCTGCAACTCCTAGCAGCCCTCTGTACAACAGCTCTGAAGCCTGCCCTGTCCTGAGCCAGTCTCACTGTCTCTGACACACCAATCCCAAATGCCCTGGTTACTGTGTCACAATCCATCTCATCCAGGGTCTTCCTCTCGTTCTCTGTCCCTCCACCCTTCTGAGCATGATGTCCTTCTCCAAAGAGTGGTTCCTCCTAGCCACATACCCAAAGTATGTCGGACGGAGCTTCGAAATCCTAGCCTCCAAGGAGAAACTTGGTTTCACCCTCCATCCCTTGGACTGCTAGAAGATCAAACAAATCTTGTGTTGGAGGAAGAACAGGCAGTGTGTTCTTAGAGGCAAGGATGGTGAAACATCTCATATACTTTGGGCAAGTTATCAGGAGAAGCCAGTCTTTGGGAAAGGAAATCATGCTGGGAAATGTTGTTAGATGCCATCGAGTCAAGTATAACCCTGTGAACAACAGAGCTGAGTCCTGTCTTATCCTGTTCCATCCTCATACTTCCTGACACACAAGAGCCCACTGCAGTCGTCACTGTGTCAATCTACCTGGTCGAGGGTCTTCCTCTCTTTCTCTGACCCTCTACCTTTGCCCTTGCTTGGCAATCCAATTCTCCAAGATGCCCTGTCATAGTGCCTATCACAATGGGCTTGCGCATGGCAGAGATTGGGAATACAGCACAGGTTCGGACAAGATCCTCATCTGTCCACAGGGTTGCTGGAAGTCATATTTGACTGCTTGACATCTAACAACAGCTTTTTTCCATTTACCTCTAGAAAAGCAAGTTCTTTATTTAAAAGTCTTCTCCTTACAGCTCTTACACGTTATCAAAGAGTGATATTCTTTGGGGTCTTTTAAGGAAATTTAATTTGTGATGCATATTTAAAAAAAAGTGACTGCAGCTGTTTTGGGTCAAATTTACCTGGGGTTCACCTTGAAAGGACAGGTGCCCGAGGGCATTTTTAAGTAAAAGAAAAATCGGGCCTGAAACTTCAGAAGTGATAGAAATAAGTATTCTGGATGGGCACTGCGAGGAAAACAAAAAATGTCTAAACAGCTTTTGGAAATACCTGTCAGTCATCTGTTTTGCTAAACTTAGGCTTCCGGTGTGTCAGATTAGTAGAGGCTCTGGATTGGGAGTTTGTCCTGCTATCTACGTGATAGGTAGGATAAACTGCAACTTCGATCAACTTCTAGAAGGTCAGGGCTGAGCCTTTTTTCTCAGTTTTGAAGGCAAAAAAGAGAGATGTTATCGCCTGGGGTCCATGCATCTTAAATGTTGTTTGAGAAGTTCTAAATTCCTCCAGGAAAAGAACCATCTTCATTTTGGGGGTTTGGTTTTGTTTTTTTCTGAACAAATATTTATTGCATCTGAAGCGACTTGGTGAGAGTTTCTCCAGTTGACACAGTTTGGAGCTTGAGATAAGAAGACTTATTTTCTATTCCTGTTGGACGTTGGAAGAATTGAGCTTCAGAGTCTGGGTGTTCGTTCATACCATTCCCCAAACAGATATGGAGAATCTGTTGCTTGCCATGTGAGATGTGGTGGACCTTCATCCCTGCTCTGTGGAGTTTACAGAGAGGCAGGACTTCATGATCCTTTGACATCCTCATCTTCTCCTTAGGCCATTTCTTCTTAAGACTTACTATTTGCTTAAATAAGGAGCATGCATTAGGTATTCAGCTGCTGAGCAAAAGGTTGGCAGTTCGAATCCCCCAGCTCCCACATAGGAGAGAGATGAGCCAGTCTACCCCCCTAAACGTGTGCTGCTGTTGTTGTGTATCGTCATGTCAGAATCGACTCACAGCTGACCCTCCAGTATGTTTTCACAGTAAATCACACAGTAGGAGAGTGCCCTCCTTCTCCTGTGGAGTGGCTGGTGGATTCAAACCACGTGCCTTCAGGGTGGCAGTGCAGCAGATTATCTCTAGGTCAGCAGAGCTCTCCACCTTGGAAACATGGTACCCTTGAGTGAAGGCCTCTGTGAGCTGGAATCTACGTAACAGCAGGGGGTCTGGGATGTTTTGATTTTACGTAAATATATTTGTGGTAATAAGACATTGATAACCGCTTTCCATAGGTGGTTGTGGTTGTGTTCTGTAGAGTCAGAACTGGCCTGTATCTGATCGTCCTGCAGGTTTTCAGAGGCAGTTAATCACAGCAGAGGAGATTGCGCCTCCTTCTCCTTTGGAGTAGCTGGTGGACTTGAACTGTGTGCCTTTGCTATTGCAGTACAACTTCTTGCCACTAGGGTAACAGTCCGATGAACTACCCTTAAAATGAAAGCCTATTAATACGCTCTTGTCAGCTCCTTGAATGGAAGGTGTTCGTTCCCTTGGCAAAGTGTTGAAAGCTGCCGTCAGCATCTTAACACTGTACTGGTACTCTGTGTGAAGCCATTGTTATTGTCAGTTGCCATCCATTTGATCACAAGTTCATGGTGACCCTATCTACAGTGCAGTAAAATGCCACTCCCCAGGATGGGTTACAGACTGCGGGGGGTGGTGGTGGTGGTGTCCATACATTTCTTCCTAATTTCACTTGATCTATCAACAAGAAAGACTAAGTGATAGACGCTGAGCAGGAACTGAACCCAAGTCTTTCTATTGGAAGTTGGAAGTTTTTTCATGGGGCCACCACTGCCTCTATGAAGCCATTATGAGGATTGAAAGAAAACTAAAAAGGTGAAAATAACTTTCTCACCATATCTTAGTGAATCAAGAAGTTAAAAACCAAAACCCTCACCACCCTCTGTCCTCAACACTTGTGTGACTTTCATCCTCTCTCCAGGTTCACAGGGTTTCTGGAGGCAGGCTATTACAGAAGTGGGTGCCACTCATGCTTCCAAGCCAAACCATTAGATTACTTAAAAAAACCCAACAACAGCAATTAAATTCTTTCTAGCTTTGATTAGAGTTGAGCTTCAAATGAGAGAGAGGGCTTCGTAGGGGAGGTGAGAGTTGAGTAAGACAATTAGGAGTTGATCTGGAAGATGACTTGGAAGAAGGATATTTCAGAAGGGCAGTCATGAAATTTCTTTTATTTGGTTTGAAATATATTATTCTACTCGATGTCAAGGGTGGAATTTGAAATCGTAGACATTAAATGCCATCTCAGAAGGGTAGTGTGAGTTCACTGTGAAGACCGACTCACAGGAAGTGTGTAGACCAAATGCCCTAATCAACCCCTGCCTGGCTTCCTCTTTGCTTTTTGTTGGAAATCATCACTGTTAGATTAAGGTCACTAGCCACACAGGTGAAATCAAGCATTTTAACCTGTAAGGTGCTTTGAGGTCTGTCTTGGAGAGGGTGAAACCAGGTTTCTCCCTGGAGGCGAGGATTTTGAGGCTTTTTCTCACATACTTTGGGCACATTGCCAGGAGGAACCAGTCATTGGAGAGGGACATCATGCTTGGAAGGGTAGAGGGACAGCACAGGAGAGGAAGATGCTGGATGAAATGGGTTGACTCAGTGACTGGAGAAATGGGATTGGGTATGTTGGAGGTGATGAGATTGGCTCAGGATAAGGCAAGTTTCAGAGTTAGTGCACATAGGGTCATTATGAGTCACAGGTGACTTGATAGCACATAACAACAACAATAACTCATAGTGACCCTGAGAACAACCCATCGGAACACCATTCTGTCAGTGATGACGCCCTATCCTGCGCCATCATCATCTCCATCATACTCAAGCCTATTGTTTTAACCACTGTCCGTCCACCGCTTGAAGATCTCAGTGGTTTGGGCTAATGAGTCAATTAGTGGTTTCAAAGTTTTTCTCTAGTTCCAGTTTAAAATGGAGTTGACGGTATTCCTTGTTAGTTGGTGTGTTGTTCACTTTACTTGTAGAGGAAGAAGGGAGCCCTTTCTTGAAAGCAAGGGGTTGCTGTGTGGCACAAATTGTTAAACCTTCCACTACTAACCAAAACGTTGACAGTTCAAACCCTGAGCTCCCTTTGCAGAAGTTAGAGTTGGGGATGGCTTGGTCACTTCCATAACATGGTCAGCTTAGGGGAGAGCTTTTTGAATTGTCACCAGAATACTTTCAAGTGGTCACAGTGTTGAAAAACCCAGCTCTGTTCTGCCTGCTTGGGGTTTCTGTGAGTTGAAATTGACTTGACCACCAACCAAAATAGCAACTATAGAAGTGGAGAAAGTATGATGCACGAGCCACACAACCACATGTAAGTGGTACTGGTGGTGGATGCTGGGAAGGAGAGGTGCTTGGTGCCCCGGGAGACTTCGGTGCAGGTGAGAGAGGTGAGCTGAGACTGGATGGCGAGAATGCTGGAGGGCGTGAAGAACAAGTGGCTGCAATGATAGGCAGAGATAAGAGTATGGCTCGGATCAGGCAAGGTTTTGATCTGTTACTCATATGACTGCTGTGTGTTACAGTCTGCCTAACACAAGGAAGGAGAGAGTCTGGACAGAAAGGGGTACTCAGAGCCCCTCCAGAGGGCCTGCGGAGAGTACTCTGACCACTTCACTAAGACGCTTTCTTGTAAGGTCGGAATATTTCCTATAGGAATGAAGAACCGACAGGAAAAATTCCGAAGAGCCCGAAATGGAAATCTTAGCACTGCTGCTGTAACTAATTTCTCAAAAGAAAAGTGCCCCGGGCTATGAGAGCAGTGTTATTCAGTCTGCCCTTTGATGGTTCCAAGTGGGGCAATTTGGAGGGATATTTGGGATGGCTGTTATTCCAAGGAGCACACCTGAATACGACCCATGGTGTACATTTACATTAGAAAATGAACATAAATGTAAAATAATAGCAATTCCTCTTAACAAGAGGTCTTAATGAAACTCAAAAGTGGCCTTCTCAGCCTGCATTTTTTTTCTAACATCACAATAGCGTGGATTACTGAAGCCTGAACTGTCAGGTGACCCAGTGCATAGGGAGTTGTACTGCCCATCCAAAGGCAATGCCTCTCCTCCAGTGGTTCAAATCCACCAGCAGATCCTTGGGAGAAAATTGGAAACTCTCAGCCAGTATTATTTACAGCCTCTGAAAACTCACAAGGAGAAGTCATCTATGGTGAGTTTTGAGACTGAAATCTGAAGTTGACCCCAGCCACCGAAGACCATAGTCCTTAACAGTTCTGCTTTGTATATGTAAAAGCTTATTCTTGCTGTCGACAGAACTAAAAAAACAGAGAGAATGTCAGAGTTAACCCCAGGCTTCCAACACAGAGCCTTTTAAAAGCGCCTGCCATACTTTCTTTATTTTAGTTCCATTTCCACTAGGCCCTGCTTGTTGCAACTTAATACAGTGTGTCAGGAAATGCCCCCTCCCTGTTTGCAGGGGAATGGGCACAAATTGGATCAGATGGCATTTTCTTTCTCTCCTGATGGCTTGATTTTTGTTTGTTTGCTTTCCGTTTAAATGTCTCTGACAAGAGTCACAGTCAAAGTATTAAATTATCAGTGTGACCCCCTTTCTTCATCAACCATTAATGGACTTGGGAAATCAAGGTCTCATCAGGCAGACAAAGTCATTTTGTTTGACAAACGGCTTAAAATGTGTTTGTAAACAGGAACAAATTGAGATTTTTTTTCTCTCTCTCCCCAACCAGGTCTGTGATCAGTGTTTAGAGTTGGTATTCTTGTTTTATTTTAGAGTTGGTAATCTTGTTTTATATACAGTGTTGACCCCACTGCCTTGACCCACTTACTTCCCAGCTCCACCCTCCACCAGGATAACCCTTCACATCTGCCAAGTCCCTTCAGAAATTATCTTCCATTGTCCAACCCATGATCTGACAGCTTGTATCTTAAGCTTTCTTGGCTTCTGTGATTCCAAACACGTCGACTGCTGACATTTTTTTTCTTTTGACCAGTGTCAAATTGCTTGTCTG
>NW_006400071.1:870098-871474 GCF_000299155.1 Elephantulus edwardii | reverse complement strand
TTGTTGTTGTTGCTGTGTACTGTCAAGCCAGAACCGAACCATAGCTGACACTCAGGCGAATTTAATAGCACAGAAAGAGATTGCTTGTCTGTTTTGTGTGGAGCAGCTGGTTGATAGAAACTGTGTGTCTTGGAGATTGCATTGTACCTTCTTATCACTAGGCCACCAGAGCTTCCTTTGCTGAAATAAGACAGTTGATTGGGGGGGGACGACGACGCTTGGTCACTTCATTTACATGGTCAGCTTGGGGTAGACCTTCTCGAATCCTTTACTGGCTCAGTGTATGTAGAAGACTGGTAGAGAGTTTGTAAGGAGTTATACTCTTGCCTTTGATCACTCCAGGTGGGGTAATTTAAGGAACTATATTTGGGATAAAGTAGCTCTCATGGCTTAGTGGGGAATAGTTGCACTGCCACCTTGAAGGCACAAGGTTTGAAGCCATCAACTCCTCTGTGGAATTGCATTCTCCTCTCAAGCCATTTACAGCCTCTCGACACCACCCAGGAGGTGGTTAGCTATGAGTAGGTTCTGACCTGACAGTACTTAACAAAATTTGGGATGAGCCCTGATAACGTAATCTGTAGGGAGTCATGCTTATTAACCCAAAGGCTGCATTTCTTTGAGGGTTCAAGTTCATCCACAGCTTAGCAGGATAAAGACGAGAAATCTCCTGTATGATTTACAGCTTCAGAAACCTGCTGGGGGCTTAGCTGTGAGTAATTCCGATGTGGTAATGATGATGGTGATGACACTGGGAACAAAGTTTGACTGGTTATTTATCACATAACTTTAGACGTGCTTACTGCCTTTGCCTTTCAAATGTGTTAGAGGTTGACCTGTGTCCTCCCATGAGTTATGTTGCATTGTCAACCTATTCCTATGAATGTGACCTGTTTTGGGAGGAAATGGAGTTTTCCTTTGAATTTGTTACCAGTCCAGTCTGCTCATGTGTAAGTTCAAATTAAAGCTAAAGGCTAAATCATATCCATGGGAATCAAAATTTGACCTTGACTCTATCCCCCATGAATTTAAAAACCAACTCAGGAATAGGTTGGAGACCTTGAACACTAATGAATGAAGACCAGATAAGATGTGGGAAGATACTAAGAATATTGTTCATGAAGAATGCAAAAATGTCATTACGAAGAAGGAAGAAGAAGAAAAGAGCAAAGTTGGGGGGGGGGAATCAAGAATTGAAGGATCTGAATAGAAGGTTTCAAAGGACAGCTCGGGAAGACAAGGCAAAATATTATAATGAAATGTGCAAAGAACTGGAGTTGGAAA
The DNA here is from genome assembly GCF_000299155.1 of Elephantulus edwardii. Lineage (NCBI taxonomy): Eukaryota > Metazoa > Chordata > Mammalia > Macroscelidea > Macroscelididae > Elephantulus > Elephantulus edwardii. The sequence continues at coordinate 870,190 of NW_006400071.1, read as the reverse complement.
ATCAAAGGGGCCGAAATTGCGCAGCATTTCTTAAGCTGAAGGAACTAAACGACAAATTCAAGCTGTGAGTTGTAATGTTTAAGGATGCTATG
>NW_006400071.1:841314-869508 GCF_000299155.1 Elephantulus edwardii | reverse complement strand
GTGTGAATCACAACACATTGTGGCTGACCTTAAGGAAAATGGGAATCCCAGAACACTTGATTGTGCTTATGCAAATCCTATACTTGCACCAGGAAGCAGTCCACAGAAACTGTTGCAGTAAGGACACTTCATGGTTCAAAATCAGGAAAGGATTGTGTCAGGGATGCATCCTGTCCCCATACCTTTTCAATCTGTATGCAAAACAGATCATTTGGAAGCAGGGCTTTATGAGGAGGAGTGCGGCAACAAGATTGGAGGAAGACTCATCAACTTACAATATGCCGATGATACAACCTTACTTGCTAAACTGAAGAAGACCTGAGGTGCTTGTTGCAGAAGGTTAAGGACTATAGTCTTTAATATGTATTAAAACTCAAAATCAAGACCAAGATTCTCACCATGATAGATGAAGAAGAGATTGAGATTGTTAGCAATTCCAGTTTGCCTGGCTCCACAATGAACACTCAGTACCAGTGGTCAGAAAATCAAAAGATGAATTGCATTTGGAACATCTGCTGTCAGGGACTTTTTCAGAGTGGTAAAAAGAAAGGATGTCAGTCTAGAGACTAAGGTGTGCCCAATCCAGGCCATGCTCTTCACAATTACTTGTTATGCTTCAGAGAGATGGATAATGACTAAGGATGACAATAGAAGAATTGATGCCTTTGAGTTGTGGTGCTGGAGAAGATTCTTGAACATGCCATGGACTGCCAAGAAAACAAATAGGTCTGTCTTAGAAAGGGTGAAACCAAGTCTCGCCTTTGGAGTCTAGGATTTTGAAGTGCCATCTCACATATTTTGGGCATGTGGCCGGGAGCACTGGTCCTTGTAGAAGGACATCATGCTTGGAAGGATGGAGGGACAGAACAGGATAGGAAAACCCAGGATGAGATATATTGTTATAGTAACCAGGGTCATGGGGGTTGGTGTGTTGGAATTAGTGAGACTGGCTCTGGACAGGAAATGGTTCAGAGCTGCTGTACAAAGGGTTGCTATGGGTCTCAGTTGACTCTACCACACATAACAATAAAAACAAATTATTATTTTTTTAAAAAATTTAAGTCTCTTGTTTAGAGTCAGCAAGACCTTGTGTGGGGCATTTGTGTTTAAAAATCAGTTATTATATGCTGTACTGAGGTAATCTGGGGTTGCTGTGATACTTTCTGACATTTGATGTCATATGCCATAACAGTTATCCATGGTGGACAGTGTTTGGTGGAGCTCCCAGTTTAAGACAGGTTTGGAAGTATGAATGGCATCCACTTCCTAACAACATGCCTCTGAAAACTCTTTGAACTTTGAGAAATGACGCTAGTTATAGAAAGGCTTCAGTTCTTTTGTTCATAGGGTTACTATGAGTCGTGTTGACTCAATGATAATCAACAACAGCATTTACCTACATTATATCATTTTTGTCACTGCAGTCCTAACAAACTGAAACAATGCTCTTAATTTTTAAGTTCACTTAAAAAACATCAGTGCTTTTTTCACATGCTACTTATGTCAATTTCACTTTCTTTTCCTTGGCCAGTAGATTTAATGTTTAGTCTTTGTCTCATTATGCAGAGATGTAATTCCTAGCGTTAGGCTCTTACCTGCTTTCCTGTCTTCCACCAGGATTCTCTATTCTGAAAATCACCTTCCCCAGTGCAGTAAGACATCACATTTTCTACCCTGGAAATGCCCTCCCCAAGATTGCTGGCCCCAGCCTCAGAGATACAGAGTTCTGGGCGCTTTGTGGGTGGAGCTTCTCAGGCAGGCTAGGCAGGGGTGTCACAGGAGCATGCATTCTACCACCCTGCCCAGGTGGCTGGCTGGCTGCCGTACTCATGCGGTTTCACGCTCTCCCCCTAGTCAATGCTGCAGAATTGGCGTGAGAGCCTCCAGTACAGAAGGTTTGCATGCCCCTCTCTTGGATGAGGTGGGTCTATCTGGCCTCTTTGGGGGCTTCCAGGGGCCAGAGTAGTGTATTCCATACCTGAGGTCAGGCAGGTACCGTGGATGCAGGTGCTAGTGGGCAGCAGCCCCGATGTACTGTGATACTAGCCTGTGCTTAGGCTCTGACCACCCCACACAGATCTCTGCCCATCCCCCATTAATCACCAACATAGATAAAAAGCTTGGCATTTTTTTTTCCATTAAGATTTCAGACTTGGACTTCTCTGAGGCCATTCTACTGTATTCTGTAGGGTTGCTATAAGTTGAAATCAACTTGACAGCAACAGAATTTATCTATCTATTATTATTATCTATCATTTGTCATCTATCAGTCATCTATCTAATCTGAAGCATTTGCTGCAGAAAATCAAGGACTGTAGTCATCAGTATGGATTGAAGCTCAACATCAAGAAGACAAAGATTCTCACCACTGGACCAATTGGCAGCACCATATTGGATGGAGAAGATATTGAGCAGAAGACAAAGATTCTCACTACTGGACCAATTGGTAGCGCCATATTGAATGGAAAAGAGATTGAGGTTGTTAACAATTGCAGTTCCTCTGCTCCACAATCAACGCTTTTAACGTCAGCAGTCAGGAAAGCCAAAGATGAATTGCATTGGGAAAATCTGCTGTCAGGGACCTCTGCAGAGTGCTGAAAAGCAAGGATGTCAGTCTAAAGACTTAAGGTGCACCTAATCCAGCCTGTGGCCTTCACAATTACTTGCTGTGCATCAGAGAGCTGGACAATAACTAAGGATGAAAGAAGAATTGATGGCTTTGAGTTATGGTGCTGGAGAAGAGTCTTGAACATACCATGGACCGTCAAGAGAACAAACAAATCTTTTCTGGAGAGGGTGAAACCGATATGCATGTTGGAGGCAAAGATTTTGAAGCACCTTCTCCCATACTTTGAGCACGTTGCCAGGAGGGACCAGTTCTTTGAGAAGGACATCCTGCTTGGAAAGGTGAAAAGTCAGCACAAGAGAGGAAGACCCTGGATGAGATGGATTGACACAGTGATTGGGGTAATGGGGTTGGATGTGTTGGAGGGAGTGAGATTATCTCAGGATAGGGCAGGATTGGAGCCATTTTTCATAGGGTTGCTATGAGTTGCAGACAACTTGAGTAACAACAACAACAATCTTTATGGGAGCAGATTACCAGGCCTTTTCTTCTGTGAAGTGGCCGATGGGTTCAAACCACCAATATTAGTGGTTATTGGTCAGTTACTTTAACCACTGCACCACTGAATCCTTTCAACACACTTCTATGTGTGTATATATATGTATGGATTGAAACATCAAACTTTTAGTAGCTTAAGTGTTTAGTATCTTGAGTGTTGCACCACCAGAACTCATGTGTGTGTGTGTGTGTGTGTGTGTGTGTGTGTGGTGTGTGAAATAGAAGTCTCTCTGGATATCAGTGCCTGTGACTCTATTCTGAACCTGAAGGCAGGGAGAATGTAGGATGCTCTGGCAGTGGCCTCTCACTTGTTTTGTACCTTTGAATGTATTCCTTCATCTTCTTGCATCAGAGTACCTAAACTCCCAAGTAATTTAAAAAGCAAATTAGGCCATTGGAAATCTTTGCCATTTCTGTTACCTCAATTTTAGGCAGGAATTGAGCAGTTCTTTAGTTAACTATCAGGGGTTTCCGCTCTAAAAGCAGATGCGATGGCAGAAAAAGAAGACATTTGGCAATCAGATTGCTGAGTTTCAATTCTTGCTCCATCACTCACGGGCTGTGTGATTTGGGGAATATTGCTTAGTTTTCTCATCCATAAAATAGTATCACCACCACCACCTCCACTTGTGATTGGTTGATTTTGACTGATAGCGACCACGGAGTAGGACTCCCTGCTCTGTACAGTGTTTACCATGCCCTGACCTTTGGAAGCAAATCTTCAAGCCTTTCTACCATAGTGTTGCTGGGTAACCTTGAACCATCCACCTTTCTGTTTGTAAATGAGAGCTGTTTGTGCCAACCAGAGGCTTGTGATAGAGAAAGTGAGCAGCCTTGGTGACACAGTGGATTAAACATTGGTCTATTAACCAAGAGCTCAGTGGTTTGAAGTCACCAGCTGCTCTGCAGGAGAGAGTTTAGGCAGTTTGCTTCCACCAAGATTGGTGGTGGTTACCAGGTGCTGCTGACTCATCTGTTACTCACGGGACCCTGTGGAGAGCAGATTGGAACCTTGTGGTAATCCTGTGTCGTCTTCCTCATTCTCACCGTTCTCAACCCATTGTTACGGTCACTTTATCAGTCCATTGGTTGAAGTTGTTCCTCTTGTCCACTGATTTTTGTCATATGTTGTTTACCATGGAGTCAGAACCAACCCATAGCTGACCCTCCAGCAGATTTTCAGAGGCAGTAAATTGCACGGGAGGAGATTGCCTATCTTTCTCTCACAAAGCAACTGGTTGATTTGAACCATGAGCCTTTGTAATTGAAGTGCCAGTTCTTAACACTAGGCCACTAGAGTTCCTTCTGTCCCTTTGGGTCACTGTTAGTTCAATAAAATACTAAGATGTCAAGCACTTAAAATACAAGACCTGGTATAATGATACTGCTCAGTATATGGTAGAAAAATCTCACAACTTAATTATGGTTTTGTTGTTGTTGTTGTTGAGTGCTGTCAAGTCGCAGGCGACTCATAACGACCCTATGAAGGGGAGTCCTCAAAGCTTGTGTGTCTTTCATCCTCTCTCCAGGTTCATAGGGTTTCCGGAGGCAAGCTATTGCAGAAGTGAATGCCACTCCTGCTTGCAAGCTTGTTTTAATCAGGGAGCTCCACCCTACACTGTCTGCATTGGGTAAGCAGCCATTAATGCATTTGACACATCAGTGTCACAGTGTTCAGCTTCACAGCAAGCACAAGTTACTGCTGTATGGCAAGTAGACACACCAGGGCTATACGACCTAGAGGAATGTTTGAACAAAAACAACAAAAGACTGGCCCGAGGGCTGTGAATTAAAAGTCACCCACCTTTGGCTTGGTAGCATCACCTTCTGTCCACTGGGCCAACTGATCTCTCTTTATGTTGATGTTATTGTTGTTAAGTGCCATCGAGTTGCAGGTGACTCGTAGTGACCCTATGAAGGAGAGTCCTCAATACTTGTGTGTCTTTCATCCTCTTTCCAGGTTCATAGGAATTAAGGTTTTAGTCATCAGTTTATAAAAAAAACATTTGTTAAAACAGCAAAAGGATTCTAATAAAAAACAATGTTGAAGGGTTCAAGCGTGTTTGGCTTCACGAATAGGTCATCTTTGAAGCATGTGTCAGAGGTTGTTCTGATTGACCCATGTAGTAAGGGGATGATAGGAAGAAGAATGTGAGTGAGAGGTTGTGTTAGTGATTCAGTATTGATTGGCTTTTGCTCACCTCCAGGTTCCTTTGGAGAAGATGGAGCCTCTTTATCAGTCATTGTTGAAAGCCAGTGATCTACACACACACACACACACACACACACATCCCCTTCTGTCCCGTGTTTCCAGCACAGCCTGGTCATCAGTAGCCACCAGGAGATGCAGAACCACTTCAGCAGCACAAGCCGTCAACATCTTGCCAAGCCACGAAGAAACAACCAACCTGTTGTCATCTTCTGCCTCAGTGGCCCTCCTCCCACCTAGGCTGTGAGCGTTTCCTCCCATAGATCTTAGACCACAATGGATTCTTGTTAATCTTTTGCTTGGGCTATCTTCAAGTTGTTAGGTTCCATGGAGAGGAGTGGCTCCATCTTTTCAAAGACATAACTGTTTGTCCATGGGATATTCGGTATTCTTCTCCAACACCACAACTCAATGGCATCAATTCTTCTTCAGTCATCCTTATTCATGGTCCACCTCCCAGACACATAGTAAGTGATTACAAAGACTATGGCCTGAATCAGGTGCACCTTACTCTTCAAACTGACATCACTGCTCTTCAATATTTTGTGGAGATCCCTGACAGTGGACTTGCTCAAAGCAATATATCTCCTTTTCTCTTGACAGCTGGTGACAACGGTGTTGATTATGGATCTAAGCAAGACTGCTACTGCAGAGAGTGTTGATTGTAGATTCAAGCAAGACTTGAAATTGCTAATAATCTCAGTCTCTTCTCCATCTATCATGATGCTGCCAACTGACCCAGTAGTGAGAATTTTTGTTTTCTTGATGTTGAACTTTAATACATTTTTGAGACTGCAGTCCTTGATCTTCTGTACCAAGCACTTCATGTCCTCTTCAGTTTGTACAAGCAAGGCTGTGTATAGTAAAAGTTGTTGATGAGTCTTCCTCCAATCCTGATGCTACATTCCTCCTCATAAAGTCCAGCCTCCTGAATGATCTCTTCCACATATAGATTGAAAACATATGGAGACAGGAAACACCCCTAACAACACTCCTTTCCTAATTTTGATCCATGCAGTATTTTCCTTGCTCTTTTCTAACATCTGCTTCCTGGTCCAAGTATAGGTTTTGCATAAGCACAGTTAGGTGTTCTGAGATTCTCATTCTTCTCAGGATTAGCTGCAATTTATTGTGATCCACAAAAATTCCACATAAATGTCTTTATAGAGTCAATGAATGAAACACAGATACACGTTTCTCTTGTACTCTTTGCTTTCAGCCAAGATCCATCTGATATTGGCAATGAAATACTTGGAGCTCTTTTTACAATGCTCTGTAAAACCCATCTAGGGAGCTATCTATACAGATTACCTGGAGATTATATTAAACTGTAGACCCTAATTTAGCATATCTGGAAAGAAAATAGCCCAGTGCCATCAAGTTTCAATATATGAGAACTGTCACTGGTTTTCTGAAGCTGTAAATCTTTACCAGAGGAGACTGATAATTGTTGCATAACCAGCGTTTACTCCGCAGCCTAACACTTAAACCACAGCACTGCCGCCAAAGACCTGTGAGCTTCTAACCAAAAGGTCAGCTCTTGGAATCGACTGGCGATACTACAGAAGCAAGAAGGGCAGTCTCCTGTAAAGATTTCCAGCCTCTGTACCTCACACAGGGGAGGGTTTCTAAGGATAGGGATTGAGCCTGTGGCCATGGATTGAGATGGAGATGCAGATTCTCAGCAAGCGGTAGCTGAAGCTGAATGAACTCACTGGACACGCTGCATGACATCAGTGTTGCCTCTTTACGACTCTTGCTTTCTCTTATCTGAAAAGCCAGCGTTTATCTCTTCTTCTCTCTTTCAGTGTTCTCTAGGAAAATAGAAATGTTTATAGAGCAACACCTTGTTTATATTTGTGATAATGTAGTGTGTTACATGGTGACTTGATAGCCACAAGGTGGACAGTTTGAATCTACCAGTGACTCTAGGGGAGAAAGGTTAAGGCAGTCACCTCCTGTTAATATTTACCCCTTAGGAACCCAATAGAAGGTTCAACACTTGTGTGACTTTCATCCTCTCTCCAGGTTCATAGGGTTTCCAGAGGCAAGTTATTATGGAAGTGGATGCCACTCCTGCTTCCAAGCTTGTTTTAATTGGGGAGCGCCACCAAACACTGTCCTCCATGGGTGACCATTCTCGCATCTGACACATCAGTGTCACAGTGTTCAGCTTCACAGCAACCATGAGTTACATCTGTACAGCAAGTGGACAGCCCAGGGCTATACCACCTAGAAGACTGAACAAAAACAATGAAAGACAGGCCTGAGGGCCACGGGTTAGAAGTCACCCACCTTTGGCTTGGTAGTATCACTTTCTCTCCACTAGGCCAACTGATCTCTCTTTTTGTTGATGTTATTTTTGTTAAGTGCTGTCAAGTTGTAGGCGACTTGTAGCGACCCTATGAACGAAAGTCCTCCACACTTGTGTGACTTTCATCCTTTCTCCAGGTTCATAGAGTTTCCAGAGGCAAGCTATTACAAAAGTGGATGCCACTCCTGCTTCTAAGCTTGTTCTAATTGGGGAGTTCCACCAAACACTGTCCACCATGGGTAACCATTATCACATTTGAGACATCAGTGTCACAGTGCTCAGTGTCACAGCAACCACAGGTTACCTCTGTATGGCAGGTGGACACACCAGGGATATACAACCTAGAAGAATGTCTTATAATAGAAAGCTCATTTTCATGGATTCCTGTTCAAGATGGTGTTGAAGAGTACTGAATATCCCAAAGAACAAACACATATATCTTGGAGATAGTGCAGTCTGAATGCTCCTTGGGGACAAAGATGACAAATCTTCCTCTCACATATTTTGGGCATATTGTTGTTGTTGTTGTTGTTGAGTACCATCGAGTCAGAACCCACCCCTGGCTGACCTTCTGGTGAATTTTCAGAGGCAGTAAATCGCGTGGGAGGATATTGCCTTTCCTTCTCCCGTGGAGCAGCTGGTGGATTTGAACTGTGTGCCTTTGAGATTACAGCAAGCTTCCTACTACTAGGCCACCAGATCTCCTGAGGTTATTTCTTGGAAAGGAACATTATGCTTAAAAGGTGGAGGGTCAGCAACAGAGAGGAAGACCCTCAACGAGAAGGATTGACTTAGATCATGAGAGTGATGCTGGATAGGACAGGTTTCAGATCCGCTCTTCGCAGGGTCATTTTGAGGGGTGCTTGACTCCATAGTACCTAAGAACAACAACATCCCATGAGAATAATGAGCTAACTTATGGACATGACTTGGTAAGAGGTGTGGCATTTAATAACAAAGTCCTCTCAGGCTTCCTACCATCTCATATTTTGTACTCATGGCAGTCCTCAGTAGAGTCAGGGAGGGCCTGCAGTCTTCAATACGGGTTGAAGCTCAGTATAAAAAAAACCAAAGATTCTCACCACTGGGCCAATTGGCAGCATCAGTGTGGTTGGTGAAGAGATTGAGATAGTTAACAGTTTTAGTTTACTTGGCTCCACAGTCAACACTCTTGGTAACAGCAGCCAGGAAATCAAGAGACGAATTGCATTGGGAAAGTCAGCTCTGAGGGACCTCTCAAGAGTACTGAAGAGCAATGGCATCAGGCTGAAAACTAAGGTGTGCTTGATCCAGGCTATAGGCTTCACAATTACGTGCTATGCATAGGAGAGCTGGACAGTGACTACAGATGATAGAAAGAAAATTGATGCCTTTTTGCTGTGGTGCTGGAGAAGAGTATTGAATATGCCATGGACTGCTAGGAGAACAAACAGGTTTGTCCTGGAGAGGGTGAAGCTGGAATGCTCCCTAGAGTCAAGGATTCTGAAGCTTCGTCTGACATACTTTGGGCATCTTGCAAGGAGGGACTGGTCCTTGGAGAGGGACATCATGCTTGGGAGAGTGGAAGGATGGAGCAGGAGAAGAAGACCCTTGATGAGATGGATCGATTTTGTGAGTGGAGTGGTGGGAATGAATGGTTTGAGACGGTGAGGTTGTCACAGGATAGAGCGGCGTTTAGGGCTCTTACATATACAGTCGCTATGAGTCACAAGTGACTAGATGGCACATAACAACAACAACAGATTTAACAGGAAGACCCTGCCTTTGTTTCTCTCTCAGACCCTCTGGTAGATTCGAACTACTAGTGAGCATAGCCTTTGATGGGAAGGAGAAGGGGGATGTGTGCACATCGGTCTTTCTCACTTTGAGTACAGCTGTTGACATTCAGTCATGTGCAGCTTGCTAGAGGGATTGTCTCGCCGGATCCCAGTTGAAAACTGCCCTGGCACGGGGCCGCGGAGCCCTGCTTAGCCGCTTGTTGCCTTGCTCTGGTTCGGGGAACATGCCCGCATGAAATTGCAGATTTGGAAAAAAACAAATGTAGAGTGAGGAGCAATTTACCTTCTCCTGCTCTCCTCAAGTGGCATGGGAAATGAAAAACGTTTGAACTAAGACGAATTTATTAGATACCAAAACCACCAGGCTATTGATTCTTCGAGCCAGACAGCTAGGTTATGAATTGGGCGATAAAAATGGAAAGCATTTAGCTTGACTTCTGAGACGGGGACAGCTGTGTGTGCTATCACAGCCACTGGCTTCTCCTGACAGTCCCGTAACTAATGAACTAGCACTTATTAACTAGACTGTTTACTTTACGCGCTGCATCTGTCTAATGTGCCGTGTGTGAGGGAGATAGCGCCGAACAATTTGATTTTCTGTGGACGTTTGGATGCCAGAGGCTTGATCTCGGACATCGAAGGTGGCAGGGACGTGAGCTGAAGGTGCTTACCTGGTGCTGGGGAAGGTGGAGATTGCTACACATCTCAGGTCGCCTGGCCCTCTTTGTAGGCCAGGGTTTTGTGTCTCCTGATGGATTTTGGCACTGGCACGACGCAGATGCCGTGTTTGGGGTGTTAGAAGTGGAAGGATGTCAGCTCAGTTGTTGAAACGACCCTCATTTAACAAATGTGCCCACTAAGGTCTAGAAAAGGGGATATTGAGCCCGGGTTGAGTCGTTAGCTGTTCGTTATGCCAAACTTGAGTCCTTTTTCTTCTTCTCACACTGTTTGGACTGTTTGAAAGGCCAGCCTATCAGTCCCCATCTACCTTGAGTCAGGATTGCTGCTTTTTCAAGAAGAGGGACTCTCTGTGGGTATGACGTCTGGAGACTTGGAATCCCTCGTTCTATCTCCTTACACTAAATTAAAACTGACTCACAGGACACTCCAGCAGGTTTTCAGAGGCTGTAAATAACATGGGAGGAAGTTGCCCATCTTTCTTCCATGGAACAAAGGGTGGATTCAAACTGCCTGCCTTTGGATTGACAACGAGCAGTCCTTACTCACTAGGCCACCGGAGCTCCCCTCCTCTTCCCATAGAACTGGAACTTTCTGCTTCCTGGGGGGAAGAGGTTATGTGTTCATTCTTGGCTTTTGCATAATGATAAACCATCCTGCATTCTGTATCTTAAAGTGCAATTGATTATAAGATGATGAGAGGGGATGTCAAGTACATTGATGGGTTAGTGGTAGAATTCTCTCCCCTTCCCTGCCGGAGACCTGGGTTTGATTCCCCATTCACAGCCACCACTCATCTGCCGTGTTCTTTCATATTACTGTGATGGCCTTCATCTTACCATGATGCTGAACAGGTTTCACTGGAGCATCTAAACTAAGAGGAGGGAGAAAGGTCTGGAGAGTCACTTCCATAAACAAGCTAATGAGAGACCCACAGTCAGATACACCATCAAACATGAAAGGATACAGGACCCAGCTGCCTTCCTTTCTCTTTCGCTGGGATTCTCAAGCGTCAGTGACCAACTTGATGGCAGCTTTCACCACCCCACACCCCACACCCCACATTGTGTCATGTTTTTAGTTATGTGACTGTCACTATGTATGTGATTAATTTATTAGTGTTTATTGTTGTAGCTTTTCTGGGCCAGACAACATGCTGGGCCCTTTCCCCACCATATTTAATCTTGGTTCTACTCCCTCTGTGTGTATTATCTGCAGCATGTTAATTAACCCACTATGAGCCGTAGTTTTCTCATGAAGTAATGATACACAAATAATAGAGGCCTTGGAGGGAGCCAGTGAGATGTCAGCATTGACGAATACCCAGCAGAGCACCAGACACTTGTAGACACCCAGGGCTTGCCATTTCTTGAGCTCATTATGTGCCAGGTTCTGGGATTTCAAACCCAGCATAGAGATCCTTGCGTGCATAGAGCAAAGGGATCTGGGTAATCTTAAGAAAAGCCATCACTGTCTTATCATAAAAATACTTATGAATTCCAGACCTGGATGAAAAGGAGCCCTGGAGGTAGAGTGGTTATAGAGTCTAGCTGCTAACGGAAAGGTTTATGGTTTGAGCCCACCAGTACCCCCGTGGGAGAGAGGTGAGGCATTCTGCTTTTTTACAGAGTTATAGTTTGGGAGAGTCTATAGGTCAGTTCACTCTGCCCTTCTCTACTGGCTCTGAGCCAGAATGGACTCGCTGGCAGAGAATTTTTAAACCGAGAAGAGCACTCAGCAACAGTTCATGGACGCGACTGTTGGAGTCCATTTCCCAGTAGAATTCAGATTTCTTGAGAGCAGGAAGGTTTTTGGCAGATCTGCTTTGTCCCCAGAGTGACGCTGTCTGTGGGACTTGAGTCAGCGATCTGGGCTGAGACGTCCTCCTGCTGACTGCCCCTCCTGTGGCCTTGGGGATGCCGTGATGACTTCCGGTTACATTGCATTTGGTGAGCAGAACTACCCTACAGGACATCCACAGACCGGATATGCGGGACTGGTCATAGTCCCCTCCACTAGAGCCCTTGATACCATGCTGGCCCTCTTGTGAGCACGCTGAACTGTGTTCACCAGCAGTGGCTCATCAGTGACCCCAGGAACTCTGCTGGGACTCCCATCACATGGCCAAGGGGCCTGCAGGTTCCTCTTCACCCAGGCCTCTCGATCCTTAGTTTCCAAACTCAGAGCCTTATTTCATGCCCAGGATCTTCTGTAACTCACCAGGGCAGAACAACATTCAAGTTCTCCTCTACTTTTCCTTCATGTGCGATCCCAGTGTCTCCCCCATCTTCCTGACAGGCTTCTCTGAGGGTTCTCAGCACAGCCCGTCCACCTTCAAGGGCAGCTTCTGCTGGTCTCACGAATGCTCCAATATCTCTGCCAGGGGGACCCCTCTGCTGGCGGTGTCTTGCCGTTCCTTTCCAGCCTTTTGAAATCACACCATCCCCTTTGGCTCAGCTCAAGTCTTTCCTCCTGTGAACCATGTCTCTGCTGTACCCGATTTGTGTCATGCTCCTAATATTTATGTCTGTCTACCTCCTGTCCTGTGTGAGGGCTCTTTGAAGGCTAGTTTCGACTCAGGGCAATACTATATGTGTCAGAGTGAAACTGCATGCTACAGTTATCAGTGGTTGATGTTTTGTATATAGATTGCCAGACCTTTCTTCTGAGGCACCTCTGGGTGGATTCAAGCTTCCAGCCGTTCAGTTAGCAGCTTAGTGTTTTAATGCTCTGTGTGTGTGTGTGTGTGTGTGTGTGTGTGTGTGTGTGTGTCCATGTGTGTGTCTGCACACTCATGCGTGTGCCACTCTGGAGACTCCTTTGTTTAAAATTTATTATTGTGTTATTCATGAGAGTTTACACAGCAGATTAAGTAGTCTGTACAGAGTTGTGATGCCTCTATAAAGACAGCACCTCTTTGGCAGTTCGAATCCACTATCTCCTCTAAGAGAAAAATTGATAATCTACTCCAGTGTGAATTACAGCCTCCAAAATCCTGCTGGAGGGCCGGCTATGAGTGGATTCTCACTCACCTGCAGTGGGTTGAGTTTGGAGTTGATACTTGCATCCAGTGTCAATACCTGATGGAAGCAGCAGTCAAGAAATCAAGCAATGTATTCCATTAGGCAAATCTCCTGTCAAAGAGCTCTTTAAAGTGCTCAAGAGCAAAGATATCAGCTTAAACCTTAACGTGTGTCTGACACAAGAATGGTCTTTTCGGTGGCATCATCTGCATGTGAAAGTGCCCAGTGAATAAAGGAAACAAAAGGAGAATTGAAGCCTTTGAATTATGACTGTGAAAGTATTGGATATCCTGTTGCCCCACCAAACAACCCTGCCTTGGCAGAAGACAGCCACTTGCTTCACAGAGGTAAAGATGGAGAGACTTCATCTCACATATTTTTGGTATGTTGTCAGGAGGGACCTGCCCCTGGAAAAGGGCGTGCTTGGAAAACTAGAGAGTCTGTAAAGTAGAGGAAGATTCTCCAAGAGGTGTATTGGCCCAGTGGCTACACCAGTGGGCTTAATTGAGCACAGTGGTGATTGTGAGGATGGCACTGGAGCAGACAAGACTTTGATCTGTCATATGTAGGGTCTTTATGAGTTGGAGTCTTAAAGTCACTTAACAACAAGAATACATGTTCAGTGGTATTGGTTACATTCTTCACACTGTGTCAGCAAATTCTCAATATTCCCATTGTGGTTGTTCTGTTTTCATTAATCTAGCTTCCCTGATCACTCCCGACTCCTAATCTTCTTATCTTTGTTTAAAGTAAATGTTGACCATTTGTCTCATAAATTGTTAGTTTTTTGTGGTATTGTTTTTAAGTACATAGAACTTAAAAGCTGTTTGTATACCATAAACAATGATACTGTTTGTAACCAGTGATGCTGTTTTCAGGGATGTTTGTTATCCTCCAACACAGTGAGTCTGTTTTCAGGGATGTTTGTTGAGGACAAACATCCTTGTTATCTCCAACCATGTGTCCCTTGGATAGCGCATATGCCAAACACTTATATGTTGTGTGGACTGAGATGAGAGGCAAGAGGTAGCTAAAAGTTAAACAGCTGCTGCCGTCTTACTGTTTATAAGAAATATTTATTTATATCATCTGTAGCTGGGCCTTGGCACACTGAAGATACACCGACTCACATGTTAGACCCATAATCCTTCAGCAGCCAGAAATTCTAATGTGTGTGTTGCAGGGTTACCCCTCCTTAAAAGCCTCTGCTCACTTCTGGAGAATGAAAACTCAAGGCATGCCTGCTGCAATCATCCTTTTCCAAAACAAAAATCAAAAGAACAAAGACCAAAACACCTCGATGGGCTGCTTCCTGGGTAGCCTCCTGGACATGATTAAGGGCTGATTTCACATTCAGAAGAAGCACTCCAAAATCAGCCTTCCTGGAGCTGCAAGCAGTCTGAACCTAGGAAAAGTGTTCATCCTCAGGAAATATCAATTTGCATTAAAGATCTGTTTGTTGAAGGAAGTTAATATTGTAAGTGGAAATTTTTTTTATTACTTCTCCATTCTTTTCTTCATCCTTAGTTCTCTACTTGTGTCATCCTAGAAAGCTATGTGCTAGAAGTAGTGTTCGCCTCATCTCCCCGCCAGCAGCTCTCCTCAGTCTGTGTTCCTGCCCTTATGAAACAGAATGCAGATTGTGTGATGTGGTGCACTGGGTGAGAATTGAGAAGACGAGCAGAGAGGTTATTCCTTGGAGAGAGACGTCACGCTTGTGAAAGTAGAGTGGATGGCGAAGGAAAAGAAGACCCTGGACCACGTAGATTGACACAACAATGGGCTCTGGTGTGTCAGAGATTGTGAGGATGGCGCAGGTTAGGACAGGCTTCAGATCTTGTTGTTCACAGGGCTGCTCTGAGTCAGACTCGACTGATGACACCTAACAACAACAACAAGCTGAAATGCAAATCAATGCCCTTTGTATACCTAGACCCAAAAAGATAACTAGAGAGGAGAAGCTGACCACCCTGAATTTACCATTCTTCTTGGACACATGAACTGTTGATAGGTGTTCTGGGCTATAGGATTAAAGAAGGGTCCTCTTTGGGGGGGAAAGAAAAGAAGCCTTAGAGCAGGGTGTCTCTAGAACGCACTGCCTTTAATAGATTCTGGATTAACAGGACGATGAAGAAGCACCCCATTGTTTCCAAAGATGTAATCTTAGTGGAAGCAGACTGCCCTTGTTTCTTCCATGGAGCTGCTGGTGAGTTCAAACCATCAAGCTTTTAGTTAGCAGCCAAGCACTTAACCATTGCACAACCAGGGTTTCTGGTTTCTTCTTGGGTTCTTATTGTTATGTGCTGTCAAGTCTCCTGCAACTCATAGTGACCCTGTGTGCAGCAGCTCCAAAGCCTGTCCTGCCCTGAGCAAGTCCCACTGACTCCAACGTATCTACCCCCACTGCCCTAGTTACTGTGTCAGTCCATCTCATCCTGGGTCTTCCTCTCCTGTGCTGGCCTTCCACCCTTCTGAGCATGAAATCCTTCTTCAAGGACTGGCCTCTCCTGGCCACATGCCCAAAGTATCAAAATCCTAGTGTCCAAGGAGAAACTTGGCTTCACCTTCTCCAAGACAGATCTGGCTTCACCCTCTCCAAGACAGACCGGTTTGTTTTCTTGGCAGTCCATGGTATGTTCAAGACTCTTCTCCAGCACCACAAATGAAAGGCATCTGTTCCTCTTCTGTCATTGTCCAGCTCTCTGATGCATAGCAAGAACTTGTGAAGACCATGGCCCATCTTAGTTTCTAGACTGGCGTCGTTGCTTTTCAGCATTCTGGAGAGGTCCCTGATAGCACATTTTCCCAGTGCAGTTTGTCTTTTGATTTCCTAACTGCTGGTGCCAAGAGTGTGGATTGTGGAACTGAGCAAGCGTTAATTGTTAATATCCTTCCCTTAACATTATAACCATCTATAGCAAAGTTTCTCTTTGTGATGAGGCCTGGCTCCTCCTTTGTAGAATGGTTAACAGCGTCCCTGAGCCCTAACCACTAGGTACCAGTAGCACCCCCTACCATTTTTTTTAAAAACACACTTTATTTTCCATTTATTTGCATAAAAAATTTATATACATTGTGTTTCCCACTGTCCTTCATTCACATTGTGTTTCATACAATCATTCTCATACATTGTATTTTATAAAATTAATCCCTATTGAACTAGGCCCACCATTCGCTCCATCTTTTCAGGTCCTTGCCTCTTTCCCATTTCCTTTACCTGCTGCCTCCACCGACGAAGTTGTGCAGCCCTGTGATTTCCCCCATGCCCTCCCCTCTGTTCCAACCCCTTTCCCTGCTTGGACTTCTATATATATTTTACTAGTTATTCTCCTATTTTTATCATGATGGCTTTATTCAGTATTTATTCTCACAAGACTATGTTAGTTTACTCACCGTAGTGCTCTCCAGTCTCTCCCAAGTTGTGTAGTAACTTTTGAAATGGTTACTCTATCCTGTGAGTGTACCACAATTTCTCAGTTCATTCAGTTGTGGTTGGACATTTGGGCTGTTACTATGTACATGTGATTGTGAATAACGCTGCTGTGAACATTGGTACACAAATCTGTTTCTGTCTCAGTTCTGATTTCCTTGAGGTATATTCCTAGACATTGAAGTCAAATGGGTTGGGTCAAATGGAGTTCAGCTTTTTGAGGAAAAGCCAAACTTCCTTCCACAGTGGTTGTACCATTTTACAGTCGCACCAAAAGTGTATGAGAGTTCCAGTCTCACCACGTCCTCTCCAACATTTGTTGCTGGCTGTCCTGTTAAACTGCCAAAGCCGTGGATACATGCATCCCAGAGGGCATGAGGAAGCGCACGTTCAGGCGACATTTGCCCCTGTTACACCTGAGGTCACCGTGAGGTGCTCCATGGCAATGAACATGGATAATTGTTAGAGACTTCGTGGCTGCTCTTCTTCATTCCCATTCTCAATGACTTGCTTCTCGAAACTGGAATGATTCACAGACTTAAAACAAACCCATACCGCATAGCATCATAGCCAGGTCTTCTGACTCCTGGTCCTTTTAAATTCCCAGAGGTCCATGTGAAACTGTGCTGTGATGTTTGCTTTTAATAAAACAGAGAGACAAGATAGGCAAACCCCTCAGACTACAAGCAGCACTGGGCCCTTTCGTGCAGAGCTGTGTGAAAATGGGTGGTTGGAGACAGCGTGTTGGAGGCTGGACCGAAGCCACTGCCCTTGATCTCTGACATCACAGGGCTTTGGAGGGCAAAAGGATGTGTTTCCCTACAGCAAGAAGATTTGACTTCACAGCAGGATCAAGACAAACTAGTTGGATAGAATAGACTCCTTTTAGAGTCCTACAACACAGCGCACTCTGCGTGTTCAGTGTTTCTTCCAAAGCATATGGAATGTAGCTTTTTTTCCCTTTTGAGTTGCCTGATCAATTTTTAATCAATGCCTCCAAGGCCAAGTGCTGTTCTTCAACTGAAAAAAGAAATCAGGTCCTTAGTCTGACAGGTCAAAGGATCAGCTATAGGAGGGAGCTGTTTTGAAGCTTAATGTACAGAGATCCTGAAGGAGGGAACCACTGTAGTATAATAAGTGGTCCAAAGGGACACTTCAGGTACAGAGGGTGGGCCACTCTCTTGTGCGTTCATCACAGAACAAAAGGGGAAGGAACCAATTTGAACTTTGAGAAGTGACCTCAAAGACACAAGAATGTGTCTCGATCGCACTATTGCTGCAGAGCCTGTTTGACACACTGTGCAAATTCTCTTCCTCTTATTATAAGTTGTCAGAACTTCTTTAAAAGTGCCTCACTGAAGGAGAATTCTAGAGAGATGCCATTGTTGCTGATGGCTGAGAATCTTCTAGGATACTCAGTCGTCCATCTATTCATCCAAACATCTATGCCTCCGTCAACTCATCCATCTTCTTCCACAACCATCAGTGCACACACACACACACACTCTCTCTCTCTCTCTCACTCTCTCTCTCTCTCTCACTCTCTCTCTCTCTCACACTCACTCACTCACTCACTCATCAACTCATCCATCCATCTCCCCATCCATGCAGTCATCTATCCATCTAACCATCTATATCTCCATCAACTCATCGATCTCTCTCCACAACCATCCATCTACCTACCCACTCATTCAT
This sequence comes from Elephantulus edwardii, assembly GCF_000299155.1. Classification (NCBI taxonomy): domain Eukaryota; kingdom Metazoa; phylum Chordata; class Mammalia; order Macroscelidea; family Macroscelididae; genus Elephantulus; species Elephantulus edwardii. The sequence goes on along the minus strand of NW_006400071.1, from coordinate 851,257 downwards.
TTGTCCATCTCCCCATTCATCTATCATCTATCCATCCAACCTACCATCTCTGCATCCATCAACTCATCCATCTCCCTCCACAACCATCCATCCATCTACCTACCCACTCATTCATTTGTCCATCTCCCCATTCATCTATCATCTATCCATCCAACCTACCATCTCTGCATCCATCAACTCATCCATCTCCCTCCACAACCATCCATCCATCTACCTACCCACTAATTCATTCATCCATCTATTTCCCCGTCTCTCCAGTCCAGCCATTCATCCATCATCCATCCATCCATGTAACAGATCTTCATTGACTCACTGCTTCTTGTATTTCTGGGAAGACAGAATATAAAGCAGTTGTGATATTTGCCAATTGGAGATTAAAATTTAATGGGTGAAGCAGGCATTAAGTCAACTATCAAAGAATTATACCAAGTGGACGAGTGGTGTGAAGGAAACAGCCATGTGCAGTGATAGCTAAATGGGAGGAAGGTCAACATTAGCACATGGTTGTTTGAGAAGATCTCCATGAGCTGATGGCATTTTCATTCTAGGCCTAGAGGATGTGAGGGAGTCAGTTATGTAAAAGGTAGGGTGTAGGACATTCCAGGTGAAGGAAAACACTTGGAAAGGTCTGGCAGTATAAACCTGGAAGTGTGAGAGTCAGTGTGGATGGAGTATAGTTGGACTAAGGAAACTGGCTAAGGTGAGTTCTGTGTTATGCAGATGATACTACCTTATTTGCTGAAATGGAAGAGAACATGAGGCGTTTTCTGCGGAAGGTCAAGGACTGTAGTCTTCAATATGGATTGAAGCTTAACATCAAGAAAACAAAGATTCTCACCACTGGGCCAATTGGCAGCATCATGATGGATGGAAAAGAGATTGAGATTGCTGATAACTTCAGCTTGCTTGGTTCCACGGTCAACACTCTTGGCACCAGCAGTCAAGAAATCAAAAAGACATATTACATTGGCAAAGTTTGCACAGGGACCTCTCTAGAGTACTGAAGAGCAATGATGTCAGTCTAGAGACTAAGGTGTGCCTGATCCAGGCCATGGTCTTATGATCTTCACAATTACTTGCTGTGCAGAGTCCAGCAAGAGAGCTGGACGTTAACTAAGGATGATAGAAGAAGGACCAATGCCTTTAGGTTCTGGTGCTAGAGAGGAGTGTTGAGCATACCTTGGAGTGCCAGGAGAACAAACAGGCCTGTCTTAGAGAGGGTGAAACCAGGCTGCTCCCTGGAGGCAAGGATTTTGAGGCTCCATTTCATATACTTTGGGCATGTGGCCAGGAGGGATGAATCCTTGGAGGGGGAATGGTCAGGGGACTGTGCAGGAGAGGAAGACCCTAGATGAGGTGGATTGACTCAGTGTCTGGAGTGATGGGATTAGGTCTGCTGGAGGTAATGAGATTGGCTCAGTATAGGGCAGCTTTCAGAGCTAATATATATAATAGGGTCTCTATAGGTCACAGAAAAGCATTTTACAGCATCAGGATGGATAGTGAAGTGATTGAGATTGTTCACAGCTTTAGTCTGTTTGGCTCCACAGTCAACATTCTTGGCACCAACATCCAGGAAATTAAAAGATGTGTTGCAATGGGAAAGTTTGCTATTGGGGACCTCTCCAAAGTACTGAAGAGCAATTGTGTCTCTCTGGAGACTAAGGTGCGTCTGATACAGGCCATGGTCTTTGCAATCACTTGTTATGCATCAGAGAGTGACCATGACTAAGGAGGATAGAAGGAGAATTGATACCTTTGAGCTGTGGTGCTGGGGAAGAATATTGAGGGTACCATGGACTGCTAAGAAAAGAAACAGCTTCATCCTGGAGAGGGTTAAGCCAGGATGCTCCTTAGAGGCAAGGCTTCTGAGACTTCATCTGACATACTGTGGACATGTTGTCAGGAGGGACCGGTCCTTGGAGAGGGACATCAGGCTTGGTAGGGTGGAGGGACGGCGCAGCACGGGAAGACCCGCTATGAGTTGGATTGATTCAGTGACTGGGGTAATTGGGATGGGTGTATCAGAGACAGTGTGATTGGCACAGGACAGAGCAGCGTTTAAGGCTCTTGTACGTAGGGTCACTATGGGTCACAGGCTACTCGATGGCAAGTAACAACAACAACAACAAATGTGAGTTCTTAGAGATGGAGGCCAAGCCGTGTAGGTGCATGGTCGAGAGTTTAGGATTGATATCAAGGACTGAGGGAAAACATTTCATGGCGTGAAGACAGATTGATTTATGAGTTATTACACTAGACATTGGCCTGAGGGTTGTTGATAGCTTGGAGCCATTGAGTGGCAGCAGAAATGGAAGAAGTAGACGCATTAGAGACTCTTTAGAGGTACATGTAACAAGAATGGAGGTTTTAGGGATGTGACAGGAGGAGAGGAATGAAGGAGAAAGTGAGCATGGTTCCCAAGTGTCTGACTTCAGCAGCTGTATGAATGAGAGCTCACATGAGAATAATTTAAAAAATGTGGTGGCCACTCATATCCCGGCTTTCCCACTTCAACATTCTGACCACCTATGTGACACTTTCCTGTTCTGATCCTGCCCACTCAGTCAGGTAGACGCGTGTCCTTCCAGCCCCTGACCAGAAGGCACACGCCAACCTCTCTGCTGGTGCTCACTGCCCAGGATGGGCTCAATAATTCGCCAGAATGACTCACCGAGTTAACGGAAACTGTTCTCTAATGCTTACAGTCACCCATTTATTCTGACCAGAAAGGATTCAAGCATAAGGGAGGCAAGATCTGGGAGAATTCCTGGCAAGGGCCCTTCATTGTCCCTAAGGAGTTCCTGCTTATTTTCCTGTGTGTGGATGTTCTTTCTCATTGATAGAGGACGCCCCTCTTCACGAGCCCGAGCCCCCTAATCATAGAAGACTCAATGAATACGTGCGAGCCTTAATCAGAAGAGCTCTGGTGGTAGAGAGGTCAAAACCCTTGGCTACCACTGGGAAAATCTGCAGTTAGGGACCTCTCTGTGGGAGTAGTCATGTCACTTTGAGGACTAAGGTGCATCTGATTCAGGCCAAAGCCTTTCTGATTACTTACTAAGCTTCTGAGACCTGGACAATGAATAAGGATGACAGAAAAAGAATTGATGCCTTTCAGCTGTGGTCTTGGAGAAGAGCACTGAACATCCCATGGATGACCAAGAGAATGAACAGATATGTCTCCGAAAGGGTGCAGCCAGAGTGCTCTCTGGAGGCAAGCAAGAATGATGAAGCCTTGCTTCACATACTTGGGGCATGTTGCAGGAGGGCCTATTCCTTGGAGAGGGACATCATGCTGGGGAGGGTGGAGGGAGACTTGACAAGGTGGATGGATGCGGTGACTGCCACAGTGGGCTCTTGTATGTTAGGAAGTTATGAGGATGGCACAAGATGGAACAGGGTTTAGATCTTTTGTTTATAAGGTCCCTATGAGCTGTACTCAACTTGATGTCACCTAACAACAATCAATCAGAATCTCTGTCATTGGAACTTGCGAGCTACTTCATAGATGAAACATACAGCAGTCTGCTTTCTTAAGCCTTGGAAACCCTGGAGGGTGGCAGATTGACTTTGTCCTATAGGGAGGCTTTTACTTGCCATTGAGAAGGCTGTAGATATGAGTAGACTTCAGAGCTGCTGGATATGGGGTTGCTATGAGTCACAGGTGAGTCGATGGCACACAACAACAACATGCAATGAATGTGCATGTGTGACTATTACATGGTTCAACTTCCATCTGATGCTATTTAACTGGGTGTAATGTCTACATAGCCCCAAATTGCCAAACTTTGTTGGGGGGGGGGGCAAAGGTAACTTGGTTGTCAACAGTACTTTCAGAAACTACGTTCTTTGTCCCATTACGGTGGAGTAAAGGATGTTGCTCCTATGCCAACAGGCAGGATGGAGAGATGACTAGCTTCCTAAAGGATTAGCCTGGGGTTGAAGTCTGAGAAGCATGTGGACTAGTGCAGGGAGTAGAGTGGAGATCTTTGCCTCCAAGAATCTGGTAGAAGGTGGCTAAGGATTTATAGGTTGTTGGAATGGATGACCTCACCTATGGAGAGAAATAAATACGTGTGTGTGTGTGTGTGTGTGTGTGTGTCCCCTGCCCCCCACCCAGCACCCTAGAACTCTTGAAGAATTTATAGTTTAGGAAGAAGGAGGAGGAAAAAAATGTTGAAATAAATATCTCCGAGGGTACAGAGGGAGTTTACCACAATGCTAATGAATTTCTGAGCAGTTGGATACCTATACATTGTCAAAATGATTGAGAAAAACCTACCTGCCTATCTGATGTGGGATTTCCCACACCAGTGCTTGGCTTCTCAAGACCTGAGGTGTGAAGGCACTTATGTCCACTGTAGTTTCCTAGACAAGGACACTTGGACAGAAGGAAGGTCCAGGGATGTGCATTTATAAAGGGAGTTTATCATAATGGACCATGGAATCTAGCCAAGCAAGAGAGAATACAGTAAGTTGTTAGATGGTTAGTGTTCATGAAAGCCCGTGAGTCAGGATTCATGAAGGCAGTGGAAAATTTGTGGGAGACCTTCTAAGCCTAAGCCATTGGGTGGAAGAGGTGGATGTTGACCTTGGAAATTTTGGAATTTGAGTTGATTTTTGTCACATTCATTCTAGGAATATGAACCTGATATAAAATATGAAATGTGGTGAAGTGGCAGCTGTTTTGAAAAGGGCTGTCACCAGCACAGGAATTGAGATGGGGAAGAGGGAGAAGTTGAGCTGAGAATTAAAGCCGTCCAAGAATGACAGGCATGATCAGGAGTTGTTAAGTGAAAGGAAGGAGGCTGATCAGGCACAGGGGACCAGAGGTCTTTGTAGGCATGAGGGGCAGTAAGCTGAGAAGTCAGCAGGTCCGAGTCCCATTTCCTACTCTTGGATAGAGACTTTGAGGGGGCGAAAGGAGGCCTTTCCTTTGTGGGAAGCTGTGAGCTTAGGGGACAGCTGCACTTTCATGTCAGAGCAGGGGAGTAGAATGAAGTGAGGGGAAGTTGTTAATAAATAGAAGTTTGGAGATTATGGTGCAGTTCGACATGGCTCCATAGATGGGCTTGAGAGGGAAAATGGGCGTTTGAGAATTGCTTTGTTTAATAAAGAATATCCCTGGAGGCTGTAATGGAGAAATTCTGTTATTGACCCCAATCAATAAATATTGATTGATCACTTCCTGTGTGACAGATACTCGACTCAGTAACAGGACAGCACTGGACTCAATGAACAAACTGCTCGCTCCATGGTACTAGCCGCTGATGGGAGAAGTAGGTGGTGGAACACTGTTGATTGCCCACTTGTGTTCTCTACCAAAGAGCTGATCTTCTGCTTTTAGACGGGGAAATAGCAGAATCTGAATCTCAGCATTTTGAACAATGAAATCAGATCTTAACTTCTCATCGACCCAGTTTTCTCATTTTGTGATAAAGAGGGATATTCTGATGCATCAGTGGGAGTGTGATGCTACTCAGTCATTTAAATGTGAGAAAAGTATTTTTCATGGGAGAGTGTTTGGAGGTATAGTTTCTGGTACAGTGGTCATCAGGTCCATTTCTGTACTTAGGTGCTTTTGTCAATTAAAAGGAGAAACACATTTTCCCTCTAGAAATCATGCTTCTGTGACAGTTTTGAGAAAATGGTTATCATAAATACTTAATCTGTGAGCTCAAGAAAGTGAATGCCTTTTTCTGGGTTATTAGGCAAGCCTTCCAGGGTTAAGGTGAAGATGGTTGTGGGGAGGAGAACAGCTTGACTTACTAACCAGGTATTTGCTAAACAGTGTAGTACATTGTAGGAGCTATGGTTGCATAGTACATGTTGCTGTAGAAACTAAAGAGTCACCAGTTTGAATCTTCCAGCTGCTCCTTGACCCTTAGTCCTTTGTAGCAGATTACCCATTGCAGTGCGTTATTTCAATTTTTGACTCTTGCCTTCCTGAATGTTCATTATGGGTTCACATGAAACAAAATCTTCGTTAATTCAAAAAAATTGTCTTCATTTATTATGATGCTGTTTATTGGTTCAATTGTGAAGATTTTCCCTTTATTTATGTTCAGTGAGTGTAGTGTGTTGCACTGTTAACCATATGGTCGGTGGTTTGAATCTACCAGCTGCCCTGAGTAGGAAAGATGGGAAGTTTTGTCCCATAAAGATTTACAACTTTAGAAATTGAATGGAAAATGGTGATGCGTTAGACTTAATAATGGCAGTAGATTTGGTTTGCTGTTTTGTGTTCAGGTTCAGTCCATACTGAAAGCTGTGGTTTTCAATCTTTATCAGTAAATTCCTTTAAGTTGTCTTCACTTTTAGGAAGCAAAGTTGTGTCATCTGCTGTGGTGTTAGCCTCTGTTGGCTTTTCTTAGCTATTAGTTAGTCCCATCTGGTCTCCAGCTATCTTACCTGCAGACACATGGCCTTGTAAATCAGCATCAGCTGTAGTACTAGGATAAAAGAAAGAGTGCTTCCCACACTTGGCAGCAAGACTGGAGGCGAGTAAGATATGTGGTAGCAAGGCTTGAGGGAGACCATGGTGGGGAGACCCTGGTGATGGGGACAGACTGTGGCATTGCAGTGAAAAAACTGTGGCAAAGTATGACCTGAGGCTTCTGCATTTGTACTGGTCACAGTTAAAGGTTTTTGCTTTCTTGCTGGAAGCTTAAAGGAGAAGCTGACTTACAACTGTTTTGAAGCGAACTTTGCTTGGTGATTTGGACTTGACTGCTGAACTGAAACCAGAGCCTGGACTAATTGAGAAATTGTGTTTGCTTGACTAATTGTGCCTACTTGGCTAAAACTTAGATTTGCGTTGGGTGATTTTCTTTGCCTCCTTCGTTCTTCTGCTTCCTTCCCTAATAAACTCCATTCTTTGTACCACAACCTTTAGTGTGGGAGTCAACAACAAATAAAAGAACCTCTTGCTGTTGATTGGGCTCTGTGGGCACCATGGGGCTGGGTTATGGACTCTTTATCTGCTTTCTGTTCTGGGTGGTAAAGGGCTCTTCTATTCTTATTCCCTCTGGCCCATTCAGAAAAATGCTCATGGCCCTGTGCTCCCATCTCCTATTTTCTCATACTTAGACATTTGCATATTGTTGTTGTTGTTGTTGATTGATGTTGAATTGAACACGGCTCATAGCAACCCAATGAACAAAAGACTTGAAGCCTTTCTATAACTATCGTCATTTCTCCAAGTTCCTAGAGTTTCCAGAGGCATGTATCTTAGAAAGTGGATGGCAGCACTCCTGCTTACAAATTTGCATATTATGAGGGGTTAATCATAATGCCTTTTCTTCTTTATATAGTCCAACTTCTTGGATTATTTGCTTAGCATAAACGTTGAGTAAGTATGGCGAAAGGATACAAGTGTGATGCCCATCTTTCCTGGTGGTAAGACAAGCAGTGTGTGTTTTAACTGTACAACTAATTCAGTTCATGTAGAGTGTCTAGGAGCACAATGGAGTGCTCTGGGATTCCCATCCTTTTCGAAGCTTTCCATAGTTTTGTAATGATCCACACGGTGCAAAGTCCTTTCAGAGTCAATAAAACGTAGGTAAATGTCTTTCCGCTTTCCGCTAAGATCTATTTTATGTTAGCAATTATATTCCTTGTTCGTTGCCTTCTTTATAATCCAGCTTGAATGCCAAGCAGCTCCTTGTCGTTGTACAGCTGCCACTGTTTTAAAATATCTTCATCAAGATTTCACTTGCATGCACTATTATACTGCATAGGTTCCGCATTCTGTTGGAGTACCATTATTGGAATGGTCACAAGTACGGCTCTCGTATTTGTGTGGTGGTTAGACTAGAAGCTGCATTGTTGGTAAGAAGCCAGGCTGGTAGCTTGCAGATTGCTTGACATACACCAGTGCTCTCCTCCAAGGCTGCATCCGTTTGTTGAAACATTTCAGTTACTCTTCTGCCAATTCTCAGAGCCTTGTTCGAGCCAATACTTTTCAGTTGCAGCGTGGGCTTCCTCCTTCAGCACCATTGGTGTTTTGATCATATGTTTCCTCCTGAAATGGTTGAACATTCTTCAATTCTTCTTGCTACAGTGACTCTGTATATTTCTTCTATCTCCTTTTCATGCTTCCTGTGCCATTCTTTTTTTTTTTTTTTTTTTTTTTGTCAAAAGAATCTTTCGCTGTTGCACCTCACAGGTGAATTTCTTTCAGATCTTTCAGCTTTAGAAATATCGACTGTGTTCTGGCCTTTTGATTTTCTAACTCCAGGTCTTTGCACATTTCTTTATAATATTTACTAGATAGATAGAGCGGGACTCTCTCCATTTCCTTGACCTATGTTGGGACGGACTGGAGAATACAGCTTATCAGCGTGTATGTTGAATGAATGAAGCGACTCTTCATGCCCTGGGAAATGTGGTTTAAACCTTTTCTTGAAACCCTAGGAGATGATCACAATGTTATTTTAAGACATTTACCTATGCTGCTTGGTGCCATGAAGCAGACTACAACGCATAGTGACTGTGAACAACAGACCTGAGGCGTGCCCTGTCCTGCACTGTGTGGATACATTATGGGTCTTCCTCTCTTTCTGTGACCTTTCCCAGCATGAAATCTTTTTCCAAGGATCAAGCCCCTCTTGACAACACGCCCAAAGTATGTGAGATTAAGTTTCCCCATCTTACCTCTAAGGAGAGTCCTGGTTGCGTTTCCTTCAAGAATTACATATAGGCATGCTTTCATATATAAATAGAATCAGAATCTACTTTGGAAGTGTAACTGGGGAAGAATTTCATCAAAATGAGAGCAGTAATTAACACTCTGTATTGGAACTTCAGTTGTTTCCCATTTCCTTCTGTGTTCTTTTCTATAATTGTTGAAATCTCCACGTGACTGTATGCTTTCTTAACAACAGACACAAAGCAGTAAACTATAGTCATCAATGACAAGTTTTTTTTTAGAAAAAGATAAATATACACATTAGTATCTTCAGATCTTTATTCACAATTTCCAGAGCAGCTAGCTTTTGCTTTCTTTTGTTTGAGTCACTACCAACATGGTCCGTAGTTGTAAATATGGGTACATTTTTGTGTTCCTTCCTTGACGACTATCAAAGGTTTGGCAAGAATGACTCTAAATTTAGAGGTAGTATGGAAAAGCGCCTATCATTTTTTCTATTCTCACAGCAAAACATACCCGGTTTCCATGGTGATGAGACACACTGTAAAACTGATGTGCTTGAGGTTTGCCAATGTTTCTGAAGTTTTATCATTAGATGAGGCCGATGGTGCACTCGCTGTGGGCATACTGTAGTGTTTTTTTCACCCTCGGACAGACTTGTGGGACAGGATATAGCTAGCTGTCCCATATGCTTCCTAAAAATGCTTTCTTTACAAAAGCAGATTGTACCATTTTTCTTCTGTAGAGGACCAGGTAGGTTTGAACTACATGCCTTTTGGTTAATTGCTCAACCTTGGCACAACCAGGGTTACTTCTCTAAACATTACAGGCCTTGGAAGTCCTGTGGGTTAGTTCTGCTTTGCCTGGTAGGGTCACTGTCAGTCAGAATGGGAAATGGGTTTGATTTTGGGGGTAATGGACTGCAGCCTTCAATATGGATTGAGGCTCAATATCAAGAAGACAAAGATCCTCACCACAGGACCAATTGGAAGCATCAGGATGGATTGTGAAGAGATCGAGATTGTTCACATCTTTAGTCTGCTTGGCTCCACGGTCAACAATCTTGGCACCAGCAGTCAGGAAATTAAAAGACGTATCACAGAATGTGAAAACTATAGACCAATATCGTTGATTTCACATGCAAGCAAGATTCTATTGAAGATTATCCAAAAATGACTGGAATAGCACATCAGCAGCAGAGAACTGCCAGAAGTCCAGGCTGGGGTTAGAAGGGGTCGTGGTACTAGGGATATTGTAGCTAATGTTAGATGGATCTTAGCTGAAAGCAGG
>NW_006400071.1:830611-839969 GCF_000299155.1 Elephantulus edwardii | reverse complement strand
CACAGGACAGAGCAGAGTTTAGGGCTGTTGTACACAGGGTCACTATGAGTTGCAGGTGACTCGATGGCACATTACAACATACACGTTGCGAGTTCTGGTGGCCTATTGTTGTTGTGTGCCCTTGAGTCAAAAGCAACTCACAGCTGACCCTCCAGCATTTTCAGAGGTCATGAATCACACAGGAAGAGATTTCCCATCCTTTTCCTGAGGAGCAACTGGTGGACCACATGCCTTTGGGATTGCAATGCAGCTTCTTACTGCCTAGTGGTCAGGAAATGGGTTTCCAACCTGATGACACCTGATTCAAATCCACCAAATGCTAAATCGGATAAAAAAATGGACAATCTCCTTCTGTGTGACTTAAAGCCTCTGAAAATCTTCTGCAGGGGCAGCTGTGAACTGGTTCCCATTGGACAGTACATAACAACGACATACATGTAGGTTTATTACTTTATAAACTAAAGAATATTTACTATTCACATTATATAATCAGTGTTGGACCCTACCGTTGTACTTTTACTATATTGTGCATAGTCTAGGCTAGCCTTTATTTTTTAAAACTGTAAATGTTATTGATTAAATGAAGGAGAAGTAGATGGAGTATAAGTCTATAGGCTTGGCCAAGGAAATGGGTCAGTATAAGGACGACTCCTAACAGGCGTGGGTGGCCTAGTCTTTTGTCTGTTGAAGTTTCTTATAGGGTTGCTATGAGTCATACTGGACTGGACAGCACCTAACAACAACTACTGCTAATTTGAAGGCCACACTTCTTCAGCACTTTGACCACCAGTGGCTCCAGGGGAGAAAGATGAGAAGTCTCCTCTAGTAAGTTTTAAGGCCTTGAAATCCCATTGGGGTGTTAGCTGTGAGTTTTTTCCTGACTAGATGGCAGTGATTATGATGGTTTGTTTGTTTTTAGATTTGTAACAGGGTGCATAGGAAGGTGACCAGGTTAGAGAAGAGTTTTCTTGGTTAATGCAGCTGCTTGTGCATGTGTGGATGCCGTTTCCAGCTGGCCTGCTGGTCCTCCCTTTCTTCTTGGTGTATTGATTCCTGTATTGACTTTCTGAAGTAACTTCTGATATAAATTGAGATTTTTCTTGAAAGTGTGCTCTTTGGATTGTCTTGAGTTTGGGTGTGTGTGTGTATGTGTGTGTGTGTGTGTGTGTGTGTGTGTGTGTGTGTGTGTGTGTGTGTGTGTGCGCGCGCGTGCGCGCGCGTTTTTTGGTTTTTTTGGTTTGTTTGTTTGTTTGTATGTGCACCAAGGTGCCTTTTAAAAGTCAAATCCTTGAGGAAATATTTTCACCTGGTGGGTTTAATCTTGAATGCCGGTGTTAAAATGAAAAGCACACCACCCTACCCAGTACTCTGTTTTAAAAGTTTGTTTAAACTGTGCAGGTTAAAATTTTAAGTTTTGCAGATGGAGAGAGCAAAGAAGGAAATTCTGTAGTACACAATGAATAACTGGAAACCATAAGTCTCTGTAAACTTTCATTAAAATGAAGAAAAAAGTTTTCTACAATAATGTTTCTTTGTGTATTATTACGAGATGTGTTCCCATCTTCCTCTTTTCTCCTACTGTCTAAGCTCATCTACTTGACATAATGTTGGAAATATTGCTGGTTCTTTTCCAGACTCCCCAATATCCTAGTAAGTCAGTCGTATGAATGTGTTTTGGCTTCTCAGTGCATACAGAAGTCAGCTTTACTCTACACTGTAGGTACTAAGTGTCTAATACCATTCTGAGAAGGTTTGCAATGCTAAGGAAATCACCAGAGTATGACACAGACTTGAAATAAGCACATTTTTTTTTTATGGGATCACTAACAGACTTGCTCAAATGCAGGGTTGCCACATCCTTTATTTTGTTAAAAGCAAACAAATAGAAAGTCTCTGTATCTGTGAAGTGCAGCAGGACGAGACACACCTGTGTCGATGGTCAGTTATAGTTGCATTTCTTTGTTTGGGATGGGAATGGGCGGGCAATCGTGCTCTGTTTAGCCTTGTGGAAGAAATCCTCCTAAATTTCAGCATGATGGTTTCATGTTGGAGCTGAATGGCCCTGGTGAGGCCAATGAGTACGGGAGACCCTCGGTCCATCTGCCTGGTAGGTGCTGTGCAACCTTTGACTAGTTTATGAACTTCTCCAAGCCTTGATGTTCTTTCTAGAAAACAGGGAGAAATAGGGGTTAAAAACAGTGCCTGAATTATAGGTTATTTTGAGAACTAAATAAGTAAACACTTGTAAAAAGCAAGGAAAAGTGACATAGTGTTAAGTACTGCTGGTTCCATCAGGCATCTGTCAGTCTGTGGCACTGTGGTGGCTCGCAGATTGTGGTGATGCTGGCAGCTATTTCACTAGGATTTCAGACACCAGCAGGGCCCCCTAGAGGAGCCTAGTGCCACAGGAGGCACATACTCAGCTGCTCATCAAAAGGTTGGCAGTTCGAACCTGCTCCACAGCTCTGGAGAAGCAAGACCTTGGGCTCTTTGTATTCCAAGATTACAGCCTAGAAAACCCCTATTCTAGGGTCAGAAAGGGTTAGCTCCTCTCTGTCACCTGAGGCTGTAATGACAAAGAAATGGACTCAGTGGCACCTCACAGCACTATGTCAAGAGAGCTTCCAGACTAAGACAACCCAGGAAGAAAGGCCTGGTGACCTGCTTTCACAGTTAGTCAGTGCAGAGTATTGTCCGATGCAGCACTGGGAGATGAACTCCTTACACCGGAAGGCACTACTCTGGATGCAGGCTTAGTCACTGCCGGGAGGATGAGGGGGGACCAGGCAGCCCTTTTGCTCATTTGTACACAAGGTCACTCTGAGTTAGAACTGACTCCAACGCGGCCCCCTGGTGTATCAGTACCTTTTGGTGGCATCTGTTTTCCTCCAGACACTGCTGGGGATTGGGAGGGGATATTGGGCTGTGAAGAGAGAAAATAGAAGTAATCTGCACGTCTCTGCCCTCAGGAGTGGAAACCACGCCCCTCATGGGCTTGATGAACCTTTCGGTACAGCTGTTTGCTGTCAAGATGGTGCCAGCTCGTGACCACCCCATATGCTTCGTCGAGCTGTGCTCTGTAGTCAGTTCACTGGCTGGGTTGTGACAAGTGGATTGAAAGGCTGTTCTTCTAAGTTGCCTCTTTGTGGCCTCAATCCGCCATCCTTTGTGCCACCAGCATAGTCGTTAACATTGTGTGCCACCCTCAGGCTCCTGAATCTGCTAGTCATTTGATCAGGGGCTCTTTTACGTCTCATAGGTACCCTCCAAGATAAAAAGCTCCACCTCGTCTTGAACATGAGAGTTTACTCGTTCAAGGTTACGGTTGTCAAAGGGGTACCTGGATAGGAACCCAGGTCATTCTAACTGCACCAGCCTTGTCCCCTTGCTCTTAAGTCCCTTTGTCTCTGAAATTGTCATACTTGAGACCACAGTAGAGTTTGACTCCCATTCTTGAGGCATTTATCTCATCTTGTGTTCTCAGTTTCACTTTCTAGTCCACACCCTTGAGCCGATGGTGTTTCATCTGTTTTAAAAGCAGGCTGTTTAGGACCTCCTGTCGGAGTCACTGCTGAAGACAGTCCGGTGTTGACAGTTGAGACTGGGTCCGTTAGGTCTTTATTGCCAGCGTCATGCTGAACACAGATTTCTGCCGCTTGAGAGGGCTGCCTTTAGTGAAGATCCGATCCCATTTATTTCTTTAATAGACAATTATCAGACAGGTGCCTGGGAGTGACAGACACCGCACTACATCTTGGGGAATGCAAGGTGAATCAGATGGCTTGCCCGTCTTCTGAAAACATCAAGACTGTTGAGGGAAGGAGGTGATTCAGCGATGCCATCCTCTTGGGGCATATGGGTAGAGCAAAGGACACCTTTGGGGACACCCTAGGGGACTACTGTCTTTGCCTCCCAGGAGCACTCTGGCTGCACCTTCTCCAAGTCCTCTCTGTTCTTTTGGCATTCCATGGGATATACAGTATTCTTCTCTAACACCACAGGTCAAAGGTATCATACCTTTCTTCTGTCATCCTTATTCATCATCTGACTCTCAGAGAATGGTCAGTAAAACCACTGTAGATCATAGGGTAACATTGTCAAGGCTGAATGGATTATAGTCTCCAACCAACAGCAAGGCTGAAAGGCAGAAGCGGACAGCATTTCCTTCTGTTCCGTGTGCCGTTACCGTGTTGGGAGCAGCTCGACAGGTTCTGACACAGCAAAGCTCCATCTTTATTGTTTCACTCTTCTGACATGTCCTGGGCAGTTTTCTGCCGTGGCCCTGGGAGAGTGGACCTTGGCCTCTGCAGGGTGGTGTGCACTTTCTGTTTGCTCCTCTCCACGCTCTGCACGTTTGCCTTAGTCTTCTGACTTCCTGGGTCTCTTCTTCCAGACTGAAGGTTAGAGGCCAGGAGCACAGTCTGCTGTGAATTATTTCCAGCTGTCTGGTGTGACGCAAGCAGAGTCCCACGCAGGTGCACGTTGTGACCTCTCCAGTCCCTTTCCCTGGCGTGCGCAGCTCACCTGCTCCACTTGCCTTGTGCTGTGCTTTCTGTGTAGAGCCCAGGGACTGCTGTGTGAGGCTGTATTGACAACTCAGCATCCTTCTGTTCTGTCATCTCTGCTGCCACTGTGGTCCATTCATGTCTCCAGTGTCACAGCATTTGTGTCGTGTCGTTCCCCCCCCCGGTGTGTTCAACTCACCTCTTTCTTCAGATTGTTTTGCTTCAAGCCTTACTTTGGTTTGAAAACATGCTAGTTAGTTGCTATGTACTGACAAGTTGGAACTGACCCACCGACAGCTGACCCCTCAGCGGGTTTTCAGAGGCAGTAAATCACTCAGGACAGTACTGTGTGTCTTTCTCCCACAGAGCGGCGCGTGGATTCAAAATCATGTGCCTTCAGGTTGACAGCACAGCTCCCTATGACTAGGCCACCAGGGCCTTTGCAAGGCTCCCTTTGTAAATATGTTGTTGTTGTGTACTGTCATGCAGGAACTGATGCATGGATGCCCTGACAGAGGGTTTTCAGAGGTAGTAAACGCAGCCCTCGGGCCAGTTTTTAATTGTTTTTGGTGAAACATCCTTCAAGGTCGTATTGCCCTGGTGTGTCCGCTTGCTGTACAGAGGTAACTCGTGGAGGCTATGAAGCTGAACACTGTGACACGGATGTGTCAAATGAGATAATGGTTACCCATGGTGGACAGTGTTTGGTGGCACTCTCCGATTCATATAAGCTTGGAAGCAGGAGTGGCATCCACTTCTGAAATAGCTTGCTTCTGGAAACTCTGTGAACTTGGAGAAAGGATGAAAGTCACAAAAGCGTTCAGGTCTTTCGTTCATAGGGTCGCTATGAGTCATCTACGATTCGATAGCACTTAACAGCAACAATAACAAACCTCACAGGAGGAGATTGTCTATCCTTAATGCTTGGTATATTTAAAAGAAAAAAAATCCTATTATAATTGTGTGGATTCCAACTCATGGTGACTTGACTTCATGTGTGTCAGTTAAGAACTCTGCTCCGTAAAGTTTTCATTTGCTGGTTTTGGGAAGGTGATCTCCGCACCTTTTTCCTAACTTAGTCCTGGGTAATCTCAGACGCCAACGTTTCAGTGAGCTGCTGATTTATGTTAAGGATTTGTACTATGTGGGGACATCAGGGGCAAGTGCTAACTAATTGCTCCTTTACTAGGCGTGTTAGTTGGGGGCCTCGGAACTAATCTATATCATAAAGTACATATGATTAGGAAATAGAATTTATGTGTCTGTGTGTGAACAAACACTTTCCTGTGTCTTCTTCATAGATGTACGTTTTCATTAAGAACTGTCTTAGTTTTTATAGCGTGTGAGACTGCCGCAGCATCCATTGACATAAAATGTTAGCAGTAACTACTTCCAGGATCTATGAGATCATTGTCTTTGACAGTTTGCATCCGTTTACCACCCTCAGCACTTAGCCCCTCCTCTCTGCTCTTGCTTTCAGAAAGTACTATGAGGGAGGCCGAGGACTTGATGCTCCGGGCAGAGACACGGCGCTGGGACTAGAGATTGCCACTTCCGAGAGGATGCTGGGGATCTGCAGAGGGCGACGGAAATTCCTGGCTGCCTCTCTGACGCTTCTCTGCATCCCAGCCATCACCTGGATTTACCTGTTTGCTGGGAGCTTCGAAGGTAAGACTGGGAACCAGTCGGGGAGGGGAGGAGGGAAGACAGAATTCTGACCGTCGCAGAATTCCAAGAACGACCTCAAGGTTGTCTGTCTCCCACTTACCGTATCTCTAGCTCCGCAGAACGCTGATGTCTTAAGAAATGGCTTGCCTACAAAGATAGATGGAAGCTGCTAGTGAGGAGAAAAAGACAAAAACGCCAAATGAGATTGACCTGGTTGTTTGTATAGTTGTATTACTGCTGTTGTTATGTGCTTTCAAGTTGCCTACGACCCTATGTCCAGCAGCTCTGAAGCCTGCCCTGTCCTGAGCCAGTCTCACTGACTCTGACACACTAACCTCCATTGCCCCAGTTACTATACCAATCCATCTCATCCAAGGTTTTACTGTCCTGAGTTGTCCCAAGCATGATGTGCTTTTCTAAGGACCGGTCACTCCTGGCCACGTGTCCAAAGTATGTGAGATGTAACCTCAAAATCCTAGCCTCCAAGGAAAGACTTGGTTCCACCTTCTCCAAGATAGACCTGTTAGTTTTCTTGGCAGTCCATGGTATGGCTAAGACTCTTCTCCAGCACCACAACTTGAAGGCATTGATTCTTCTTTCATCCTCAGTCTCTGTCCAGCTCTCTGATGCACAGCAAGTAATTGCAAAGACCATGGCCTGGATCAGGTGGATCTTAGCCTGTTTAGCTGTGTCACTTAAAGTGTTTAGTGACAGAATCACTGGACGTGGGAGGAGCTACTCACGGACTCGTTTCATAAGCCAGATGTTTTATTCCTTTTTCCATGGAGTCATTCACTTATTCCCATGCTTGATCTGTTCTATTTGTCTACTTATACATTTTGGCAATTCTTCACTCACTCATTTACTTTCTCATTCATTCTTGTTTGACATCTCTGCAACACCTGGTGCTGAGGCAACAGAGAGAGCAGATGTAGGTATTTCCAGTGTGAGGAGGAAGCAGATTGGTTGACAAATGAAGGGTCCATCGCCGTGTGTGTTGTGATGGAGGCCAGGGCACAGTGGGAGAGGAAGGCTGGGGATGTCATGTGTGGGAGAGATAGGAAAGATGATCGGTGACATTGCTGGGCTGAACATAGGAATACAGTAAAGGGGTCACCTCCCCCGAACAAAGACAAACCAAAGAGCATTCATGGAACTTTCCAGAAATATGCAGTAAAGACCAGGCTTGCCTTTTTTTTCTTTTCCATTCAGCACTTTGAAATGAACTTCTGTTTCACATATCAAAGACAATTTTCTAAGCTTTAGGGAGAGAAGGAATGACAGCATCGAAGACATTTTTTTAGAACCATCTAGACAAGTCGGCCCTCATAGGAGAGACCTGGACAAATGGTGGTGCCAGTTCAAACCTCCTCACATCAGCAATAGCAGAGAGAGATTGGCGGTGTTTACCTGAGAGAAACAGAGGCTCAAGGTATGCGTAGTCAGCCTTAGCAAACATTCAAAGGGCTGTCACTTAAAAGAGGGCCTGGGATTGCTCTGATGGCCCCTGACTCTGTGGAAGGCCTTATCCAGGAGTCCAGTGTCAAGTTCACTCTGGCGAAGACTTGTATGCACCACTGCATAGTAACTGTCCTGGGAGGGAGTGACATGTTGTTCATAACAGCAGTGCAAACAGTCGGCCAGGTAGTGGGGAGGCCATTGAGCATCAGGGACCGTTGCACAAGCTGACCTTCTGGTCTGTTCTGATCTCCAAGATCCTGGATCCCCTAAACAAAGCTGCATGTTTATCAGGAGGCAAAGACTCCCTCCCTGCAGACCCCACCATCTGCCTCAGACATCAGTGCCTTCCTAAATGGGCTGTGGAAACACTTCTTTCAGTGGTTAAATGGAACAGCTTTACAATCCATTTATCGACACCCTTGAGTTTTCTGTTTCAAGGCAGGTGAAGCCATAAATAAGGGGCAGAGTTGCTGCCTGCAGTCATGAAAATGTGACTCATCCTTTATGTGAGTTTACTTTTCCGCCCTGTTTAATTGCAGTGGTCCTCCAGAGAGGTGAGCCAAGAGCTCCCTCCACCAGGTGAACGTGGAAGCTCTCACTGTGAGGGGTGGGGCTGGATCTCTGGCAGCCACAATATACTCCTTGCCCCATTAGCTGAAATGAGAGAAGGCAGGCTCCCCTTGCTGTGCAAACAAAGTGTTCTAAGAAACCATTCAGTAAGCCAAACTGGCATCACACACACAGGCAATTATCATTCATTGATATGGGAGAGCTTTTTGTGTATTTCCAAACCCCAAAAATAACCGACCAAATGATACCAAATATAACACACGGAACCTAAAAGAACATGAATATATCGTGTTCACAGACACAGTTTCAAGCTCAAGGCTGAGCTTCTGAGCATAGTTCCTGGGGAAGTAGCTTGGGGACACCTCTCTCAGTAAAGGCTCAAGCCTTTACTTTTCAAACCTTCTTCTAAAACAGTAGGAATCCTCTTCCATTTTCTTTTAGTTACCAGAACAAGTGATAGGTTCTTAAATAATAATAATTAATAATAATAATAAAATAAGGTAGTACAAGTGGACTTTTGAAAAATAGAGATTACTTGTATTGAGAATGAGCGCTGATTGGGAGGTGGGGTGTCAGAAGTCTCAAGTCCCAAAATCTTTTCAGGCCAAGGAGCTGCTTGATTCAGAAGCAGTCACTGGGTCACAGCTCCTCCTTTTCAGACCATAATCTCCTCTGAAGTGAAATGTACACGTTGTAAAATGAAGCCCAGTTGTGTGGACGAAATTGTGTCCCTCGAGAATGTAATAGAATCTTGACCCCGTGTACCAGTGCATGTAATCCATTTTGGAAATAGGATTTCCCTGTTACAGTAATGAAGTTGTATCAGTGTAGGGTGGGCCCCAAACCTCGTTGCTTTAGAGTGATATAAAGAGTGATACAGACACAGAACAAGCAAATGTAACTCGGGAAGATTAGATACCCCAGGAGGATCCCCAAGGAGCAGGAAGACCCAGGGTAGCAGAATAAGGACTTTTCCCCTCAGCCTGAGGCACTTGAATTCTATAAGCCTATGATTGTCATTATATTGAGGCCATAGCAGTTTAGGGTATGTTTTCAATCTAACAACTGTTGTTGTTGTTAAGTACCTTTGAATCATAGATGACTCATAGAGGCCCTATGAATGAAAGACCTGAACACTTGTATGTTGTTGTTGT
>NW_006400071.1:793167-830346 GCF_000299155.1 Elephantulus edwardii | reverse complement strand
CCCGGTTTGACCCTTTCCAGGATGAATCTGTTTGTTTTCCCGGCAGTCCATGGTACCGTCAATACTCTTCTCCAGCACCATGGCTTAAAGGCATCACTTGTATAGCACTTGTATAACTTTTCATAATTTCTCCACAGTTGTAGTGTTTCCAGAACACTTATATAAATTTCATTTCTCCATGTTCCTCGAGTTTCCGGAGGCAAGCTATTTTGGAAGTGAATGCCACTCCTGCTTCCAAGCCTGCTTTAATTTGAGAGCTCCACCAAACACTGTCTAAATGTAAGGTCCTTGATGATACAATGGTTAAGTGCTTTTCCACTAATTGTAAGGTCTGTGGTTTGAACCCAGCAGTTACTCTGTAGCGAGAAAAAAGCAGTCAGCTCCCATGAACGTTGTTGTTGTTGTTTTTATGTGTCATCGAGTTGCTTGAGACTCCTAATGACCCTATTTATAACAACTCTGAACCCTGCTCTTTCCTGTTCCAACATTATTGTCTGAAAAGAAATCTTAGGTATCACAGGGTCCCCATGAGTCAAAAGCGTGAGGATGGTGTAGAATGGGACAAGGTTGAGGTCTTCTGGTCACGGGGTCACTGTGAGCTGTACTTGACTAGACGATGGCATTTAACCACCACCACCACTAGTCAGACTAGAAAGCACTGGTGGCCTAGTGGCAAGAAGCTGTACTGCAATCCCGATAACACGTAGTTCAAATCCACCGGCTCCTTTGCAGGCTCCTCCTGTGTGATTAACCGCCTCTGAAAACACGCCAGAGGGTCAGCCATGGGTCGGTTCTGACTCAGTGATGTACAGCAACCAGAACTAGTCTGAATAGATTTCATAGACTATTTGGGGATTTCTTTTTTTTTTTTAATCCAAAAGCACGAGTCCTGTGATGTAGTACTTAAGAACTTGGTTGGTAATGGAATTGTTAACAGTTTGAACCTGCCAGTCTCTCCATAGGAGAGAAGACCTGGCTGGCTGCTCCTGTGAAGATTCAGAAAACTCAAACCCCACTGCTGTTGAATCCGAACTGACTCATCACTCCTTCCGCGGCTTTCTGAGGCTGTAAATCACATAGGGAGAGATTGCCCATCTTCTGTCTCAGAACTGCCGGTGGATTTGAGTTAGCTTCACAGCTGCCTGTGGGCTAGACCCCCAGGTTACAACCTAGGAAACCCTGTGGGATGGTTTGCATCTGTCCTACAGGATGGCTTTGAGTCAGACGTAACTGGACTATGAGAGGTTTGATTTTTGCTTAGACCTGGGGAGGAACGTGCAGACACACACAGATGGGGGAGCAATGCCCTGTTGGGGATCACAGAGGAACCAGGACATCACGGGTTCCAGCACAGGGAACCTTATCTCCGAGTCAGCACCCTGAACCTGGATGTCTGGCCTTCTGGACTGTGAGAACATAGTTCAGATGTGTTAGTTCTTCGAAAGTGCTCACAAGTGGGCTTTCTGCTGAAGCCGTCCATCAAGGTTGTGACCCATGGTGACCCTTCATTGTTACACCCCCAGTGCTAACTGAAGACTTTCCTCTCCTGGGGTCCTTAGAGGGTAATTCCTGCAGAGGATGTGGGCTTGAGCGAGGCCAGGGCAGCTGGTGGGGCTGGATCCTGGTGTTCGGAACATCTGAGATTTTGAGACCAGACACCAGGGACCTGTCAGTGGAATGATGGCGTCAGCGCTGGGAGTGGAGGAGTTCGGCCCAGCCACACCTCCCCTGAGACGGTGCCTTTCAGTTTCTCTCAGCATCACTTCCTCTCGCGGATGTGTGGCTTTCATATGTGGGGTGTGTGTCTCTTCTACCTTTGCGCCCATCGTGGAGATGTGTCATGTTGTTATTATAATTGTGCGCAAAGAGGCGCTTCTTGGTTTGTTGGTTGTTATTGTTCTATGTAAAGATAGCGTTCAGATATAGACCCACACATGTCCCCATACGAAAAGCCAACACTATTGCCAACTACTCAATTCTGCTTCGTAGTGACCGTGTAAGGGCCAGACTGAAACTGCCCCTTATGGTATCTAACACCATATTCTGCACAGGAGGAGACTGTCTCATCTTTCCTCATGCAGCTGGTAGGTTCCATAGGCCAACCTTTCCCTTAGCACCAGCCCCTTTTAACCAGTGCACCACCCAGGCTCCCTCTGTTAATTCCCACCTAAGAGAACGCAGTGACTTCTCATTGCTGGAGAGCCAGGCCAGTGGTGGGTGCATAGGTGACTTGAAAGCAGATGTCTGCAGAGTTTGCAAAGTTCTCAACATTTTAAAACTCATCTTGTGAGCAGAGGCAGGGTTTTAACTTAGAGCTGATTTCAGCCCCCACCCTTGATGTGTCCTTGCCTTGCTGCAGAGACATTCATTCCATGATCAACAGTGCAGCCAGCCCACCTCAACCCACTCCCCTCAAGTTAATTTTGATGCATGATGCTATAGACCTAAGTAGAATGGCCTAATTGTCTTTCCAAAGTGGGCAGAGGGCTTCAACTTAGTCCAGTGGAAAGACTGGTGGGCTTGGACAGCTGGCGTTACAGTTAACAGCCTAGGGATTTAATACGTAGACTTGCAGCTTGTTACCTAGACTTGCAACCCCCAAAACTCACTGCTACTGAATTGATTCCAACTCGTAGTGACTTCCTATAATGCTCCCCAGGATGGGAATCTTGACTGGAGGAGACTACCCATCTTTTTCCTAGGGAGCAACAGGCGGATTCGAACCACAGACCTTTTGGATAGCAATGTGACATACTATGCATTATGCCACAGACTTCTTGAGAAGAATATGCTTGGTCTGCATCGTAATTCAGTTCAAAAGAAAGAATTGAGCTTCTGACACTTGACTGTTTTGAAGAGCTAAAGTGAGAATCAGATGTGGGTTAACATTTTTCTCTGCTTCATCATAGGATCACGGGATGGGGTACCGTGGAATAGAGGGGAAAGAAAGATATCCAAGGAGGGTTGCACAAATGTGATTGGTTTTCCCTCCCCTGTCCCCACTCCCTCTTGCTGCTAAGGGAACTTTCTTGCATAGAGCACTGGTGAAAGCTTTTCTCAGGTTATCATTTTCCCCCAAGGCAAGACCGTGTGGCAGTTTTGATGAGAGCAAAACCCATTTTTCCAGTGGACCAAATGTATCACTTACTAAGGCTATCATGAGAAATAAGAACACAGGATGCTGAATGTAAAATGAGATGGAAACTGTAATATACAGTTATTATTTTTTTTAAATGGATTGGGAATGAGTTTTTCAAGTCCATGTAAACTGAGGCTGAGCCCAAGACTGCAGACACCAAGGGTGTGGGCTCAGACTGGGTGCTGCTGGTGTCAGATGGGGCTCAGACCACAGAGTGCCTGGGGCTGCAGGGTCTGGTTCTTTCCTGTGATGACTAAGAACTTCTTGAAGGTCTTCAATCAGAAAGAGGCAATAACTGAAGTTTGTTACAGTATTGTTTCACTGTGACATGGCTGTTAAGGTGACCTCTACAGTCCCCATACACAGCCCTTTGATCTTGCAGTCTTGTTGGCTATCTTGTGACAATAGGCAAAAATGACTGATGCACCTTCATGGCTGTAGCACCTAGAGATGGTGGGAAGAGCCCTGGAATGGGAGCTGGGAAACCTGCTTTCTGTTGAGCCCACTGCCTCCCAGGTATTAGCTTCCTTGGAACAAATGTTCATTAATGTAGTGACTTCGAACAACACATATTTGTCATAGTTCTGACTGTTGGGGTTGAGCTACATTAGGGGTCTCTAGGGAAGAATTCATTTTATTGCCTTTTGCAACTTCTAGAGTGCAAGCTGCACAATGACTAGGGCTGATAGAGAATTGATGCCTTTGAGCTGTGGTGCTGGAGAACTGTATTGAGAGTACCATGGACTGCTAAGAGAACAAACAAGTTCATCCTGGAGGAGGTGAAACCAGGCTGCTCCTTGGAGGCAAGGATTCTGAAGCTTCGTCTGACATACTTTGGACATGTTGCAAGGAGGGACCGGTCCTTGGAGAGGGACATCATGCTTGGTAGGGTGGAGGGAACAGCACAGGAGAGGAAGACCCTTGATGAGATGGATTGATTCAGTGATTGGGGTAATAGAGGTAGGTGTTTCGGAGACAATATGATTGGCCCAGGATAGAGCCGGGTTTAGGGCTGTGGTACATACGACAGTCACTATGAGTCACAGGCAAGTCGGCGGCACATAACAATAACAGAGGCCACTTGAGAAGTTCTGCTGGTACAGACAGTAGGAAGTTACACGGATAACCCAAAGGTTGGTGCCTCTTGAAGTTCAAATCTACCAGCAATGCTGAGGGAGAAAAATGGACAATCTCCTGTTGAGTTTTGTTTCTGTAATTGCTGATTTTTTATTTTGTTTGTTTTTTCTTTTTTTGAGAGGCCACCTGCATTCCTTGGCTTGAGGCTCCTCCTTCTAAGCCAGTAGCGTAGCATGTGCAACTCAGCCTCTTCCTCCTCTTTCTCTTTGAACTGCTTCTGTCCTCAAGCCTCCTTTCTGTGACCCTTTTAATTCTCCTTTTTCAGGACCTTCTGTATGATTACATGATTACCTTGAGCCCTGCCAGATAATCCAGGATAACTGCCACACTTCTAGTTCCTTAATCAGTCCTATATGCACATTCTCTTTTGAGGACTGGAATGTGATGGCCTATTCTGAGGACTTTCTACATCGGCTGCTGAGAAAATGAACAGGTTCAGCCTAGAGAGAGTGAGACCAGGCTGCTCCTTTGGAGTCAAGGATTCTGAACCTCCATATGACATACTTTGGACATGTTGCAAGGAGGAACCAGTCCTTGGAGAAGGACATCATGCTTGGGAGGGTGGAGGGACAGTGCAGGAGGAGAAGGCCCTCTATGAGACGGATTGATTCAGTGACTAGTTTAATGGAGATGGGTGTGTCATAGACAGTGAGACTGGCACATCGTAGAGCAGGGTTTAGGGCTATTGTACATAGGGTGGTTATGAGTCTCAGGCGACTCGACAGCACATAACAACAACATTCTGAGGAACGTTTTTATTCTCCGCTCTACCCTTCCCCTCATCTAGTACCATGCTGCCGCGTCGCCTCCACCCTGCTCCAGTCTTTTAGAGACAAAGAGATCTTGTACCATTCATAGACATTTTGGGTAGTTAAATTTTATTTTGATGTGTAACTATCTGAGATCTTAAAGCCAAAATCAACTATTGTGGAGTCCTGACTCATGACAAAGTGGGTTCTTGGGATGAAAAATCTTAGGAGGAGCAGACTTCCTCATCTTTGTCCTGAGGACGGGTACATGGAGTCAAACCTCTGACCTTTTAGTCAGCAGCATAGCCCATACACAGAACATCACCAGGATTCTTAGAACTCATGGAAAACAGACATCACATCAGACTCATTGATCTGTCTGAACAGTTTGGCTCTTTGTATAGAGAGCTGCTGTCCATTCTCCTGTGACTTAATGTGAACTTACATACAGTGGAAGGAAAGCATGCACGGTCCGGCGTCACCTTCACACAGGCCAGTATTTTCAAGTCCATCCTTGGAACTGTTTTGTCAGTCCATCTACCAAAGGTATCCTTTACCTTTGCTGGCCCTCGGCTTCAACATGCGTGTCCCCTTCTGGTGTTAATCCCCCCCCCCCCCGATGACATGCTTAAAGCAAGTGGTTTGGCAGAGTTCTGTTGGGATATCTAAAGTGTCAGTTGGCTGATTTTCAAAAGCAGACCACCAGTAGTTTTTTTTGTGGTTTGTTTTTTTTTTTGGGTTTTTTTTTTTTTTTGTAGTTTGTCTTACTCCAGACGCTCCTCTGACCCCTGTCCACCATGGGCGCCACCACTCCTATTTGAAATACTAATGAATCGCTTCCGGCATCACAGCCACATGCACGACACCGCAGCATGACAAACTGACAGGCGAGTGATGCACTCGGTGTTAGCTGGTGTTATAGAAGGAATCAGTGGGAAGGCCTTCTGAAAGCTCAGGCCTTCTGTTTCTTGGAACTTCTTTTTGAGGTCAGATACTAAATTCACAAAAAGAGGGCGGGCTTCACTCAGATAAACCTGTGTTTGAGTAGACTTACTAATGTCAAGTAAATAATAACTGCTGGCATAACTATTTGGAAAACTGTTTGATGTTATTATTGACCGGAGTTGAAAGAGTCACACACAGGAACCCAGAAGCCAAGAACATCGCCGTCAGGATTACTTACAGTAATGCCAAACAGGGAACTGCCCAAAGTTCTAGCAACAGTGGTAGAAATAGAATAGTGTCATCATATACAAACAGCAGAGGACTGTACTCTGTTAGGCATCATGAGGTTGAGTTTAGACTTACGTTGTTGACAGGTGATTATCAGCTTTCCTTGCATTGACCCGATGAACGACGCATCTGAAGCTTAACCTGGCCTCCAGAATCCTCACTGTCTCTGACGTGCTTGAGTCGTTGTTACAGTTGCGTGTTTGTCATTCTTGTTGAAAGTCATCTCCTTTTTCTGACTCTTAATCTTTTCTAAAGATTCGTCTTACAGTTGACCTCATATGATTCTAGAATTGTTCTATAGCGTTTACTATTCAGTAATCTTTATGGTAAGGAGCTCTGGTGCCACAGTGGATAATGTTTTGGGCTTTTAAAGAGAAGGTTGGTATGCTTAACACCCTACACCACCACCCCCCATACATCTCTATTTCCAACCCTCTCAACCCTCCACCTTGGATCCTCATACTCCTTCTAAAATAATGGTTTAAACAGTATTTGACCTTGTGGGACTGAGTTAGTTCACTCA
This sequence comes from Elephantulus edwardii, assembly GCF_000299155.1. Taxonomy (NCBI): domain Eukaryota; kingdom Metazoa; phylum Chordata; class Mammalia; order Macroscelidea; family Macroscelididae; genus Elephantulus; species Elephantulus edwardii. The sequence continues at coordinate 823,565 of NW_006400071.1, read as the reverse complement.
GCGTAATGCTCTCCAGTCCCTCCCAAGTTAGGTAATAATTTACAAAATCATTGCTCCTGTGTGCTGCATAGTATTCCATTGCTTGAATGTATTATAATTTCTCAATCTATTTGATTGTGGTCGGGCATCTGGGCTGTTTCTATGTTCCTGCGAAGAAAATGGGAAGGATCTTTTGTGAAAAATAATGTATTCAAACTTTGTAAATAAATTGGAATAAAATTTAAAAAAATAAAGAGAAGGTCGACAGTTTTAATCCATCAGCTGCTCATTGGGAAAAAGCAGGGCCGTCTGTTCCTGGAAAGATTTACACACTTGGAAACAGCGTGATCTCTGTGAGTCAGAACGACTTGATGGCAGTGGCTTTGGTGTTTGGGGAAGCGGATTGCCAGGTCTTTCTCATGTGGAATTAATGAGTCCATTTACACTGCCAGCCTTTCTCTTAGCATAGAGCACTTAACCATTGGGTTTCTGTAGGGCAGCAAATGAATACAGTGACAGCAATGCTGAACCAGAGAAGTCAGGCACAGCAGGATACAGTCATGGCTCATTTTATCAAAGATCACTTTATTGAATGTTGTAAATATTGTGTTTGGCCACTTGAAGGTTGGTAGCAGCACTGCTCTGAGCAAGCCAACAGCATGCACTACTGTTTCTGTGCTATATGATGTTGATATTTCATATTCAGACTTTTTTTACAATGCTGTCGCGTACTTAATAGACCATAATAGTGTTGTACAAACGTAACTTTTATATGCACTCAACTTACTCACTGCCAGCTGGTCGGAACTGACTCGTAGCTGGCTCTCCATTAGGTGTTGGAAGGTATAAATTGCACAGGAGAGGACCGGCCATCTGCCTTCTGTGGAGCCTTTGGTGGATTTGAACTAGCCGAGAGACTCCACTTTTGGCTTAACAGTGCAACTGCCTGTTGACTGGGCCACCAAAGCTCCCCATATACGCACTAGCAATGTTGTTGTTGTTGATTGCCGTCGAGTTGAGCACGATTCATCGCGACCCTATGAACAACAGGCCTGAAGCCCTTCTACAACTATCAACACTTATCAAAGTTCATAGAGTTTCCAGAGGCATGTTGTTGAGGAAGTAGATAGATGCCTTTCCTGATTCCAACCACACTAGGAATAGTGTGGGTATAGCTATATATTTTGCTGTTGTTATATGTACTTTGTTGTTATGTGTCCTGAAGTTGGAATTGACTCATAGCTGACCCTCCAGAGAGTTTTCAGAAGCTATAAAGACCTTGAGAGGCGATTGTCCATCTTTTTCCTGAGAATATGTATTGCTTTTGTTGTAATGTACCATGCAATCGAAACCAACAAAAAGTGGACCTTCCAGTGGGTTTTCAGAAGCAGTAAATCATGTGGGGGTTGATTGTTTATCTTTCTACTGAGTATATGCAATTTTGTTATAGTTGTTGTTATGTGCCATAGAGTCACCTTGGACTCACAGTGACTCTGTGAGCAGTAGCCCTGAACCCCTCCCTATCCTGAGCCAGTCTCTCTATCTCCAGCACACCTAACCCTATTATTCCAGTTAGCAATCTATCTCATCAGGAGTCTTCTTCTCCTGCACTGTCTCTTCACCCTTCCTAGTATGATGTCCTTCTCTATGGACTGGTCCCTGCTGGCAGCATGCCCATAGTATATCAGATGTAGCTTTCTTTTCTCCAAGGTGTGACTTACTTTCTTGCAATTTTGCCTTCACAGCAGTGTCCTGGAGCTAAAAGTGTTTTCTCTGGGTTATGCCAAGACATACTATGTGATTCCAATTGTAAAATTCAAATTCAGGTTCATTGAATCGATTCTAGCTCTCAGTGACCTTCCACTGAGTTTCCAAGGCTGTGAATGTGAATGGAAGGGACTGCCCATCCTTCTCCCAAAGTCACTGATGGAGTTGAACCACTGAAGATTGTTAGGAGCAGACCCAGAGCTCTTTTTCAAATTATATGAGGGTCTGAAGCATGCAGAATTGATCTAGGTATCTTGGAATCCAGATAATGCCTAACTGTGGAGGATGGAGAAAAATAGAATCTGAGACAACAAGTACAATAAAGGAACTTGGCTTTCATTTTGCTGATGTGTTGATTATACATGTGTATAACTTTGTTGTCATTCATCAGGTTTTTCACTTACGGTTTGTTCACTTTTCTGTATGAGTTATTTTTTTAAAGTCTGTATTGATCTTGATGGTTAAGTGAGCTCTTGAATTTGAACTGATACTGTGGGCTTTGTATTCTTAAGTTAGAGGAATTTTCTTACCCTTTAGGATTTCAGAATCGTTGTCACTGCTTAACTTTGAAGTTCAAATGCTTTTTTAGGCCTAGGACTTTTCTTTGGGGATAGATATGTAACGCTTCTTTCCTGCCACATACTTTTTTTGTCTTTTTCATTTCCTTCTGCTGTACATTTAGACAGATACCCCCGTGTGAGGTATGATCACACAGCATGACCTTCACTATCTGAGATTTCCTCATAAAACCTTAATTCTGAAAGAACACTTTTCAGTCGCTTTGAAAGAACAGCATTCCTGCCAGGATTTTAACAAACCATTATTGTTGCTATTGGTATGTGCTGTCTAGTTGCCTGATACTCATCGTGACCCTATGAACATGAACCCTGAACCCTGTCCTGTCCTTAACTAATCTTAATGTCTCCAACAACCCATTATTCCAGGTTCTGAGTCAATCCATCTCATCTGGAGGGGTCTTCTCCTATGCTGTCCCTCCACCCTTCCAAGCATGATGTCCTTTTCCAAGGACTGGGCCCTCCTGACACCGTGCCCATGAAATGTAAGAAGGTGCTGCAATAGCCTTGCCTCCAAGGAGCAACTTGGTTTCCCCCTTTCCAGACTGGATGCTATCTCCATCCACATGAGCCAGCAGACCAGAGTCTTCACATCAGATCCTTGAAGCCTTTTATATTTGTAGAAGAAAAATGAAACCTGAAAATAATCGTATGCTGTTTAAACTGCAGCCAGAATGCACATGATCCTATCCTGTCTGCTTGTCTATCTTGGTGAACAGAGATTGGCTGCATTTGACCCACACTGGTTTTAGAATTGGTCTGCCGGGTGTTTTGACTAGTTTCCAATTAGTTACTAGCAGTTAAAAACTGGGAGAGTGTGCATAAATTATTTTTGCCTTTCCCTGTAAACTAGACTTCTTTCCTTTAAAGCCTACATCCACCAGAGCTAAGTAGCAGCTGACTCTTTCCATGTGAGTGCCTCACTTTGTCACAGTCCCCACCCTGCCTTACTGCCTTACTGCCTTACTACTCCTGGGGGAATCCCGGGAGCATAATTTTTTTAGGGAGTGCAGAATTGAGACTAACGTGAAGTGCCTCATATCTGCCCATGTGGCATGTTGATTTGACCCTGCCTGGCCTCGTTGCTGATTGATGGATACTGGACCAAGGATTTGATACACATGACATCATTTATTCCTCCACACAAGCTTGTTCCATTTTAAAGAGGAAGAAATAAGGGCCACAGAGATTGACCAGTTTTGCTGCAGTTACTAGTAAGGATAGGTGGCATTCAAATGCAAGTCTTCCTTGAGCACTGGTGTCCCCCCACAGTGTGTAGATGTGGAAACAATATGGCATTTCCAAATCAGTGCACCCAGGTCTCAGACAAGGATGAGATCAGTCCTGAAATGGGGCTCTGGATAAGTAGGAAAATCGTGTTCCAGGGCTAGCAGGATTATTATAAGCAGAAAATTCACTTAGTCCTTTAATGCAATTTACATGTGTTTCTGCTGTATAATCAGCCCATTAAGAACAGGAATGGACAGTAGAAATAAATCACTAATGGAGGCTTATATCCTAAGCTGATAAAACTTATGAAAACTAATCAAGGACTTTATATAGGGCAGGGACTGGAGGTGAAGGTAGACTTCCATCTGAATTTTAGTGACACTGTTTAAACCAGGAAATGATGATGGGTAAAGTGTTTAATATGCCCAGGGGAGAGATTTTTCTTTATGTAATGTGGGACGTAATGTATTGATTGTTATGTTGTCACTAGTGCTTCTGACTCATAGCAATCCCAAGAACAGCACAATCAAGTCATTATGGTCCTTACGGTTTCTAATGACTCATTTCTGAAAGTAGATTGCCAGCCCTTTCTTCCTAGTCTCTCTCAGGGTGGAAGTGCCACTGAAACCTGTTCAGGATCATAGAACACACTTGGGGTTTATGAACAGGAACAAACATCAGACTGCTGAATAGAAGGTGAGATTTCTGCCACGGAAACACCACTGTCTGCACTAGTCGCTGTAGGGACCAAAGTACCTTGTTAGACAACAGTGGTCATCCAACAGAAATTATTCTTCCTCCTCTTCTTGTATTTCCCTGTTGTGGACGGAGTTGATTCTCATCTTCTGCCTAATGCATAGCTGGTTCACAAAGTCATGTTCTGTTCAGCTGGTACTTTCTATATGCTAATTACTTTCCAAAGCAAAATCATCCTTAAGAAGTGCTTGAAGTCCATGAAACCCCCTCTTTGGGCCCCTGAGGCTGCCATAATTATTCCTTTATGTTGCAGGATATTGTTGTTGATTGCCTTCGAGTCGAGCACAACTCATAGTGACCGGATGAACAAAAGGCTTGAAGCCCATCCACAACTATTGACATTTATCAAACACACACAGAAGCAGATAATTGCAGGGAAAGAGATTCTCTATCCTTCTCCCACTGAGCAGCTGGTATATTAAAACTGTGTGCCTTTAAAATTGTGATGCAGCTTCAAAGTTCATAGCATTTCCAGAGGCATGTTATTTAGGAAGTGGATGCCACTCCTGCTGGGACCTTTAAAGATTCCTCTACAACTACATTTAGGTTGTTGTTGTTGTTAAATGCCGTCGAGTCGTAGGCAACTCATAGCAACCCTATGAACAAAAGACATGAACACTTGTATAGATTTCATTGTTTCCCCTTATTCCTAGGGTTTCTGAAGGCAAGCTATTTCGAAAATTGATGCCACTCCTGCTTTCAAGCTTGTTTTAATTGGGGAGCTCCACCAAACCCTGTCCACCATGGGTAACCATTATCGCATTTGACACATCAGTGTCACAATGTTCAGCAATACAGCAAACACGAGTTACCTCTGCACAGCAAATCGACAGACCAGTGCTATACCACCTAGAATGTTTCACCAAAAACAACTAAAAGCAGGCCTCTGGGACGCAGATTAAAGTCACCCACCTTTGGCTTGGGAGCATCACTTTCTGCCCATTAGGACTCAAACTATTCCAGTGTGATGTCATGTCTCATTTCTCTCGAGTCAGATCCAGTGCATTGCTGACCTTATGTTGGGTTTCTATGACTGAAAAATGCAAGGGAGGAGAATGTCCATCCTCCTTCTAGGAGCTGTTGGTGGGTTCGAACTGCCAGAGAAGGCTAACCTTTGTATTAGCAGCACAGCTCCCTAAGGGCTGCACCTCTGGAGCTCCTTTTGCCCATCCAGAGCCTCTTTAAAGACCTCATTTGCAAACACGATCTTACCTTCATAGCTGTGAGGAGTTAAGAGCTCTGCATGCCTTTATGATTGGCACAGTTGAAACCATAACAGTGCTTTTGTGAGGCAAGGAGAGGTCAGGGAGACAGTGGTGAGGATTGGACTGACAGGGAGGACTCATCCACACAGGTCTTGGAAAGTGGGACTTCGCAGTCATTGTTCTGGCTTCTCCTCTGTCCTCACTGCCTCCTGGAGAGGCATATACTCAATAGTCTGGACTTGCCTTTAGCAAAGGGTAGAAGGAGCCTGAGCAGATACTTTCCTTCTCCTGCTTGTAAGCAGGTCACCTAGGTGTTTGATTCTGAAATTTGCTGGATGAGAAGAATCCCCTGGTGCATGTATGAAAAATACCGGTTCCAGAGTCCTGCCCCAGGCTTGCCATAGCCGATAATACAGAGGAGGTCTGCCCAGGTGTCTGCATTTTTAACAAAAGTCTCAGGTGATTCTTAAATGCTGGCAGTTTTTGAAAGTCTTGACCTCTACAGAGTGGAACCTCTGGGTGGCCCGTCTGCGGGCTGCCTCCCCCTCCTGGACACAGGAACTTGGATTAAATAATCATCACCAGAACAGCAATGGCAGCACTGATCGAGCCCCTGCCGTGTGCTTTGCTCTGCAATCTCTCTCTATTCTTAATCCTCCTTGGAGTTTAAATCGTATTCCTCACACCAGATTCCTATAAGGGTATTATTATCCCAAGTCAATAGATTGTGTGTACTTATGTTAACCACTCAGGATGCCTGAGCACCGCTCATCTGCAAGACTGTACTTGCTTTTCAGGGTTGGTTGTTTTGTAGACTGCCTGCAACATGGTGTGAATTATCCCGAAAGAATCCGGTGTGAATTATCCCGAAAGGTTCCAGGCACATTGTCGGTGCTGGACGGATTGCCATTGTTCTTTCCCCCCTGATTTCTGTGCCCTTCCGATGGTGGATCTTATCTTTCTTTAATCAGCTGTGCATCCTTAGACTTTGACACAGTTCCTGGGAGATGCGTAGGTGCTCAGGAAGTATCGAAGTATCGGAAATACATATAATGTTGTCGCTGTTGTGAGTTGTCATCTAGTCTGCTATGACTGGCAGAGACTCTCTGAACGACACATTGAAGTCTCGCCCGCCCTATCCTGTGCCATCCTCATAATCTCCCACCTTGCCCAGGCCAGCCCTTTGTTGCAGTCGCTGTGTCAATCCAGCTTGTGAGCATCTTCCTGTCTTTCACTGACTCCCTACTTTGTCCCTGGCTTGGTGCCTTTTTCCAAAGACTAATAACTCCTGGCAACATTTTTTAAATATTATTCAGTATTTATTAAACATCAAGGCCGGATTTTTGTCTTATATTATTGTTGATTGCCTTCGAATTGAGCACAATTTGTAGTGACCCTATGAACAGAGGGCTTGAAGCCCCTCTACAGCTATCAGTATTTATCAGTTTATTAAGTTTCCAGAGGCATACTTTTTAGGAAGTGGATGCCACTCCTGCATTCAAACCTGTCATAGCAGGTTATTGTTTTTATATGCCATTCATCGCTAGCAATGTATAGCGATCCTATGTACAGCAGCTCTGAACCCCTCCTTGTCCTAAGCCAGTCCCACTAACTCTAACACACCAACCCACATCGCCCCAGTTACTGCATCAATCCATCTCATCCTGGGTCTCCCTCTCCTGCACTGTCCGTCTACCTCTTCGAGCATGATGTCCCTCTCTAAAGACCAGTCTCTCCTGGCCATGTGCCCAAAGTAAGTGAGGCAGAGCTGCAAAATCTCAGCCTCCAAGGAAAGACTTGGCTTCAAACACTCCAAGACAGACTTATTTGTTTTCTTGGCAGTCCGTGGTATGTTCAAGACTCTTCTCCAGCACCACAACTCAAAGGCATCTACTCTTCTGTCATCCTTAGTCATTGCCCAACTCTCTGAAGCATAACAAGTAATTGAGAAGACCATGGCCTGGATTAGGTGCACCTTTGTATCTAGACTGACATCGTTGTTCTTCAGCACTCTGCAGAGATCCATGACAGCAGATTTTCCCAGTGCAATTCGTGATTCTTCCAACATGCTGCATCAGATAGAGGCCATTTTTCTTCTTATTTTATAGATGCGGAAACTGAGAAACAGAGAAGTCCAGTAGGTTTCCCTGAGTGATAGGGCTAAGAAAGTGGTAGAGCTAAGATTTAATGCAAGCATTCCTACCTGCCACGCTTTTTCCAAGGGTCTTTTCACTAATCGAATTGATAGGATACTAGATCTATTCCTGTGTAACACTCTTTCCCCTGCTTGATTCTTCGTGTTGTTCTTTGTCAGGTGCAGCTGAGTAGACTATGACTCACAGCAACCCTACAAACAACAGATTGGATCTCTGCCTTATCTTGGATGTGCTGTCCTCATGGACTCCGCCATGCTCAAGCCCATTGGAGTCCCTGAAGCCCATTGTTACAGTCACTGAAGCTCATTGTTCTACTCAGTGAATCCATCCATCTCTGCCCATGGTGATTGGGAAAAGTTGTTCTCCTCCCTGTTACAGATGCTGCTGTTATTAACCACTGTTGGGCTGACCACAGGCCCTGAGCACCCCATGCACAACAGAACCAAATTCTGTCTGCTCCTCACTAGCCCTGTTGTTTGTGGACAGTTAGGCGGTTGTGATCTGTTGTGTTTTAATTGGATAATTTTTGGAACTTATTGCCATTGAGTTGATTCTGATTCACAGCAGCCTATTTCTTTGGGTTTTTTTTTTTTTGAGGCTGTAAGTCTTGATGTGAGGAAACCACCCATTATTCCCCAAAGGAACCACCGGTAGCTTGAAAGTGCTGGTGACACACAGCTTTTGATCAGCAACGAGGCTTGCCATTGACTGTACCACAAGCGCTCCTTAGAACTGGTTTCAGAGAAGAGTATTGAGTGTGCCACGGAAGGCCAAATGAACAAACCGGTTTGTTTTGGAAGAAGGTCAGCCAGGGCGCTCTCTAGAGGCAAGGATGGTGATTCTTCATTTCTTATACGTTGGTCATGTGATCAGAAGGGACCAGCCTTTGGCAAAGGACATCATCCTTAGAAAAGGAGAGATTCAGGGAAGGAGAGGGAGACCCTCAGCCAGATGGATTGATACAGCATCCTCAACAACGGGCTTGAACACAGCGAAGATTGTGAGGGGAGCACAGGATCAGGCATGGTTTTGATCTGCCACACATTGCATTGCTGTAAGCCAGAGCTGACTTCATGGTACCTAACAGCAGCGATGCGTGGAAGGAGATGCCAGACATTTCTGTCTAGTCCTTCTTGAGCTGGGAGCTCTGTTCTATCTGTTCAGCATCACAGCAACATGCAAGCCTCCACTGACAGATGGGTGATGGCTAATCCATAAGATGCCTTGACTGAGACTTGAACCCCGATCTCCTCCATGAAAGATGCTCCTTTGTCCACTGAACCACAGTGCCTTTCCTATATACTTGGAAATGGTACTAGATCAAAACTTTGACTCTAGACTTAGTGAACTCATCCCCATTAACCTTTTTGACTTAAGAATTTCCCTTTCCTGCCTCCTTGGGTTATCTGCTCTTTTATTCTGGTCCCGTTGGTGATTGACTCCAGTCTCAAGAGAGATAAGGGTCAATCCACTCTGAGCAGGAGAGATAACTGGACTGGACTCTTCACTTCCTGAGAGCCGCTCCTGTGATGTTTGCTTCCCAGAATGCTGTGCAGGGCCCACTAGTAGTGCTTTGGGGCAGCTCTGATTCCTGAACTCTTCAAATACCTGATGCATAAATGCACTTTGCACTCTTTGAGCAAGGCATGTTAAGACCCACACGTGAGCTCTTCCTAGGCAGTGGGAAATAGACAGGTCTACATAGTGACAAGGGCCTCCCTCATGGCTTTATTTCATGTTTTGGATGAACATTCGTATGAGTGCTGTGAAAGGGTGAGTAAGGTCTCTAAGAAGGAGATACTTAAAGAATTCTTACGTTTTCTCAAACATATCTCTTTAATACATGGTCCTGCTCAGGTTAGACTAATGATTGGAGAAGAGACTGTTTTCCTTCTGGTCCTCCCCTCTGCTCCATACAATTCCTGCCACTTTCCAGATGCTTCAGTGAGAGATACTTTTGAGAGAGCGGCCCATATTGAAATGCCCTTTTCCCCCACCTCTTCAGTTGTTCTGTTCTCAGTGAAATTGGTGGGCTCCTTCAAGGTTGGAGGCAACCCTGTCCTTCATCCATATAGGGTAAAAGAGCACTTACCAAACACTTGCGGACTGCAATGAAAATGAGCATCACAGTCACTTAGTACAATACTCCTCTAAAGTCGGTAGATGAGTACGTGCTTTCAAGTCAGTTTGACTCATGCCCCTTGTCCTGCATCGTCCTCACAGTCACGTTCATTGCTGCCCTTATCGTGCCAGTCCATCTCGTCAAGGTCCTCCCACCCCTCCACCAAATACATTTTCCTCTGGATGTTCTATCAAGGTGAGCAAATTGGACAAGGTTGTTGTGATCCATAAAGTGTTCATTGGCTAATTTTCAGAAATAGATTGCCAGGCCTTTCTTAATGACTCTGTCATAGTCTGGAAGTTTCATTGAAATATGTTCAGCACGTATGACTCTGTTGGGTTTTAAAGCACCAGTGGCACAGCTTGTAACATGCTGACAGTGTGCACAGCAGCACAGGAGGATAAATTATCGGCACACGTCTCCAGTATAGACATCCTATTATCATCCTCTCGAAGAAAGGATCTACGGAGCAAGTGTTAATAAGCATGTTCAGAGTAATAGCCAGTGGATGGCAGACCTGGAGTAGCTGGTTCAAATCTCCTGCTGTAGCTGTGGTGTACATTGCACTTGAGTGTCTTCCTGTCCCTCTCTCCACCTTCCCATCCATTGTACATAGTTCTTGCTGTTTGCTGAGCTCTGTGGCAGTCACTGGGGACTAGAGAGGAATAAGATGATAATACGTCAAACTCATTGCTGTCAAGTTGGACCCGCCTCATCCCTGCCCCTCCATTGAGTTTCTGAGGCTGTGAACCTCACTGAAGGAGATTTCCCATCTTTCTCCCTTAAAGCCATTGGTGGATTCAAACAGCCAGAAAAGCGTGGCCTTTGGGTTAGCAGTGCAGCTCCCTGTAGGCCACACCGTAAGGGTTCTGCAGCTTTAGATGGAGTAGAAATACAGAAGTACAAATTCGATTCCTGCTAGGAGAACACAGGATAGGCAGAGTGAGGTCCAGGCTAGCTGGATTGCATGATCATGTTTTTGAAGGTCAAAGGGGAGGGTGTGAAGGCTTCTTGGTGAAGGTCATCCATGAGCTAAGTCTTGAAGGTCCATTGGACTGTTCTGGGGAGCTAGAAGTGAGCATTGGGTCATTTGGGAAGACACAGAGGGTGAAACAGCCTGAGGCAGAAAGGGAACTGGAATGTGTCACTTTCACTAAGCATTGATATCACATGTGAGAAATGGGGCAGTCCCTTGATGGAGCAAATGTTAAGTGTTTTTCTAGTAATAGGAAGGTTAGCAGTTCGAATCTACCCAGAGACAATTGGATAAAGATCTGCGGGTCAACTTCGGAAAGATGACAGGCATTGAAAACTCTATGGAGCACAGATCTCCATTGATCTGCAGAGTCACCAGGACTCATAATCAAATCAGCAGCAGCTGGTTTGGATTGATTGATTGGAGAGGAACACTCACCATTGGGCAAAGTGAAAGAGACCTGAGCTTTGTGGAGAAAAAAATAATCTGCCTGCACCACTTTCCAGCTGTGTGATTATCCCCCAAACTCTTAACCATCAGTTTGCCTCCTGGATGAATAGGAACAAGACCTTCCTTGCATAATCTGAGTGGTGGTGATGTCCACAACTGATGCTTCTACAGCTTCTTGTTTTAGTGCTTTTGATTTTTTTTATGAGATCATCTCACAGTAAACTACAGATCTCTGATTGCAAATAAAATGCAGTATGAAAAATTTGTTCTGGAACATCATCATGGCCCAGTGACGGTAAAGCAGGGCTGAGTGTGTGCACAGTTAGACTAGACTGGATGCTGGCAACGGGGCATGATGGGAAAATCACAGCCCGAGAAGAGAATGGTTAAGTGAATTGCTGAGGGTCACTTGGCTGGTAAGTGGCAAAGCTTGTTCTTTCATTGCACCTTGATGACTGCTCTGGAGTGGGGGTGGGGGTGGGGGGCAGCTGAGGTAGCCTTATTTCACCCTCTGAGCAGAGAAAAAGTAAATCTTGTGGAAATGAAGTGTCTTGTCCAGGGTGTTCAAGTTGTGGGGTTCTAGAATGGACTTCATTGCTGACCAGTCACGTGGCAAGTCCAGGACTCCATTTCCTGTCTTGTAGTGGTGAGGATGACAGCTGCCTTGCTACCTCAGAGAGTCGTTAAAGAGGTCAGATGGAATAATCCGTGATGATAGAAGAAACCATGACATATAAGCAGTAAGTGGTCTGGCAAGACAGGTAAAATGTAATTATTGTTAAGATGCCTTCAAATCATCCCCTGATTCCAAACAGCCCACCTGATACAGAGCCCACCTGATACTTCCACATGGTCTTGATGATGAGGTTTGATGGAGAGAGAGAGATAGTAATCAGTGATAACACTTGATTGTGGCCTGATGGGGGACCTTGTGGGGGGCTGAGGTGTGCAAGATTGTCCGACTAGGGTATCAGTTGCTGACTTAGGATAATACTGATAGCAGAATAAAGATCTGTTCTTGAGTACCTGCAACTTACCCCACGATGGTGGGAGCCTTGAACCAGTGATGGCTAGCAAGTGAGCTCGGAAGCCAATGTCAGTCCTCATTGCTGGGGTATAGAAAAAGGTTATGTGGAAAGAAAGATGATAGGGATGCTCTTTTAATTTCCAGTGTGAAGCAGATGTTATCTTCCTATTTTTTTTATTATTATAAAGATAAAACCAAAAATAACCAAACCCCCTGTTGTGAGTCAGCGTGGGGTTCATGGTGACCCTCTGTGTGGTTTCTGAAGCTCGGCATCTTTCCAGGAAGAAACTGCCTCATCTTTCTCTTTCAGAGTTACTGGTAACTTCGAACCGCTGACCTTACCCTCGACCTGGGTCAGTGCTCTACACTTAACCTTCTATGCCACCAGAGCTCCCTCATAAACACTAGTGTGGATGAAATAAGGCTGGAATGTCATCAGGGACTGTGTGAAGGATCGTGCCTGGTTTCTTCAATCAGAAATCCCCGTGTCCTGAATCTCGCTCTGCCATTCAGTGGCTGTGGGGTCTTGGAGGGAGGCCTTGACCTTTCTGAACCATAGCTCCTCATCGGTCTTGCTGGGCTCCTCGGTACTTTAGTGTGTGGCTATGACAGTGAAGTAAGCTAACAGATGATAGAACCTTGAGAGGTTGTTGAGTTAGAGATCTTATCCTTCAGTGGAAACAGGATGGCAAAACATAACAATATCATTCACAACAACAAACTCATGTATATTGAGGGAACTCTGATGGTGAAGTAACTGATGGTGGTACATTGATTACCTGAAGGTGATGCCCCTTTGATGGTTTGAATCCATCAGCAGCTTCCAGGCACAAAGGTGGACAGTTTGCTTTTGTGTCAATTACAACCTCAAAGACCTAATTGAAGGGTCAGCTCTGAATCCATTCTGATTTAACAGCAATGAGTTTGAGTGTTGGTTATTTTTCTTCTTAATACTTATTGAGCATTTACTATCAAGTAGATGCTATTATGTGTGATAAATATGTAAATTAATTCACTCAATCCTCACAACCACTTTATAAAGACAGTATTGCTACAGTCCCCACTAACTGGAGGATTATATTGGGTTTTAGTTGCCATTGAGTTGGCTCAAGTTCATGGTGGCCTTATGTCTAACACATCAACATGACATAAGGTTCTAGAGCATCGCCATGATCTTTGGTTGGTTTGAGCCCATTTTTAAGTACATCCTTATCAATCCATCTCGCTGTGTGTTTTCTTTGTTCTCACACAGCCCATTGTTGTATGCCATCCAGTCAGAACTGGCCTATAGCTGACCCTGCAGTGGGTTTTCAGAGGCAGTAATTGCCTGGACACTTAATTGTGCTCATGCAGAACCTATCCCTGGACCAGGAGGCTATTATGCGAACAGAGCAGGGCAACACTTTATGGTTTAAAATTGAGAAGAGAGTGTGTCAGGCTTGTAGTCTATCTAGTCTCTCTCCATACCTGTTCAGTGTGTATGCTAAGCAAATTATCCAAGAAGCTGGACTCTGTGAAGAGGAGTGTGCAATTAGGATTAGAGGGAGATTCATCAATAACCTGCATTATGCAGATGTCACAACCTTGCTTGCTTAAAGTGAGGAGGACTTGAAGCACTTGTTGCAGAAGTATAGCCTGAGGTATAGATTGCATCTCAGTGTCAAGAAAACAAAGATTCTTACCACTGAACCTATAGGCAGCATCATGATGGATGGAGAGGACATTGAAACTGTCAACAGCTTTATCTTGCTTGGGTCCACATTTAACACCCTTGGTAGCAGCAGTGAGTAAATAAGAAGACACATTGCACGGGGAATTCTGCAGTTATTGACCTCTCAAGATTATTGAGGAGTAATGACACCAGTTTGAAGACTAAGATGTATCTGTTTCAGGCCATAGTCTTTCCAATCACTTGCTGTGCATCTGAGAGCTGGGCGGTGAAAAAGGATGACAGAAAAAGATTTGATGCCTTTGAGCTGTGGTGTTGGAGAAGAGCACTGAACATCCATCCCATGGACGGCCAAGAGAACAAACAGATATGTCTTGGAGAGGATGCAGCCAAAATGTTCTTTGGAGGCAATTATAATGAGGCTTTGCCTCACATACTTTGGACATGTTGCTGTGCGGTGCTATTCCTTGGAGAAGGACATGATGCTGGGAAGGGTGGAGGGTCGATGAAGGAGAGGAAGTCCCTCAGCCAGGTGGATTGACACTTGTGATTGCCACAGTGGGCTCCAGTGTGTCAGCAAGGTGAGGGTGGCAAAGGATAGAACAGGGTTCAGATCTTTTGTTCATGGGATCACACTCAGGGGCACCAAACAACAACATTCGGCTGGGAGGAGATTGCCCATGTTTATCCCCAGGAGTGGATTAAGATTGTGAGCCTTTGGGATTGCAGCACATTCTTTTTTAATACAGTGTAGAAGATCCTGGCTTTCTTTTTTTAATTTTCATTTTATTAGTGTGTGTGTGTGTGTGTGTGTGTGTGTGTGTGTGTGTGTGTGTGTGTACCATCAAATTGGATCTGACTAGTACAGGAGGAGATGGCCCCTCCCTCTCTGGCAGAGCATCTGATGGATTCAATCCGCATATCTGTGGGATTGCAGTGCAGCTTCTTGCCACTAGGCCACCAGAGCACAATTTTTAACTCCATAATTTACCAACTCTGAAGTCCTTGTTTAGTAATTGGCCTTTCCTAATCACATGTCAATAGTATGTCGAACTCTGCTATCTTCATGTCTAAGGAGTACTCAAGTCATATTTTTTCAAAGACTAATTTTTTCTTTTAGTGTTCAGTATTCATCACCAGCCACACAGTCCGGGGGCATCTTCACCCGCTTGTCTCACTGTCTCCGCTTCATGTATGAGCCCCGTTGGTCCACAGTTCAAGGGGTGGTCCGCTAGCAGAAAGATTGCCTTAAATCAACTCAGAACAACTTAACTCATTGCTGTCAAGTCAGAACTAATTCATAACTGACCCACCAGCAGGTTTAACCTCACAAGAATAGAATAGCCAAATTCCCCCCTCAGAATGGCTGGTGGATTCACACCCCCAGTGAGCCACGGCCTTTGGATTCACAGTGCCCCCCACTTCCAGTGGACTCTGCCACCACGTCTCCCCATATGAGGCAACTGAGCGGCTCAAGGACTTGCGTAAGTTCCTCAACTAGGAAGTGGAGCTGACGAGGGACAGGGGTCTGCCACCTGGCTCTAGCAGACATACTCTTAGTGACTCTGTTGTTCTATCTAAGTGTGCAACTGGAACGATTGTGACCGTCTGCATTTTGCAAGCATCCCAGTGTTGGGTTTTCCTTGAGATTGTTGCAAAGCAAAGTCTTTTCTTTTTTACTTCCAGCTGCAATTCTAGGAGCTCTGGGTGTCTGCCCCTTCACCCACACTCTTCACTTGTCTTTCCCCATGTCTAAATGAGCCATTGTGGTCCTAGGCTCCATGGTCCTGAGTCTTGGGACAGACCCAATGGGCTGGGAGTCAGTGCTACGTCATTGTCCTGGCACTTGACATAAGAATACTTGTGTGTTTATGAAAGTCTTCATTTCATTAAACATGTACAGTGACACGAGAAGGCAGATTTGAGATCTTTCACTCATTGGTTTTTCTGTATGTACATTGATGCCCATCACACTCTAAAGCCCTTGAAGATCCGACTTTTGGATCTCTTTATATTCCCTTTCTGTGCTTCGCCTGCAGTTGTTAGTAGCTGTCATGGAGGTGACTTGGAACCTAGCACTCTTGTTGTTGTTTTGTGTCATCAAGACACCTGTGACCCTCTATACAGCAGCTCTGAAGCCTGCCCTGTCCTGAGCCTGTCTCACGGATTCCAATACACTTACCCCCATCACCCTAGTTATTGTATCAATCTGTCTCATCCAGGTCTTCCTGTTCTGTGCTCACTGTCCGTCCACACTTCCGAGCATGATGCCCTTCTCCAAGAATCCGTCCCCTCCTGGCCACATGCTCAAAGTGTGTGAGACAGAGCTTCAAAATCCTGGCCTCCAAGGAGAAACATTGCTCTGGCTCTTGTGTCAGTTCATCTCACTGCAGATGCCCCTTGTTTTCGTTGACCCTTTATTTGACCAGCTGTCTTACAGCTTAAAATCCGGAGCTCTTGGCTTGTGGAAGGCTGAGTTAAATACCACTTGACTTTATTCCTGACACGTCCCTGCCAAGTGGCTTTGTCTTTACCACACTTGCAAAAACAGGAGCCCTGGCTTGCCCAGGTGTGTCTCTGATCCCTCAGGCTTAGCTCCAGCCCCTACCTGGCCAGGTGTCAAACACAGGAAACCCCCAAACCAGGCCTGTGGGCTCCTGATTTGAAATTATGTACTTATTCCAGCCATGATATTTAACCTGCCACAGTAGCCCCATCTACAGCGGGGCCCAGTAGAATCTTATTTATAAAAGAAATCGGCAGCCATGATTCCGCAGAACTACATTGCCGCCACTGGTGTTTTCCCTCATTCTGGAATGATTTTTTTCTATCCCGTGAAAGCGTTTGTATAAAACATGTTCAGATTTTGAGGTGACTTTTCTGTAGCAACTGGTCTTTTAGGATGAAATATTTAAATGCAAAGAGACAAAGAATATCTGTCTTAACTTCTAAGCAACATTCTGGCTTTTTTTCTTCCCCGCCCCCCCCCCCCGAATTATATTTTATGTGATTTGAGTAAAAGTTTACAAAGTGTATTGGTTTTTCAATGATTAATGCACATTTTGATTTATAACCTTAATTACGTTATTCACAATGTTTGACCATCTGCTTATTTTGTAGCGTCTTTCCTTCTGGTTGTATTTCTTACAGAATGAGTTTGTTCAGTCTTTAGGCAGTCCATGGTATAGTCAGCAATTTTTTTTAACTCCACAGTTTAAAAATATCAACACTTCTTTATTTTTCATTGTCCTATATATACATGTATTTGAGGCTGTTGGGAAGACTATGGCTTGGTTAGGTGTACCTTAGTCATCAAAGTGATATCATTGCTTTTTAAAAGCTTAAAGCAAGAATGTGGAAACAGTCCATCAGCAAATGACCGGATTGAGAAACTGGATACTCACACAATGGAATACTATGCAGCACACAGGAGCAACAGTTTTGAAAAATACTGTATAACATAAGAGAAGTTAGAGAGCATTATGCTGAATGAACTAACTCAGGTACATAAGAACAAATATTATCTTAAGATCACTATTGTCGAAACAGAAAGATAACTGATAATGTGTGTATGGATATACAAAGAGGGTAGGGGAGTGACAGGGGGCTCAAGATGAGGAGGCGGAATTCATGGGGTCACAGAGTTTGGTGGGTGCAAGGAGGGAGGAGAAAAATGTACATGAGTGAAACACCATTAAAAAACAGAAGAAACCCTCCAAAGCTTTAAAGACATCTTCTGCAGCAAATGTGCTCAATATAGCATGTTGTGTCACACACATACACACACGCCATCATTTCCAGCTCACAGTAACCCCACAGGACACGTAGAGGTACCCCAAAGGACCTACGTATTTATGGAGGCAGGCTGCCATACCTTTCACTCATGGAGGAGCTGATGAACTTGAACCACTGACATTTTTCTTAGAAGTCCAGCACTTTAATCACTGGATCACCTGGCTCTTTGCTTTACACATAAACCAAAACCAAACCAAGCTCACTGCTGTCAGGCCAGCTCTGACTCCGAGAACCCCATGAGGCAGAGTGGACCTGCCCCTTGGAAATTCTAAGGCTAGACATATTTAGGGAAGCAGACTACAGCTTCTTTCTGAGCAGAACGGCTGGTAGTTTCCTAAGTTTTGATTAGCAGCTGTGTAATGGAACCACTGTGCCACCAGAACTCCCCACTTTACACACAAAAGCCCACCCACTGCCTTCGAGTCTTTTCTAGTTCCCTCCATTGGGTGTCTGAAGTTCCAAACCTGCGAGACAAGAATGATGAGATTTCGTGTCCCACTCTGGCCATGTTGTCAGGAGGGACCAGGCCTTTGGAAAAGACATCATAATAGGAAAGGTAGAGGGTCAGAGAAAGAGATGAAGACCTTCAACAAGATAGATAGACATAGTGACTGTGACAGTTGTTGTTAGGTCCTGTTGAGTCGAGAGTATGACTCAGAGTGACCCTGTGAACACTGTCCTATCTAATGGCATTATCACAATCTTGGATACACTCAATCCCATTACTTCAGTCACTGTACCAAACTACCTGGTTGAGGGTCTTCCTCTCCTTTGCTGTCCTCCACCTATCCAAGCATGATGTCCCTCACCAAGGACTCACCTCTCCTACCAGCATACTCAGAGTATGTGAGACGACGCTCCATCAACTTTGATTCCAAGGAGCACTCTGGCTCTATCTTCTCCAAGACATATCTGTTCTTTAAGTAGTCCATGAAATATTCAATACTCATTTCTAACTCTAGAATTCAAAGGCATCAGTTCTTCTTCTGTCCTCTGTATTCATTGTTCAGCTCCCAACATTCATAACAAGTGACTGAAAAAACTGTATGTCCTGAATCAGGCACACCTTAGTCCTCAGACTCACATCATTGCTTTTCAATAATTTGGAGAGGTTCCTCACTAGAGACTTTCCCAGCGCAGTACGCCTCCTCATCTCCTGACTACTGGTCCCACGTGTATTGATTGTGGATTCAAGTAAGATGAAGTTGTTGAGAGTAGGCTCCAGTATATTAGAGATGGCCAGGATGGTAAAGGATTGAGCAAGGTTCAGTTCTGTCTTTCATAGGCTCATAATCTACTCTACAGCATCTAACACCACCACCACCAATAAACAGTTACTTATTCTGCCCATCTTCTTTTGCTCAAAGAGTACTTAGTGGATTGGAATCCCCAACCATTTGTCTAACAGACCACCATATAACACACTGCACCACCTGAGATTCAAATGGAGTGGTTGAAGTAGTGCTCTTACTTCCCCATCTTTTAAATGTCTATTTTTCAACCTAATTAAGGGAGGGGTGCAATGATCATGTTGTTGTTGTTGTAATGTCCATCTCTTTGTCTGCAGCCCATTGTGACCCTATGTACAGCAGCTCTGAAACCTGTCCTGAGCCAGTCACACTGATTCCAACACACCAACGTAGGCTGTTGATGAGTCCTCCTCCAGCCCTGATGCCACATTCTTCCTCATAAAGCCTACCTTCCCAAATGATTTGTATATAGATTGAAAAGTTATGGAGTCAAGATGCATCCCTGACACACTCCTCTTCTGATTTTGAACCATGAAGTGTTTCCTTGCTCTGTTCTGAGGGCTGCTTTCTGGTCAAAGTGATTCACATGAGCACGATCAAGTGTTCTGAGATTCTCATTTTTCTCAAGGTTAGCCACATTTTGTTGTGATCCATACACTCAACTGCCCTTGCCTAGTCAATAAAACAAAGGTGGACATTCCTCTGTTGTTTTTTGCTTTCTGCCAATATCCATTTGATATTGACAATAATGTTTCTAGTACCAGGGCCTCTTCTAAATACAGCTTGTATTTCTGGTAGTTCTCTGTCAATGTACTGTTCAATTGTTTCTGGATAATCTGTAGCAGGATTTTGTGTGATACTTGTGATATTTGTCGATCATTTTCACATTCTTTCAGGTCAACTTTTTGTTGGAATGCAAATAAATATTGATTTCTTCCAGTCAGTTGGCCAGGTAATTGTCCTCCAGATTTCTTGGCACAACCTGGTGAACACATCCAGGGCAATGAGACAGCAGTATTTCTCATTTAGTATGGATAAAGTATTGCCAAGATTGGCATGAAGGACTAATTCAGAGCAAGGAAAAGGGGCCTTAGGGCTTGGAATGTCCTAGCACTTGCTCATACATTTGTGTTCCAATACACTCATAGCAGATAGATGGTCCCTACATGCATTTTGAGGATGGCTACCCTTCTCATATAAATCCCAAACTGGGTCCCTTTACTTTGGAAGTTTATCATGTACTTTATGAAATGACTCCAGTTTAATTTATGAAACATAAATGTCTAAAGAGCAGAAAATGGGATATGGGATCACAGGGCTGTGAACATCTCTCTGAAAAGACTAGAGGGAGTGAGAACAGGACAGCTCCTCACTACTCCTGAGAGGAAGCAGATAAAGAGCACATAGCCCAGCCCTATTGTGCCTCCACAGCTACACCAACAGCAAAAGTTGTGTCTATTTGTTGTTGACTCACAAACTCACACTTGTGGGACTGGGAATAGGGTTTATTAGAAAAATAATTTGGAGAACGGGGGAGGCAAAGAATATCACCCAAAACAAACCCAGGGTTTAGCCTAAGTTCCAAGGCACAATTCCTCAAGTACGCCAAGGTCTAGTTTCAGTTCAACAAGCAGATTTTCCTTCCATCTTCAAAGACAGGAACAGCAAAATCTTTAACTATAGCCAGCACAAATGCGAGAAGTCTCAGGTCACATCTTGCCAGTTTCTCCACAGCTATGCCACAGTGTTTCCACCACCATCACCAGGTCTCACCAACAGGGTCCCACTCCAGTCTCCCTCAAGTCTTGCCACCACAAGTCTTGCTGCCCACTGTGGGAAGCACTCTTTCTCATATCCTAGCCCCACAGCTGTTGTTGATTTGTAAGACCATGCTGATTTGCAAGACCATGTGTTTGCAGTTAAGGTAGCTGGAGACTGGAGAGGGCTAATTGCACGGACACACACCCACCCACCCACCCACCCACCCCCAGCCAGCTTTTAGGCTAACACCACAATGGAGTTCATGTCCTCTGAGTTTTCCTTTGTCTTGTCCATACCTTTCCAACCAATAAGTCCAAATGTGGTGTGGGATTTGGGGAATTGGGAATCTCGTATTTGAAATGAAAATTCAGGCAGAGCTTGAGTATATGAGGATTAACATGGTTTAGGGTAACCCCTTTCTGCTTTGTTTCCCTTTTTTTTAACATCTTTGGAAAGGATCCTCGTGCTTATGAACAGGGAAGATGGTACTGCCAGTTTTGTGATTTTCAATGATGCATTTGTTCTTCTCTTGTGGGATGCTGAGGTGACTGTTTGTGTTTTCACCTTCATTCTCAACTTAGCTTTTTCTTTGTGATGTTGTTGTTATGTGCAATCAGGTCACCTGTGACTCTATAGCGACCCTATGTACGATAGCCCTAAACCCTGCTGTATTCTGTGCCAATCTCACTATCTGCGACACACCTACTCCCACTGCCCCAGTCACCTAATCAGTCCATCTCATCAAGCGTCTTCCTCTCCTGTGCTGTGTCCCTACCCTCCTAAGCATCAAGTCCCTTGTCAAGGACTGGTCCTTCCTTGCAACATGTCCAAAGTATGTAAGATGAAACTTCAGAATCCTTGCCAAGGAGCAGCCTGGTTTCACCCTCTCCAGGATGAACTTGCTTGTTCTCTTAGCAATTCATGGTACATTTAATACTCTTCTGTAGCACCAGAGCTCAAAGACATCAATTCTCTATCATTACTAGTCATTGTCCAGCTCTCTAATGCATAGCAAGTGATTGCAAAGACCGTGCATGGCCTGTATAAGACACACCTTAGTCTCCACACTGACATCGTTGCTCTTCAGTACTTTGGAGCTCTGGTGGCCTAGTGGCAAAAAGCTGCCCTGCAATCCTGAAGGTATGCAGTTCATGTCCACCAGCTGCTCCTTGGGGAAAGGACTGGCAGTCTCCTCCTGTGTGATTAACTGCCTCTGAAAAGCCCCTGAAGGGTCAGCTATGAGTCGGTTCTGCTTCAGTGGTAAACAGCAACAACTTTCTTTGTGATAGGCCATTGATTATTGATTTATTTATGTAAGCACCTTGGTGGCACCACAAGTGAGTTCAGTGTTGAGCTGCTAACCCAGAGGTCATCCGTTCCTCCATCGGAGAAAAGTGAGGTTATGTGCTGTCAGGGCAGAACCAACTCCTCAGCTGAATCTCAGTGGTTTCCAGAGGCTGCAAGTCACATGGGAGGAGATCGCTCTGTTTGTCCCATGGAGCATCTGGTGAGTTCAAACCATGTCATTTTGGGTTGACACTGCAGTTCCTTACTACTAGGCCACCAGCAATGATATGGGAATCTGATAAAATGTACTGCCTCAGAAATTCATCAGAAGGCTACCAGAAATCACCTTCAGCTCAAAGCAGTGAGATTTGGGGTTTTATATTTGGTTCAGGGCTAGAGGGAGTTCTGATAACCTTGCCCATAGGAAATTGTGCTGGTAACCCAGATGCCATGGCTCTCTAGCAATTTGTGTCTACCAGCAACTCCACAGGAGAAAGATGGACAAATCTCTCTTGTGCGATTTACACAGCCTTATAAATCTGCTGGAGGGTTAGCTAGGAGTCATTCTGACTCAATCATAGTGAATTATTCGGTTGACTGGCTAGAGTCTGACAAGCACACAGTTGAGGCGTGGCTTCTGCCCCAAGAGACTTCGTTTTGATCTTAGATCTCTCCCCAAGTGATCCCTAAGGATTAAGGTCTTTGGAGGATACCCAGAGATAAGGAGATAGCAGCATTAGTTTTTAATAGGGGAGGTCACAGGGTGGTAGGAATCTTTGAGGGTAAACCTAATAGCAATTATTTCTTCTCATGGAGAAGATTTAGTTACTCACAATTTCAACCCACGGTATCTTGTACTAAATGTATGTGCTCTGGTCATTTGAGCTCTAGAAGGAGGGACACAACTATCAGGAAGCTTCACAGAGAAGATGCCTCTTAGGCTGAGCCCTGGAGGGCAAGGAGGAAGAGGCAGGAAGGTGTGTGGGTGGTTGGGATCATGAGATCCCAAAGGGTCTGTCTGTAGGCAGAATGTGCCAGCTGGCTTGCTGGAATGATCCTGGGTGTAGTCTTCCGTTTAACCATCCTAGTCTGATGGTCTCTGAAAGGCAAGTGGCAGAGGAAGTCTGAAGCATGTATTGTATCACCCACTGTCTCTGCTAACCCGTTTCCGTGCTAACTTTGGCCTCAGCAGGATGACTGCAGAAATAGACTCTGTCGTGATAAATTTCCAATGTCCCTTTTTACTGCCTTACCATGGAGCCACTTATCCCATCAGCCAACCTTCCAAGCCCCTTCTTGGACCTCAGTAATTTTCTATTTATAGCAATGATTGAGCTGCCTCAGCTCATCAAGGAGAATATATTAATCTTCATCAGACTCAGGGAGCAGCTTAGATTTTTCTGCTCTGCTCCCCTTCTTGGAGCTCAGTTGCACCATTTTCTGTGGGACTCAGTATTCTGCTCAATATGATGACATTCATGGGTGCCTTTCCTTAATCCCCCTTTCACTGTTCCCTATCCCAGCCTCTGAGAAAGCATCACAGGCTGTAATCAAAGACCAGGAGGGACGGGAAGAGTGTGTCTTCAAGGAGAAAGCCCCAGCCTCATCGTCCTCAGCTGCTGCTGGAGAGCTAGATGGGGCAGGACCACTGGAAACTGGACCCTTTGGGTTTCTGACCCAACTCTGGATAAGTATCCAGGATATGCCTGCCTGTTTCACACTATGCTTCTGTGATTAGCTGTAAGCCCAGGATGTTGGGTACCCAGGGCAGAAGGCCTGGAGGATTAGTCAGAGAAATAGGGTAGAAAATTAACATTTCTCCAAACCTGGGATTCCCAGACCTGTCCTGTAAAGGGGATTCAGTTGTGATTAGTAGTTATGCTCAGTGGATTTCTCATCTCTGCACTGGCATAGCACATCAAACACTTCATCCCATTACATCCATACAAAGCAGTTTACCAGACATGCATTGCCAACCCATTTCTTCAGATGGGAAAACTGAGGCTGGAGAGGTTAAGGACTTTTTCATACTTGTGTGAGTAGCAGGGAGGGAGTTACATTCTATCCTAAGTTTCGTTACTCTTCTTGTAGTACTCTTCCTCAGGGACCCAGGGGTGGTGGTTGTTGTTAGGTGTGGTTGAATCAACTACCACTCATAGCAGCACTGGCAGATGGAAACCTTGCTCTGTCCTGTGCCATCTTTACAGTCTCCACATGCTAACAACCATCACTGCAGTCACTGTGCCAGTTCAACTCGTTGACGGTCCTCCTCTCTTGCTGTGTCCCACCACCTTTCCCAGAATGGTGTCTTTTTCCAATGACTGGCCCATTACTGTCCATACTGGAACACCAAAAATACAGTACAGTACTCTGGGATTGTTATTGATGTAAATCTTTGAGTCGGAACTGACCCATAGCTGCTAACCATAGCTGACCCTCCAGGGAGTTTTCAGAAGCAATAAATCACACAAGAGGATATTTCCCATCTTTCTCCCACAGAGCACCTGGTGGATTCAAGCTGCGTCCCTTTGTGTTGGCAGTATAATTCC
Organism: Elephantulus edwardii; assembly: GCF_000299155.1. Lineage (NCBI taxonomy): Eukaryota > Metazoa > Chordata > Mammalia > Macroscelidea > Macroscelididae > Elephantulus > Elephantulus edwardii. The sequence continues at coordinate 799,011 of NW_006400071.1, read as the reverse complement.
TTACCACTTAGCCATGGAGATAAGTATAATACCAGTTGAGATATTTCAACACAAAGATGCAGCCAGCCCTGGATGTGTTTGGGTTAAGCCAAATAGATCTGGAGCATAACTACCTGATCAACTGACTGGAAGAGATCTGTATTTATTCCCATGCCCCCCCCAAAAAAAGATGATCCTAGAGAATGTGGAAGTTATTGAACAATACCACTAATATCACCTCATGCAGGCAAAATCTTGCTGAAGATTGTCCAGAATTGACTGGAACAGCACATTGACAGAGAACTGCCAGAAATATAGGCTGGATTTAGAAGAGGCCGTGGCACTAGGGTTATCATTGCTGATGTCGATGGATCATGACTGAAAGCAGAGATTATCAGAAGGAGGTCTATTTGTATTTTATTGACTGCTCAAAGGCATTTCACTGTGTGGATCACAGCAAATTGTGGCTGACAGGGAACTGGCCCCTGGTCCTCATTACCTGACACACTTCTCTTGCTGCAGGGAACCCTCCTGCAGCTGAGCCCCGCTGGTCCTTGGAATTCCTGGTGCGGGTGGACCATTACTTTGCTTTCTAAATGAGGCATACACAATAGAGAGACAACATAGAGAGAGCTGCGTTGGCCTAGTGGACAGAAAGTTATGCTACCAAGTCCAAGGTGGGTGATTTTAATCTGTGGCCCTCAGACCTCGTTCAAATTGGTTTCTTTGTGAAACATTCTTCTAGGTGGTATAGCACTGGTCTGTGCATTGCTTTACAGAGGTAACTCGTGGTTGCTGTGATGCTAAACACTGTGACACTGATGTGTCAAATGCGATAATGGTTACCCATGGTGGACAGTGTTTGGTGGAGCTTCCTGATTATAACAAACTTGGAAGCAGGAGTGGCATCCACTTCCAAAATGGCTTGCCTCCAGAAACCCTATGAATAGTGCTTAGGCTTTTCGTTCATGGGGTCGCTATGAGTCCTCTACGACTAAACAGCACCTAACAGCAACAACAAATGAAGGCTCTGCAATAACCACTTCCCTTGTGCTCAGCAAGCCACGTTCATGCCCAGACCACCTCAGAGGAGCATTTAACTCTCTCTGCTCTGTGCATGGCCCCTTCGCAGTCACCGAGTACACCTGGGTTGGCCGAATGCTGCTTTTTCCACGAATGGGCACGATTTGCATTCTACTGGCAATCTTCTCTTCCCAGGGATTCCCGAGACATTAAATTAGCAGAAAATTACATTAGTGCTAAGAACCAAACTCGATTACCTGAAATACAAGTATTTATTGTGAGGAATAAAACCACCGCATCGCCAGCCCTCCCACCTCCGGATTATATCCTCCCATGGAATCTTAGGAAATGAGCTGTTCTTTTCATTGGCAACATTGTTATTTTATTTCTTTGTGTGTTTATTTCATTTTTTTTTTTTTTTGGTCCGCTGTCAAAGACACAGAATATGCCATAAAGTTCTATGTCAGGGCAAGGCGAGTTTGTACATGGCAGTTGATTCTGTAATTTACGCCCTCACCCCACCCCGACCGTGGTCTGTGAATATGAATACCACCAGGGACCAGTCTGCCTGATGCTGGCCGTGTCCCTCTGCTCACGTGCTCTCTAAGGTGACAGATACTTTGATGTCTGTGCAGGTACACCTCGCTTATACTTCAGTTGCCACAAACTTCAGGTTTGTTTGGTTTTTTGGTTTCTTTTCCATAAGTTGTATAGGCTATTCAACCTTCTTATGCCTTAACTTCCTCGTCTATAAGATGAGTATACCGATAGTTCCTGTCCATGTACTGGGAGTGCCCCCAGCACATCTCAAAAGCTGGATCCAGCACATTTCTTAGTACTGATTTGGTGGCCAAGTGATAAGAAGCGGCAGTGTGATCTCAAAGGCACACGGTTCGAATCCCAAGCTGCTCCACGGGAGAATGGGCAGTGCCCACCTATGCTATTTACAGCCTCTGAAAACCCACTAGAGGGTCAGCTGTGGGTCAGTTCAGACTCGATGGCAAACAACAACATTTTTCCAACAACATATACTCACTCCATTCCTGTGTGTCACAGTTTAGTAATTTTCACAATAATCCTCACTTTTTCACAATGTTCTTGCATCCTTAGTAGACACTCATTCACTCTTCTGTCTCCCTCCTCCTCCCCAATCTCTCTCATTACCTGAGAGCCGGTTCCACATTATGGGTAACAGTCCAGAGGGCGTCCAGGGCTGTAAACTGCACAGAAGCAGAGTGTTCATCTTTTTCCCAAGGAGCCCTGGTGGAGTCAAACCACCAGAAACGAAAAGCCTTTGGTCTATCAGAGCAATTTCCTAGAGATTATGCAGTCAGAGCGTCCTGACAGTGGAAACTTATTTGTTAGTGACTCACTCTATTGCAATATCCTTTCATTGTAGTGGTCTGGAATTAAACCTATACTATTCCCCAGCGCCCCCCCCCCCAGCATTGTATTCCTCTCTCTCTTTTTTTTTTTAATAAAATGTTTTCTTTTCATTGTAATTTTAACCGAAGTTTACAGAAAAGTTAGATTTTTCATCCATTCGTTGTTGCACATTGACTCCCTCTCCCTCCCCCCCTCCCCCAATTCACTTTTTTTTAAAAAATATTCATTCATTATTGCACAAATACCTCTCTTCACCCCAGTCCTCTTTGCAATGTACCTCTTATGCTGGGGTGTTGTCTTACATATAATGCCTTATCATATGTTCCTTTTAAACAGTTCTTTCCTTCATCTGTTCCAATGCATTGTTTGTTACCTAGCCATTCTTATCCTATTCTCTTCCCAACCCCCCCATGTCAGACCTACTTTCTAACAGTGGGTGCATGCCTTTTAAGGTATGCCTGTAGCTATATTCCACTTTTCGCTGTTGAATGCTATCACGTGTCAACCAGACTTCCCCTGCATGTGCAGCCTTCCTGAACTCACTATTTTTTGCTACTGCTACTTTCTTCTGCTGCTTCTCTTAAGGGACAATGCTTTGCATAGACTGGTGTCAATAAATGAACCTTGGTGGCATAGTGTGAGACAGGGCGGCCTGCTAACCAAAGGGTCAGCAGTTCGAACCCACCAGGTATTCCATGAATGAAAGGTGGACGTTCTCCTCCCATCCATATATACTGCCTTGGCGTGGAGATTCACCGTGAATCCCAGGTCACTCGATGGCAGTGGCTTTTTGGGGCTCAGCAGGCCCTTGTTGGCTGATAGGGCAGATGCGTGGCACTTCAGGGAGCTGTGTGCCTTCCAACTTGTAGGTTTGTAACTTCCTGGAGCTGCATCAGTTTGTTGGCCATCTGTGGTTTCCTGCTCAGGTGTGGAGAGCAGATGTTGCGGAATTACACTGAGAGGTCATCGTTACGTCCTAGGAGCTGTGTTAGCTCGTGAAACCCTCTCAGCACCGCCTCAAAGTGTTGCTCCCAGAGACCAGAGGAAGAGGCGAAACGCAGAGACGTTGTAGTTAAACTTGCCCAAGGACACGCGGCTACTACACCTTGAGCTTAAGGCCGAGGATTCTAGATCCAGAGACCACAAATCAGTCCCGAGGGCGCTGCTTTTCATCAACGCTCCCTTCCTTCTGCTCTCTGGTAGCTCAGGCCGTCTCTATGCAGGTAACCTTGCCAAGCGGGAGTGTTTGGGTTTCACAGCCCTTCATGTCTAGAATAAGCAGAGAAATTCTTCCTCTTCCCCTGTCTTCCTCTGTCTACGACAGGACAGTGCAGCATACAGGCTTCTGCATAGTCCTCAGAGCAGTGTAGTAAGAGGTGCCCCTGACTGAAGCAGATAGAAAATCAAGTCTGTCTGCGTGTTCTCTGTACTTTATATGATAACAGGACAGGACTGGTGATGGAGAGGATGTTTGGAAATGATACATTGATATCTATCTAACTGTCTATCTATCTATATCTATGTATTACATATATATACACACACATAGGGAGGATAGAAGGAGAATTGATGCCTTTGAGCTTTGGTGCTGGAGAAGAGTATTGAGGGTACCATGGACTGCTAGGAAAACAAACAGATTCATCCTGGAGAGTCTTAAACTGGGCTGTTCCTTGGAGGCAAGGATTCTGAGGCTTTGTCTAACATACTTTGGACATGTTGTAAGGAGGGACCTTGGAGAGGGACATCATGCTTGGGAGGGTGGAGGGCAGGCGCAGGAGGAGAAGGCCCTCTATGATGTGGATTGATTCGGTGACTGGGTCGGTGTGTCAGAGACAGTGCGATTGGCACAGGACAGAGCGGAGTTTAGGGCTGTTGTACATAGGGTTGCTATGAGTCATAAGCGACTTGATGGCACTTAACAACAACAACAACAACACCCACATATATGAATATAATCAGAGACTTGAATCAAGAATGTATAAAAGAACAGATGATGCAACAGATAATCCATTTAAAGCAGGAAACAGTGTATGTGAACTTTGTAAGTAAACCAGTATGACATTTAAAAAGTAAATAATAAACAGGAATGAAAATGTGAATAGACATTCCTCCAAAGGTGACAGAACAAGTGAGCATTGTTCTTGTTGTTAGGGACCGTCTAGTCCACTCCTCCTTGTGGTGACCCTTTTAAATCACAGACTTGATCCTTGCCCTGTCCAGGACCATCCCCGCAGTCCTTACGCATTTAATGATCCTGAAACACATGAAAACACACGCTCAGCCTCTCGCTCATTAGCACGTTGCCGCAAATGACGGCTATAGCCATAAAAATGTGTTTCTAAGCATGGTCATCAATTTAAAAGTGTGCGGCAAAACCCACTGTCATGGCGTCCGTGCCAACCCACCACAACACTCTGTTGGGTTTCTGGGAATGTAAATGTCAATGGGAGAAGACCACCCATCTTCCTCCCTATTAACAGCTAGTAGATTAGAACCCTTGACCCTTAAGGCAGTCAGACACCTTTGGCATTAAGCTAGGAGGGTGCACATAGAATCCTCAGGGAAATGCAGATCAAAACCACAGTGGGATACCACTTTGCCCCCTACTGCTGCTCTTCTGTGACCTTAAGTAGATTGCAACTCATAGTGACCCAACAGGACAGGATAGCACTGCCTCACAGGGTTCCATGGGCATTGATCTTTATTGGAGTGGATTTCCAGCCTTTTCCCTGTAGAATCCCTGGTGGGGCTCTAATGTCTGCCTTTCCAGTTAGCCGCTGACTAACTATTGCAGCCCTCAAGGCTCCTTTCATCCTTCGAGAATGGCTACAATCAAAGCATACCAACAAACAAAACCACAAGTGGAGGTGAGACTGTGAAGGACTTGCAGCCCTCATCATGGCTGTGGTAATGCAAGAGTGTAGGCACTTTGGAAGACGATTTGGCACTTGCTCAGAATGTTAAACAGTGGCTCCGCATATGGCCAAGCAATTCCACTTATATACGTAGGTATGAGGAGGACCAGAGAACAGTTGATGCCTTTGCATTGCGATGTTGGCAGCGAATGTTGATATTGTTCCCTGGGCCACCACCAGAAGAACAAATGTATCTGCCTTGGAGGAGTGAAGCCAGAGTGCTTCTTCGAATTGAAGATAGCCAGGCTTCATCGCACATACTCTGAGCATGTTGTCAGGAGAGGCCCGTCCCTGGAAAAAAAGGCACTGGGTAACGTAGAGGTTGGTGAAAAAAGGGAGTCCCTCAACAAGATAGATTGACATGATGTCTGCAGCAGAGGCCTGCGGTATACCAGTCGTCTGCATGATGCTGGGCAGGACACTGTCTAATTCTGTTGCTCATGAGGTCAATAAAAGTCAAGGTTGATAAAATGACAGCTAAAGACAAGAACAGAAGTGGGATCAGGTTTCTCCGCCCCCCCCCCATCTGATCTCTCTGGAA
>NW_006400071.1:783969-793067 GCF_000299155.1 Elephantulus edwardii | reverse complement strand
GCCGCCTCCATCTGATCTCTCTCTTGGATCTCAGCTTTCACAAGGTGTCTCCTGCAGTCTCCTTAAACGCTTGGGGGAAAAGTTGGGCACACACATTGCCCAATAAGCAGGGTACACATGGGTGGTGCACATGCACCACAGTGCACCCAGCACAGTTTTGTCTGTCCCCAACTATGTCAGTAAGGTGGTGAAACTCGTGTGAAATTGCTCACCACGGATCAGCAAGTAAAGATACTTAAGCCCCTGACGTGTTTTGTTCAATACAATTCAGTGCATACTCTACTTCCTGGAGCCCTCTGTGTGTGGTCCATGTGGTCTTGTGTGTGTAAAGGTTCATGTGGCAGCTGGAGGAAGCGTAGGTGGTGTTTCTCCCATGTGTGTCTCTGACCATGAAGGAAGTATTGTCACACAGAGCACATCAATTAGGGGAAGATCCTTGTATATCCTGCGGTTTCACACCCGGATCTGTTCTGTGTCCAAGTCGAGGCAGGTGTTACCAGGAAGGAGAAGCATGAACTCCATCCACATTGCCCATCCATGGCCCAATGTAAGAGTCAAATTGGACTTACCTGTTCTTTCTAGAGAAAAAGTGAAACACACAAAAGAACAGAGCATTTGGCGCTTCCTCAAAAAGCTGAATATAGAAATTCCTTATGACCCAGCTATTTCACTACTTGGAATATATCCTGAGAATATGAGAACTGAGGCACAAACTGAGATTTGTACACCAGTGTTCATTGCAGCATTATTCACTGTCACAAGAACATGGAAACAGCCCCAATGTCCAATCACAAACGAATGAGTTGAAAATATATGGTACATTCACACAGTGGAATGCTATGCAGCATGCAGGAACAATAACTTTGTAAGTTACTACCTAATTTTGGAGGGATTGGAGAGCATTATGCTGAGTGAACTCATTCACACAAGGATAAATATTGTCCAAGACCGTTATTATAGAATGAGTATAAGGATCCAGGAGGGGTGGGAGAGGCTAGAAACAGAGGGATGTGGATGTACAGGGGGAAAGGGGATTAATCATCGGGCTGTACAGTTTGATGGGGAGGGGGTGAGGGAAATGGAAAGAATTTGTTCGAATTTGTATTAGAATTTTGTAAATTAGTGCAGGGAAAAAGAGAACATAGAGAATATACTGCAATATCCCAAAGGTTACCTGAATACAAATTTGTTGTTTCAGTTCTTTCTTCTCTTAAAACTCTTCAGTGATTTCTTGGGCCTCTGGTGGCCTGAGTGCATCCTCATTGCCCTGGGCTTCAGCTTCACTAGCCCAGTCACATGACCTGGCAAACCCTGTGTCTTTGACCTTGGTAATGCCCTTTGCTGCCCTCCTCTCATCTCATAGTCATTCATTCACAATCTTGAACACCAAGTGATCCTTTTCCTGTTCCCCACTGGACCATTTACTTCTGTGTCCCCTACCACTTTGGCATTTGATTGTCATCCTTAACATGCTACATCAGGTCTGAGGCTGGGTTCTGTGAAATATCCCCTTGCCACTGCATCAGCTCTAACTGGCAGTGCCCTGTGGGACAGAGGAGAACTCTCCAGGGGTTTCCAAGGCTCTGCGTCCTCATGGAAGCTGACAGCCACACCTTTCTGCCGTGGAGCAGCTCAGGGGTTTAAATCACTGGTCTTTTAGTTAGCAATCAAATGCCTTAACCATCAGAACTCCTTAGGCTGGCTTAGCTAAAAAAGCAAGATTAGTAACTCTTTTTTTCTGCCTATGTATGTGTGAAAAGATGTTTGTCAGTAAATTGGCTTGTATAGTTATGGCTCTTTGGCAAGTCTCAAATATGTGGACTGGAGATTAAGCTGGAGACTTCTCCTGACCCACAAAATTGGAATGTCAGATGGTTAGGTCAGGTGAGCTGGCAAAATCCTCCCGTCTCGAGGTCAGGTGAGAGACTACAAGAGAGAAAGGGGGAGTAGAAAGAGAAACAGAAAAAATGGGCTTTTCCAGAAAATCTGTTTAATTGGGTGTAGGCTACACCCCCAACCGAGTACTTTTTACATCACATCACAGAAGAGGGGAGACTTGCTCATTCTTACTGGAATCATAGCCTTGTCAAGGTGACACATAGCATTAATCATCACACATTACATTTACTTCTGTTTGTCTGGCTATGTTAGTAGGGTTTATTTGAATGCATTCTTAAAATACAGTAATATGCCTGTCAGCTGGGAAAGATGGATATAAAAACAGGTGTGTAGATGGATGTATAGCTGCACCGGTGGGCAGGTAGATGAATGGCTGGGCTGGGCGGAAGGATGGATTCATGGTAGAATGACTCCGTTTCTCCTGATTACCCAGTTCCCAACGAGAGAAGCCAAATTCTCTGTATCAGAGTCAAAGTTTAAAATGCAAATTAACATTTGAGAGATATATGTATAATTTCTGTTGTGTCGCTCTTTGGCAAGCAATCTTTTAAGCCTTTCCCAGTGTAAATAATTTTGAAGGTGCTAAAAAGTCCCCCAGGATTGAAGTTCATTAAAGGAATGTTGTCATTCTGAGCTCCTGAGTGTGTTGCAGTTTGAAACTGTCCATCACAGTCTGTTCCATGTCGTGTCACCTTTGTGGACTGCAGGCTGTATTCACAATACAAGTTGCCTTAAATCGAAGCTCCCTGGATCTGTGGTTAAATGACATGGATCTGTAGGTTACTGTTGTGTGACGTGGTCTGTTCGTTGTTGCCCTAAACTCTTGAGTGTCATCTTTGTGCCTGGAGCTCTAGGAAGAATTAGGGATGCCAAGGTAAATGCAGTCAGCCCCTGCCCTCGTGGGGGGCCTATAATCTACTTGACGAGAAGGATGGATGTAGCAGAATTTATATGCATAAATAAGAATGATAAATGGAAGTTGGCATTGGAGTTGAGATAGCATAGCAAAGGATACTTAGGAAAGAATGGCTTATCACTGGCAATGACAATTTCTTCACTGTATATTCTGCTTCATCTGGCTGCAGGTGGGAGGTATGATGCCGCTCCAAGTTCAGGGGGAAGTCTATGCAAAGGCACTGTGGCCACTGGGAAGGGTAAGGTGATCATTCTCAAGGGCCAGCAGCATAGAACCAGCAACATGCCTCTGTGAGTGACTCCGTTGACTGTAGTCATTTGAATACATCTCAGGATGGTTTTGAAACTTCTGGCCACATTAAATTTTCCCCCATTCTCAGATGTTTGATGGATTTCAGCACACACTTGCTGAGTAATCTGTTCAGTTAGAGAACATATCTGCTCGTGCAAACACTGTGACTCGGGCGTTGTGCTGAGCACCAGGCCCCGCTGGTGAGCCCAGCCATCCTCTAGTGCTTTCTGTCTCCACCTTGTGCACTCCGCCACAGGAACAGGAGCTGAGTCCTCTCTACTGATCATCAAGCATAAGAACTTTGCACTGGACACTGGATGTCTTCTGTTGCTGAGTTCCTAGATCATTTACAAATATTATCAGACCAGCAAAGAAAGCCTGGTACTCTCACTTTTTTGTTGTTATAGGGTCAGAACCTACGTATAGCTGACCCTCCAGCGGGTTTTCAGAAGCAGTTAATCAATCACAGGGGAGCAGATTGCCCATTTTTCTCCCCTGCAGAGCAGCTGGTGGATTTGAACTGCAGACCTTTGGATTGGTAGCTCAGCTTCTTTACCACAGTGCTCTACTACTTTGTTATGTTTTTGTTTGCCATCGAGTCACTTGTCACTCATAGCAATCCTACGCACGACAGCCCTATATTCTGCTCAATCCTGTGCCAATCTTATTGTCCCCCACACACCTGCTGCCCTCATTGCTCCAGTCACTGAATCAATCCCTCTCATCGAGAGTCTTTCTCTCTTGCACTGTCCCTTCACCCTCGGAAGCATGGTGTCCCTCTCCAAGGACTGTTCCCTCCTTGCAACATGTCCAAAGTATGTCGGATGCAGCTTCAGAATTCTTGCCTCCAAGGAGCGACCTTGTTTTACCCTCTCAAGGACAAACTTGTTTGCTCTCCTTGCCATCCATAGTATATTCAATACTCTTCTCCAGCACCACAGCTCAAAGGCATCAATTCTGCTTCTATCATCCCTAGTCATTGTCCAACTTTCTGATGCATAGCAAGGAATTGCAAAGACCATGGCCTCTATCAGGCGCACCTTAGTCTCCAGACTGACATTGCTCTTCAGTACTTTGGAGAGGTCTCTGACAGTCGACTTTCCCAATACAATTTGTCTTTTAATTTCCTGGCTCCTGATTCCAAGAGTGTGCTAAAAACCCTGAGGCCAGCTATCACACATAGACTCACTAACCTAAGACACTCTTTGGTCTTTCCCTTTATCCTCCTCCTCCTCTCTGTGAATTGGATGTTTGCTGAGTGGTGGGTCTGCTCCATTGGAAGAGCCGCAGGTGGAAAGCTCTGGGTTCTGCCCTTCCGTAGGTGAGGGAGAGACCAGACAAGTGCAGGGTGGTCTAGGAGATTGTGTTCCTAGTCAGGTGGCTGTGTCCAGTGCAGATGCGAGCCTGGGCCACTGGAGGCAGGGAGGATGTGGGAATCTCTTGAGGAATCAGGGATGGCTGACCAGGCATTGCCTGTGGAGGCAATTGTTTGGCAATGCTTTTATTTGTGCATTTAAGGAGGCTGGAGGCACAGTGTACAAGTCCATAAAAGGGTAACTAATGAATTCAGGAAGCTCTGCTTAGACTTGGTGCTGATAAGATGGGGAGGGTCAGATCATAGAGCACACTGTGTACACTCACTGATGCAGAGTCATTTGAAGGTCACTGAGTGAGGCCTTTCCAGAGCGGGCTTGCTTATTAATTCCTCGATCCTGGCACACCTGTCTGGCGTCTGAATGCCCCATACCACTTGCCAGCACATTGTGTCAGCCACTCATCTCTTACTGATGTGAGTCTCTGTTCTAAGCAGGCCCAAAGTCTAGCCTTCCTTTAAGGCCCAGCTCAAACCCCAAGTCTCCTAGGATGCTTTTTTTTTTTACCCTTTCTAAGTCCTCCTTTTTTCTCTCCTTCTCTGAGCTTCTTTGTCTCTGTTTTCTCTACTAGTCATTAAGAGAATGGATGTGATTTGAGATCTTGGCCTCATCAGCCAGTGGACATAGCATGTGACTCGTCTGTGTCTTACTTTCTCTATCTGTAAAATGGGCATGATAATCTTTCTTCCCAGGCAAGGAAGGTAAACAGTTTTCTTACTCATATAAATGTCAGCCTGGACTTTATCTCCTTCTATTACATGCCATTTGTGGTGGAGTGTGAAGCCACGGGGCTCTAGCAGATTTCATTTCTCTGCTTGTGTCATTGTTTAAGACCATCCACTGCCAAGAGGATAGTGAGGAGGACTAGACTTGCAGAATTGAATGAAGCTTCATTTTCTTTAACTTGAGTTAACAAAATACTCAACAATTTCACGGGCCTTGGATATTTTTTTTTTGTTTTTGGTTGTTTTTTTTTGGGCCTTGGATATCTTATTGCAACGTTGGGGTAATGTTGCTGTTGAATCGACTGTGCCCCATGGCGACCCTGTGAACAATGGATGTGAGCCCTGCCCTATCCTGTACCATCCTCATAATCTCTGATATACTCAAGCCCACCGTTACAGTCACTGTGTCATTCCTCCTCATTGAGGGTCTTCCCCCTCCTTCCCTGGCCCTCTACTTCCCCAAAGAATGATGTCCCTTTTCAAGGACTGGACCCTCCTAACGTCATGCCCAAAGTTGATGAGGTGAAGTTTCACAATCCTCGCCTTCAGAGGCTGCACCTTTTTCAAGACATGTTTGTCCTTTTCACAGTCCAAGGTATCTTCAGCACTCTTCTCCATCACCAGGACTCAAAGGGGTTGATTCCAGCACCTGTCTGTTTGTTGTATTGCAGTAATTTACATGTTGCTTCCATGCTGGAAGCTATGTCATTGGTACTTCAAGTATCAGCAGGATTGTTCAGGTTGGACAGGTTTCAGCAGGGCTTTGAGATGAAGAAACACTAAAAAGAAAGCTTGGCTATCAACTCCCAAAAGTAAGCCAATGAAAAGCCTATGGATCCAACAGTGTGTTGGTTTTGGAAGAGGTGGCGCCTGGATTGAAAGGCACTATGCAGTTCCTGTAACACTGGACTTGAGCATATTAATAATAACCATGACCATGACCATGGACTAAAACCCACCAGGGCTTTGTTGTGCTCTCCATAGCTCCTCAGAACCTGTGTGGTGGCAGCCAGCAATAGCATCTACTGCCTCCATAAGTGTGAGGATTGAATTAGATGGCACCCAGCTCGGAATACGTGCTAATTAACTGGCCCAGACCACGCAATCTAGCTTCATTATTGATGCATTCCCTTAGCACACTCTGACATTTGATCCTTGTTAATGGAATCAAGATACTTGATTCTCTTAGCCATATTGTCATAGAGATAAAAGTTCTCTCTCTCTCTCTTTTTTTTTTTCTCTTTGAGAGCCAGTTCAGAGTTGCTGTTTAATGAAGCCTTCTTTCTTTCCTGCCTTGTCATCTTCCAAAAGCCCATGGCTGTCTGATATCACCTTGACCTTCAGATGACCTTACTTCAACTGCCTGACTCTGCCTGTCTGTGCTTGTCACAAGAAAACCAATTCTCCCTGCACTGCTTTTCTGAATCCACTGACATCTCTTTTATTTCATTTACCTGTATTGCCTAAATTTCTCGTTCCTCTGCCATTAAGTAGGTATTGATTTCTGTTAAGATGAGCATCTGGATTTATTGAAGGGAGAGGTAAATATTGACAGAGGCAGGGCTGTGTGATCTGAGAGAGAAGGGGAGTTCTGGGACCCTTGGCTGGCTTGCTGCCTCGCTGGTGGGGTTCCAGCTCACACCCAGGTCTGTCACAGGAGAGGAGTCAGCCGCCTTGGGCTTGGGCAAGTTGCTAATGATTGACAAATGGAGCAGGTTAAGAGGGTCCTTGTGCAATTTGTCTTACAGTTTTCTCTGCCTCACCTTAGGGTTAGTATGTTAACTTCCGCCTTTTCCATCTTGAGCGAATTCCCTCCTGGTTGTGGAATTCACCAGCCAGTGTGTGGTTGAGAGCACGGAGGGGGACCCCTTTTTTAAAAATTTTATTTATTTTTCATTTCAATGAACATCTACAGAGATTTTGGAATTCCATTCATTCATTGTTGCACCCTTCTCCCCCCACCCCACCCCCCCGTTTGCTCCTCTCCTTGAAAAACAAAAGAAAAACTCCCTCATTGGTACACAATCCCCCCCGCACCTCCCCCAATCCCACCCCAACCCCAAATATAACCACTCTGCAACCCTCATTGCGTACTCCTACGATAAACATAATGCCCTAAAATATAATACTTTTAGACTATTCTCTCCCCCATAGACTTCAATGCCGTAAACATATTTCATCCAGTTTTTCTCAGTCTTATCCTCACCTGATGCCAGCCTCATTCTATAACAGTGGCACCATATAGCATTTGTCCCTTTGTGACTGAGATACCTCACTCAGCAAGGGACCCCTTTTAAAGCTGTCTTAGTTAGGGGGTACAACCAAAACAGAAATGCCACAAGAGGGTGGCTTTCATGGACAGAGACTTATTCTCTCACAATTCAGGAGACTAGACCTGAACTCACTGTGCCGACTGTAGGGGAGGCTCTGTCTGCACTGCGGGGAAACCCCTTGAGTCTGTCCTCCAGCTTCCCTTCCCTGGCCTGCAATCAGAGCCCCCTTGGTGATCCACAGGTGGCCATCAGTTTTCTCCTCTCTGTGCTTCCTCATCTCTGCTTAATCTCTTTTCTTATCTCACAGACTATTGATTTTAAACCAAGGCTTTGAACTGTTCCTTCAGGTTAGACCACCCCTGTTTAAAGCACACCTTATACGAGTTCACAGCCTAAGACTCAGAACACCTCCGGAAGCAGGAGCTGCCCTGTTCCACTTCTCTTTTTGTTGCCACAGATACAGACTGTTGGTGCCATAAAAGAAAACCAAACCCCAAAAACCCCAAACACACCTTATACTGTCAGAGCCCAATTAACATAGCACAGAAGACCCTATTCCTGGTGGGACTGCATGACATACGGACGTTCCTGTTAGCTGCTATTGGTTTTCAACGCACAGTGAGCCCACATGACAGCATGGGAAAAACACCATCCGGTTTTCTCACTTAAGTCTTCAGAGATTGCTCAACTCTTCTCTCATGCAGCTACCGAGTGGATTCAAAGCATCAGCTGATTGGGTAGTAGATGAGCAGATAGATAATCCTGACATGACCAAGGTTGTCATCCACAAGCACAAACCAGAAAGCTCACTGCCATCAAGGCAATTTTGACATGACTCTGGGTGCCCCTCCACCGTAACAATCCTGCACTAGGGTTTTGAAGTTATAACTTTTAAAAAAATAATATTTTTATCATTCATATACATTATGTGTCATGTGTATACATTGTGTTTCTGATAGTTCTTCACTGACATTATATTTCATTCCTTTATATTGGAGGAGTTTTCACCCCCTCCCTTACGATTATTCCACCAATAACTACTTTTGTGAAAGCGTATATATGCTAGCTACTTCATGCCTCGTGGCCCAATTATCTCCCTTTTTGATAGTCAGTTGCTAGGTTGTCCATCCCTGTCAAACTCGTCTCAGTGCAAGAAATCAGAGATTCTTACCACTGGACCAATAAGCAGCATCATTATGGATGGAGAGGAGATTGAAGCTTTCAATGATTTCATCTGCTTGGATCCCCAATTACCTTGGTACCAGCAGTCAGGAAATAAGGAGACACATTGCACTGGGAAGGTCTGCAGCTAGGGACCTCTCCAAATTATTGAGGAGTACTGATGTCAGTTTGAGGACTAAGATGTGTCAGATTTAGGCCATAGTCTTTGCGATCACTTGCTTTATATCTGAAAGGTGGACAATTAATAAGGATAACAGAAGAATTTATGTCTTAGAGTTGTGGTGTTGGAGAAGAGCACTGAGCATTCCATGGACGACTAAAAGAACAGTTATGTCTGAATTCAGAGAGAGTGCAGCCAGAATGCCCTTGGGAGGCAAGAACGATATGGCTTTAGCTCACATACTTTGGGCATGTTGCTGTTGTTGTTGTTGTTGTTGTT
>NW_006400071.1:702131-780929 GCF_000299155.1 Elephantulus edwardii | reverse complement strand
GGAAGGGTGGAGGGTTGGCGAAGAAAAGGAAGACCCTCAATCAGGTGGAACAACATGGTGACTGCTGCAATGGGCTCTAGGGTGTCAGGAAGTGTGAAGATGGCACAGGATAGGACAGTGTTCAGATCTTTTTTCATAGGGTCGCTATAAGTCATACTCAAGTCATTGGAACCTAACAACAACATCGAGCCATTACTCTGAGGAAACAACCACATCCCCTTTTCTTGAAGGATCTTCTGTTCACTTGGAAACATTGAACATCTGTATCCATAAGCAAAAGTCCAGGCCAGAGCAAGCCATCACCAGGTTGCAGCAATTAACCCTAGTGCACAGCATGGATCATTTCTTCTGGTTGCATGCTGGTCGACTCATCCTGAGCCATCTGTAACTAGGTTTCAATGGACATCAGCAAAGTTGTAAATCTTTACAGGAAGACGCTGTCCATATTTCTCCCTTGGAGCACCTGGCTGATTTGAACCAGCAACTTCTCATGTCGCAACATTACTCATTACTCATTACACACTGTACCATCAGGACTGCCTATCCACAAGCATAAATGCTAGTGTGTGCAGTGCATATTTTTGTGAGGCAGAAACCAGTCACATAAGAACACTGACAGAGTCCAGCTTTACATTTCTCTCTGTAACGTCAAAGGATCATCGGCCCGTCATTATTGAGGATATCCTCTTCTCTCCAGTTTGCTCACTCCCTGCTCCCCTGGCACCGCACCTTCTTTGTCATCCTTGCCATTAGTTGCACGTGGAACTTCCATCAGGTATTAAAGCCCACTTTTCACAACTGACAGTCCTTTGACTGGGTGTCTTCCTTTCAGCATGTGTGCAGGGACTGCCTGCTTCTTCTTGTGCTGTGCCCACATACCACATCACTCAGCCTTCCGATCTGCTGCCCTATGTCCCCTCTCCCTGGTCCTGCCTGTCCTCAGCCTCCTGCACCTCCCCTGCCCCACTTTGTCTCCCCCAGCACTTCCGCTCATGCTCCCCTCTCCAGTAAACTTCCTTGGACTCTTCCCTCTGGAAAGAAGCGATGACATTCTTCCACAGGTGTTCCTGCATAATCCCATTTGAAAGCAGGGAACTATCTAATTCCACATTAACTCCAAGTTTGTTCTTACGGTATTTTTAGGGGCCATCCTCTTCTTTTCCATGTCAGTAATTGGGTCTGTGATGAGTCCTTGTTGGATTAATGCTGGGATCTGACCCTACTCAGACTGTCATATGAATGAGGTCAGTCAAAGAGAGCAAAGTGTGTGGGCTGTTGTTATGTGCTGTTGAGGTGAACACAATGTATAACAACAGATCAAAACCTTCCCTTATCCTACACCGTCTCCACAGTCTCCCACATGTTTGAATCCTATTGTTACCAGTCACTGGGCCAATCCATCTTGTTGAAGATCTACCTCTCTTTCTCTGATCCTCCACCTTTTCCAACATGATGACCTTTTTTAAAGATTAGCCTTCCTAATAATATGCACGGAATAGACGAGATAAAATTTTACCATTCTTTATTCTAAGGACCACCCTGGCTGTGCTTCTGTGTGAGTGTTGTTGTGTTCCACTTTGTCAGAGTGTAACTGACCCTCCAGCAGGTTTTCAGAGGCTGTAAATCAATATCAGAAATTGTCCATCTTTCTTCTGTACAGCAGCTGGTGGATTTGAACTATGTACCTTCACACTAGCAGCACAATTCCTGAACTCTAGCCCATGTGGGTAGTGAGAGGATAAAGAGGAAACTGAGAATAGGTGTGTAGATGGCAAGGCTAGCTGACATCGGGAAAGATAGAATTTCTTTTAGTCTAGCACAAATACTATCTACTAACTTTCTCTTAGTCCTTTTTAAAAGTCAGAGCCCATCTGTGTTGCAGCATTTGATTGCTAACTGAAGTTGGAGATTGAGAGCCACCCTGTAAGACAAAGGTCTGGCCATCTGCTTCTATCCAGCCCAGAAAACCCCGTGAGATACCTCTCCTCTGTCACATGGGATGCTATGAGTTGGAATTTGACTTGACATCACCCAACAACATTTCTCCCTCTTCCCCTGATTCTTTATTCACTATCCAACTTCACGTGCATATGAAGGTTGGACAATGAATAAGGGAAACTGAAGAAACATTGATGTCTTTGAAGTACTTGTTGGCAAAGAGCACTGAAGACACTATGGACTGCCAGAGAACAAACAAATCTGTCTTGGAGGAAACACAGACAGAATGCTGCTTAGAGGTGAGGGTGGTGTGACCTTATCTCACATGCTTTGGGCGTGTTATCAAGAGGGCCCAGTCATTGGAAAAGGACATCATGGTTGGAAAAGTAGAGGGTTAGTGAGATAGAGAAGACACTAAAGAAGGTGGATTGATACTGATTGCATCAGTTGTTGTTATTAGGAGCCATTGAGTCAAGTACAACATTTAGTGACCTTATGAACAAAAGATCTCAACTCTGCTCTATCCTGCACCATCCTCACACTTCTTGGCACACAAGCGCCCATTGCAGCAGTCACTATGGCAGTCATCCTGGACGAGGGTCTTCCTTTCTTTCACCAACTATCCACCCTTCCCCAAATCATGTCCTTCTTCAGGGAATAGCACCTCCTAGCAACATGGCCAAAGTATGTGAGGTGAAGCCTCATCATCCTTACTTCCAAAGAGCACTCTGGCTATAACCTCTCCGAGACATATATCTTCTCTTGACCATCCATGGGATGTTCACAACTCTTCTCCAACACCACAGCTTAAAGGCACCAATTCTTTTTCTATCATCCTTATTTATTGTCCAGCTCTCAGACGCTTAGTGAGTGATCAGAAGGACTGTCGCCTGAATCAGACAGACACATCTAAGTCCTCAAACTGACCTCATTGCATCAATGGACTTAGGTAAACTAGAGATTTTCAGGATGGTGCAGGACTGGGTATGGTTTCCACCTGTTGTATGTAAGGCTGCTATGAGTCAGTGTTCGCCTGGCAACTCTTAAACTGTCATCTGAATCGGACTGTTAAGAGAGCTCTACTGTGTTTAAGGTTCTTGGAGTCAGTTTGCGCTGCCCTTTTAATTTCTCTTTAGCAATTTATAGAGTACTGCACATAGTAGGACTTCCGTAGTAGGATGTTATAGGATAACTGGTACAGGGAAAGTGTGAGATAGGAAACTTTAAAGTTGCTTTCCTGGAGAGGACCAGAGATAGCATGCCTAAGCCTTGGCCCTGGGCTCAGCTAATTCCTTTTCTATTGATACACGTTCACTCTTTGGTCTTATTGGAAAGATCTGGAAAGACAGGGTAATGATGGACATAGTCCAGTGGTGATTCATTTTGTAAAACACAATGCACGGGAATGATGTTATGAAACACAATGTGAATGAAGAATAGTGTGAAATGCAATGTTTACAAACTTTGTAAGCAAAATATAAAATAAAGATAAAATTTAAAACATCCCATAAAATTTAAAAAAAAAAGATAATTTGGACAGTGTCCATGAATGCATTTCCATGCTCTTGGGTTTGGGAGCCTTCTTATTCTAGTAATCAAGACCTTTCCAGTAGGTAGAGACTTGGTAAGTTACTTATATTAATAGTTTTCCATTTTTGCTAAGCATTGCATGGAAAAGAGACTTGCACATTTCTGTCCTCATGTAATTTTCATCGATAACCCTGTGCAGATTTCATTGATTTATTTTTCCAAATTCTATAAATGAATTCCCACTTCATAGGCGCTCTGGTGGCCTAATGGTAAGAAGCTGTATTGCAATCCAAAAGGCACATGTTTCAAATCCACCAGCTGCAGTGAATTTTCTGCTCCTACCAGACAAGATTTTCTTGTGAAATTGCTCCTGTCAGTCCTCAAACTGACTAAATGGCATTAACTTGAGGACTAAGGTGTGCCTGATAAAACCATGGTCTTTTCAGTCACTAACTATGCCTCTGAAAGCTGGACAGGGACTAAGGATGAGAGAGGAAGAATTGATGCCTTGTACGATAGTGCATAGAGAAGAGTGCTATCTCACGGACGGCCAACAGAGCAAACAGATATATCTTGGAGAAGGTGCAGCCAGAGTGCACCTTGAAGGCAAGGATGAAGACGATTCATCTCACATACTTTGGGCATGTTGCTAGGAGAGGTTATTCCTTGAGGAGGGACATCACGGTTGGAAAGGTGGCACGGCCAGTGAAAGAGATAATCAACCAGGTGGATGGACACAGCGACTGCAGCAATGGGCTTGAATGTGTCAGAGATGGTGAGGATGGCACAGGACTGGGCGAGGTTCAGATCTGTTGTTCGTAGGGCCACTGTGAGTCACACTTTTCTTGGTGGCACCTCACCATGGTAACTCTAAGTACATTAACTGCTCTTCAGAAGAATTAGTGTTTTGCAGTTGTCCATGGATGGCACAAATGGTTGGTGCCCAAGTAGTAGTTGTGAAGTTGGTTTTCAGACCCACCGGGTACATTTAAGATAGACTGACACAGTGCTGTGACAGTGGGCTTGAGCATATCCAAGACCACGAGGCTGACACAGGACGGGGTCAAGTTCAGACGTGTTGTTTATAGGGTCACTATGAGTCATAGTCAACTGGAAGGCTCCTAACAACCCAACAATAAACTACAATTTTAAGAAAAGCCATATTGATCTACCTCCAAAAAGACTGCAGCTAAGACGTTCGATGGAAAAGCTCTGTCCTGGAACACAAAGGGTCATGGTGAGTCAGAGCTGAATTGACAGCCCAAGACTACAGCGTGGTGACATAATTCACACAAGGCCACACAGCTGCAGAGCCAAGACTTCTGTCTTGACCTCGTCACTTCCAGTCCGCTTTTGTCCCCAACACAACATCTGATTCCATAGTCACTGTAACTGAGATCATCTCATTTAATTATCTGAGCAGCTGCAAATGATAAAACCCAAGTATATGGTGTGACAGCACACTGGTAAATTCTGTTTCTTTCTGCTTCTCATATTCTCTATAATAGAGATTCACTTTGCCTTGTTTGTTTTGTGTGTGTGTGTGTGTGTGTGTGTTTTTTTGAAGGATACAGTTAAAATTTGCCAAAACTCCCCATATACCATTTTTAATTGAAATGATATATGGGGGTTTTTTGACAAATTTTAACTACGCCCTTTAAGAAAACAAATAGGTAGTCGCAAGTTTTGGGGGTTGTATGCTTTTTGGGGGGCTTGTATTTGAGGTACAGTACTACTCTTTCCCCCAGGAACAAGGCCCCGAGACTGGGCCTACAGTTGAAGGCAGGCAATGGCTTAAACCCTGAAGGGTTTTTTTGTGAAACATTCTTCTAGGTGGTATAGCCCTGATTTGTGCATTGCTGTACCGAGGTAACTCATGGTTGCTGTGATGCTAAACACTGTGACACTGATGTGTCAAATGTGATAATGGCTACCAATGGTGGGCCGTGTTTGGTTGAGCTTCCCGATTAAAACAAGCTTGGAAGTAGGAGTGGCATCCACTTCTGAAATGTCTTGCCTTTTTAAACTCTATGAACAGTGCTCAGGTCTTCCATTCATAGGGTTACTGTGAGTCATCTACGACGTGATAGCACCTAACAACAGCAACTTCAATAATTTCTGCACATTTAATTCATAGGCAATGAGTAGATTCTTCAATATGTGCCACCCTTCTCAAATTATGCCACTGTTACTAACAAAAACTCCCTGCGCCCCTAAGCTTCTCCACTCCCCTTTACATTTGTTATTGCCAATTTGATCATGTATAGATAAAAAAAAAGAGTATATTATTTTCTAATTAGAGTACACTAGTATCTGGTTTAGTGATAATTTCAGAAAATAGTTTTGGTTCAAGTGTTAAAGATTTCCCCAGGGCAATAGTTTCAAAAGGGGCTGACTGTCTCGCTGGCTCTCAAACATTTAGACTCTATGAAAATTTGAAATTCTCCTCTGCATGTTCCCCGTTTTGTCCAGGATTCTTCTATCAGTGTCTGATTTAATCGTCTGTATTGGTAACCAGGCACCACTTATTTCTAATTTCATGTTGTAAGTGACAGTTATGCATGGAGTTGATTCCATTTCTTCCTCTAATTTCGTGACCCTTCTTCCTTGCCAGTCTGGTCCCAGTCTTTCTTGCAAGCTTTTCCGTGGCCAGTTCTTTCTCTGGCATTTCACCTAGCAGCCTTATATAATCGCAAACTGTATTCTTGTCTTTGAGCTGTCAGGTGTATCTGTTAAATTGGTTCTCAGGAAAGAAAGGAAGAGAAAAAAAATTGCACTGGAATATATTGTATTTGTTTGTTTCTGTTTTATAAGCTCCACAATCAGGAATTCCAACTCCAGGTTGCCTGGAATGACCTGTCCTCACATACCTGACTCCTGACTATTGTTGGGATTTGGTTCAGATGGTAATTCTTCTAGGACAATTTTCTGCACCAGACTCCACCCCAACCCAAGTTAGAAGCACTGCGCTGCTCTGTGTTCCCGCAGGACCTCCTTGGTGACTGTGGTCATAAATAGCACTTAACAGACAGCTTTGTCATTGTCGGTGCCTGGTCCTCTGCCATAGATAGCCTACCTTCAATGACTAACAGAGGTGGTCTGGTGGCTTAGTGCGTTACGTCTTGGGTTGCAACCAAGAAGTCAGCAGTTTGAACCCACCAGCTTCTCTGTAAGAGGAAGAGGAGCAATTGTCTCCAGTAAAGACTTACAGTCTCAGATACCTGAAAGTTATTAGGAATTCAAGTTGACTTGATGGCATTGGGTTTGGTTTTTGTTTGTTTATGAATCATCACGCTGGGGCTGGGTTCGTTTCTCTAGGCCAGTACCAAGTTAAATACATAAATTACACTCAACAAATGATTGTGGGATGTAGGATTCTTTTTTAAAACCAAACCAAAACAAAACAACCTTCAAAGAAATGGTAACCTTTGTAGTTAATTCAAGAGTAACGTTTGATGTTATTTTTAATTTAGTTCCAAGACATAGAGATCAGGTCAGTTTTGCAAAGGAGAGAGATGTTGTTTATGAGAAGCAGCAAGGCCAAGACCATGAGGTATGGTGGTGCTTTGATGTGAATATTTAGGAAATAACACTCAGGAATAAGGAGGCGTAGGGTCTCTTTGGGTCAGTGGTTAGTGCATGTGATTGTTGCTGTTGTTGTTGTTGTTAGGTACCATCGAGTCAAGTATGACTCATAGTAACCGTGCAAACAACAGACCTGAACCCTGTCCTATCCTGTGCCATCCTCATCATCTCTGACACACGTGAGCCCACTGCTGCAGTCTCCATGTCAGTCCATCTGATCCTAAGTCGTCCTCTGCTTCATGGACCCGCCACCTTTCCAGGGATGATGGCCCTCCTCAAGGAGTAACCTCTCCTAGCCAAATGTCCATACAATGTGACAAGTTTCACCATCCTTGCCTCCAAGAAGCACTATGGCTGCATCTTCTCTAAGGCATAGCTGTTTGTTCTTTTGGCCGTCCATGGCATGTTCGGTACTCATCTCCACAACCACAACTCAAAGCATCATTTCTTCTTCTGTCATCCTTATTTATTTATTGTCCAGCTCTCACAGATAAATAGTAATATTGAAAAGGCCTTAGTATAAATCAGGTACACCTTAGTTTTCACACTGACATCATGGCTCTTCAGTACTTTGGAGAGGTGCTTGACAGCAGACTTTCCCAACACAGTACACCTTTTGATTTTCTTGACTGCTGGTGTCAAGGATGTTGTCAATCCAAGTAAGATGAAATCATTGGCAATTTCATTCTTTACTCCATCTATCATGATGCTGCCTATGGGTCCAGTGGGAAGGATTTTTGTTTTCTTGATGTTGAGATATAATCCATAGCAAAGACCTTGGTGTTTAATCTTCTGCAGGAACCACTTCAAGACCTCCTCTCTTTCAGCAAGCAAAGTTGTATCATCCACACAACACCAGTCATTGAGGAGTCTTCCTCCTATCTTGATGCGACATTTTTTTTTCCATAGAGTCCAGCTTCTCCAAGTATTTGTTCTGCATATGGATTGAATAGGTATCAAGAAAGGATACAGCCCTGATACACATCTTTCTTGATTTTAAACCATGAAGTGTTGCCCTGCTCTGTTTGGACAACAGCTTCATAGTCTAGGTATAGGTTTTGTGTGAGCATGATTAAATATTCTGGGATTCCCATTCTTCTCGATGTTAGCCATGGTTTGTTATGATCCACACAGTCAAATACCTTTGTGTAGTCAATAAAACATAGATAAACATTCTGATATTCTCTGCTATCTGCCAAGATCCATCTGACATCAGCAAGGATATCTCTGGTGCCACAGACGCTTCTAAACCAAGCTTATACTTCTGTCAGTAAATGTAAAAAGTAAAAAGTTTTCTGTCAGTGAACAGTTTGAGCCACTTTTGGATGATCTTCAGCAATATTTTCCTTGTCGTTGTGTGCTGTCAAGTTGCTTATGACTCATAGTGACCCTATCCACAAAAGCCTTGACCCCTGCTCTATCCTGCGCCAGTCTTACTGTCTCTGACACACCTACCCTCATTACTCAAGTTACTGTGTTAATCCATCTCTTCTGTGGTCTTCCTCTCCTGTGCTGTTCCTCCACCCTTCCAAGTATGATGTACTTCTCCATGGAATGGTCTCTCCTGGAAACCTGCCCATAGTATGTGAGATGGAGCTTCAAGATTCATGCTTCTAGGGAGCAACTTGGTTTCACCCACTCCAGGATCGACCTGTTTGATTTCTTAATGTATGTTCGATACTCTTCTCCAACAACACAATACAAAGGCAACAATTCTTTTTCTGTCATCCTTCGTCATTGTCCAGCTCTCTGATGCATAGCAAGTAATTGTGAAGACCATGGACTGGATCTCATGTACCTTAGTCTCCAGACTGACATCTTTGCTGTTCAGCTCTTTGGAGAGATCCCTGACAGTAGATTTACCCAACGCAACTCTTCTTCTAATTTCTTGACTGCTTGTGCCAGGGATGTTGACTGTGAAACTAAGCATGCTGTAGTTGTGAACAATCGCAATCTCTTCTCGGTCTATGATGATGCTGTCAAGTGGCCCAGTGGTGAGAATCTATGTTTTCTTAATGTTGAGCTTCAATCCATATTAGACTGAGCCCTTGACCTTCTGCCGCAAATGCTTCAGATCCTCAAAAGTTGTGATGAGCAAGGGTGTGTTATTTGCATAACTCAGGTTGTTAGTGAATCTTCCCCAAGTCTTCATTCCACATTCTTCTTCATGAATTCCAGTCTTCTGAATAATCTGTTTTTTATATCGATTGAAAGGTGAAGACAGAATGCATCCCTGATGTCTCTTTTCTTGATTTTGAATCAGACCATGTTTCCTTGCTCTTTTCTGACCACTGCTTCCTGGCTCAAGTATAGATTTTGCATGAGCACAATTAGGTGTTCTGGAATTCCCTTTTCTCAAGATTAGCCACAATTTGTTGTGATCTACACTGTTAAATGCCTTTGCATAGTCAATGAAGCACAGATAGACATTCTTCTGATGCTTTCAGCCAAAATCCATCTGGCATTGGTTAAGACTTCCCTAGTGCCATGGCCTCTTCTAAACCCAGCTTGGACTTCTGGCAGTTTATTAATGTACTGTCCTAGTCATTTTTTAAAATAATCTTCACAAGGATTTTGTTTGCATGTGATATTAGTGATGTTGTTCAAGAATTTCTGCACTATGTGGGATCTCCTTTTGCTGTTGTTATGGGGGGAAAATAGGAATCTCTTCCAGTCAGTTGGCCAGGTAGTTATCCTCTAGACTCCTTGACACAACCTGATGACTTGTGCCAAGAAATCTGTGAGTGCTTCCAGGGCTGCATCTGTTTGTTGAAATATGTCATTTGGTATCCCATCCATTCCTGGGGTCTTGATTTTTCCCATTTCCCTCAGAGTGGCTTGGACTTCCGCTTTCATCAATATTGCCACTTGGTCATACATTGTTTCATGCAGTTGCTCTATATCAGTCAGTTCTTTCTGGTACAGTGACTGTGTGTACTCCTTTCGTTTTCTTTTGATGCTTTCTGGATCATTCAGCATTCTGCCTATAGCATCTTTAAGTATTGTGACTTGCAGCTTGAATTTGTTCTTCAGTTCCTTCAGCTTAAGAAATGCCAGCCAAGTTCATCTCTTTTGATTTTCTGACTCTTTGTACATTTCATTGTAATACTTTACTTTGTCTTTCCAATCTGCCCTTTGAAACCTTCTGTTCAGCTCCTTAGTGTCTTTCCTTTGCTATGGCTTCTTGAGATCTCTCCAAGTCTTTTCTTCCTCCTCTGTCTTTGTAATGACCTTCTGCATTCTTCATGGATGATATTCTTGATATCCTTCCACAGTTCCTGTGATCTTTGTTTGTTAGTGTTCAAGGCTTCAAACTGCTCCTGAGATAGCTTTTAAATTCTGATGGGATGGACACAAGGTCATATTTTGATCATATGTTATTAATGATATTGATATATAATTTCCACATTTTATTGACTCTCATGTCTTGGGAATGGGAACAGGATATGGGTCTCTGCAATTAAGTTGTCCAGATAACTGTCTTTCAAATTTCTTGGCACAGACTGGTGAGCACATCCAGGGCTGCATCTGTTATTTGAGACATATCAATTGGTGATGGTGGTTGCTGTTGTTGTTAAGTGCCGTCAAGTCATAGACCATTCATAGTGACACTGTGAACTAAAGACCCAACATTTGCAAAACTTCCATCGTTTCTTCAAGTTCATAGGGTTTCCAGAGGCAGGCTATTTCAGAAGTGGATGCCACTCCTGCTTCCATTCTTGCTTTAATCAGGGAGCTCCCACAAACACTGTCTTCCATGAGTAACCATTATCACATTTGACACATCAGTGTCACAGTTTAGCATCATAGCAACCACCAGTTATCTCTGTACAGCAAATGGACAGACCAGTGCTATACCACTTAGAAGAATGTTTCTCTCTCTCTCTCTCTCTCTCTCTCACACACACACACACACACACACACACACACAAGTTAAAACCAGGCCTTAGGGCCTCAGATTAAAATCACCCGACTTTGGCTTAGTAGCATTGCTTTCTGTCCACTAGGCCAGCTGAGCTCTCTCGTTGTTGTTAAGTGCCATTGAGTTGCAGACAACTCATAGCGACCCTATGAACAAAAAACCTGAACACTTGTATAACTTCCATCATTTGTCCAAGTTCATAGGGAACTCTACCGCTTCCTGTGCCTTGACTTTTTGCCAATGTGAGACATTGTCTCACATTGTGAAACAAATGCAGCTTGAACTTCTTCCTTCATTATCACTGGCCCTTGATAATGTGCTACTTCCTAAAATATTTTGGTGTCAACCATTTCTTTTTTGTACAGTGACTTTCTGTATTCTTACATCTTCTTTTGATACTTCCTGGGTTGTTCAAGATTTTCCCCATAGCATCTCTTAGTACTGCAACTTAAACCTTAAGTTTGTTTTTTCCAGTTTTCTCACCTTGGGCCGAGTGAGTTCTTCCCTTTTTATTCTGTAACTCCAGAGTACTTTCTATTATAATACTTTTTATTATGATACTTCTATTATAATACTTCAGTTTGTCTTTTTGAACTTCCCTCTGAAATCTTCAGTTCATCTCTTTCACGTCGTTAACTCTTCTCTTTGCTTTATCTTCGTGGAAATGTAGTGCAATTTTTAATCTCTTCTGACATCCGTTTTGGTTTTTTCTTCCTCTTTCGTCCATGTAACGCCACTTTGCTCATTTATGGATGATAATTTTGGTGTCATCCCATAACTCATCTGGTCCTTTGATCATTACTTTCGACCCCTCCAACCTATTTTTGAGATGATTTTCAAGTTCAGATCATGAAATAGATTCAAAGTTGTATTTTGTTTCTTCTGGGATTGATTTATCAACTTAAATGTTTGATGTTGATAAAGCAACCTGCCCAGAAACCCTGGGAAATCAGACCTGGGATTTGCTTCTGTGAGGTTACAGCCTTGGAAAACCTGTAGAGTAGTAGTACCTGAGGTGACCCTCAGTCACAACTGACTAGACTGAGGGTGTGTCCTCTCGCGTCAGATCTAACTCACAACTGACCCTCTGAAAACATTGGGTTTTCACAGACAGTAAATTGCCCAGGAGGAAACTGCCCATCATTCTTCCACAGAGCAGCCGGTAGATTCAGATTGGCACAGCTCCTTACCACTAAGCCATCAGAGCTTAACTGACCATTGCTAGAACAAAAACATATGTCTTGTTCTACTTTATTCTCTTTCCCCATCTTTTCTTTCTCTTTCCCTCACCCTCACCCTAGGAGACCTTTCTCTGTTCTTTAATGACATTTTTCTCTCCCTTCTCCCATCCCGCTTCCTCCGCCTTTTCCTCCTCTATTACACCAACCAATAAGATGTTTAGGATAATTCTACATGATCTGTCAGCTCAGACACCTGCCACCACTTGGAACTTAACCATTGTGCATCACTTACTTAAAATGCCCCTGGAGAGTAAGGTTCACTTAATAGTACTCTATCATCTACCTGATCTCAGGTAAGGATCCCCGACTGAAGTCATAGGGACCCAAGACTCAGTGTGACACTTGTCAACAGTGCTGGGAAATGCAGTAAGAAACTGTTTCTTTAAAAAAAAAAGAGTGCTCCTTCCAAATGGTGCAACCTCAACCTCAGTGAAAACTTAAAAGTGATAGTAAATTGTTACTGGGTTGTTATTGTTGTTGTTGCTGTGTGTTGTTGAATCAGAACTGACTTATAGCTGACCCTCCATTGGGTTTTGAGAGGCCGTAGATCACATAGGAAGAGATTGCCCCCCCCTCCCTTGGAGTAGCAGATGGATTTGAACTAGTGCCTTTGAAATTGCAGCACAACTTCTTAGTTAAGAGAGCCATCCTTTCCCCTCAATGGGATGATCTTAGGTTGAGATGGAAAAATCATAGCCCATAGTCATGTGTCCAGGCAACCCTCTGTGGGCTCACATTGCCTCTCTGCGTTACAGTCTAAGTCTATTAAAAATAATCATGGCTTCAGCTTCTGTCACTGCCTCTGGGAGTCCGGTCAGCACATTAATTAATTATCCTCAATGTGAACAGATTTCCTCTCGAAAGCCTCCTGTCTGCTTGTTTGCTTAGCCTCATTTTGTGCTTTCCGGTTTGTCCAACCTACTTCTTGTATAGTGGATATTGTCTTCTGTTTGTCCCCAGGGTCTGGTGAGATGCTGCAGGTTAGATGCTGCAGTGTTAGCTTCAGGTGCGTCTACTGTGGTTCTGATGGAGCACACCCAGCCTGGGAGGCCTTGATGCAGGAGCTGGATCTCTGCTTTGGCCTGCGCCCGCGTGTTGGTATTCTTGGACATGTGCTCTCTGAATACATTCAGTCTATAGTTAATAAGGAACCTTATGCTAGTGATAAACACCAGCATACTGTATTTTGACAGAAGCAAAAGTGTAGATGGTCCCTAGACTTTTCAGAGAAAAAAGCTGTCTACTCTACAGTGAATAAGCCTTTCTCCAAGTGGCTTATCTCATAGGGCAATCCAAAAGTGTGGAGATTAAAAGAAGAGAAATAAAAACTTTAGGACTAATGGAAAAGTTTGAGACCAGAATAAAGCATTATAAGAAGTTTCTCAGGAGTTGAAATTCTCTGGGAATGGAGAGTTGAGACAGGATTGGGTAGCCTGGGCTTTGAAAACATGCGGCCCTAGAAAGATTGTGCTTGGAATGAAATTTCGGGACATGGTGAGGTAAGTGGTTCAGAGTCTGTTTTTAGTAATAATCTTCATGTATCCAGGCTTCCGGGAGCTCTGGTGGCCTAGTGGCAAGAAGCTGCACTGCATTCCCAAAGGCATGTGGTTCAAAGCCACCAGGTGCTCTGTGGGAAAAGGATGGGCAGTCACTTCCCATGTAATTAATTGCATCTGAAAACCCACCAGAGGGTCAGTTATGGGTAGGTTCCTACTCTGTGTTACACAACAACATCCAGGCTTTCATTTATCTCTGTCTTTCTCTTCTGTCTCTCTGTTTCTCTCTGTCTCTGCCTGTCACTCTGTCTGTCTGTGTCTCTCTAGCTGTCTCTCTCTCTCTCTTTCTCTCTCTTTAAATTTATTGCATATGAGAGATAAAGGCTGGCTTATTTCTTAGTTACACTCTTTAGTACTTGAGATTTTTTCACAGGAACATCTCTTAGGTCAAAAAAATCTTCTCACATAACCAGTAGCTCAGAGCTCCCTCCTAGGAACCTGAGTTTCCTGAAGTGGGTTTATTAGCCTCGGAGGCTCCTCTGTGGCTTTTGTGGATTTCTTCCCAGTCATAATGGAACCCAAGGAAAGTACATGGTAGGTAAGGAACAGAACTGGGTCATGCAAGAGGCAAGGGCACTATGAACACCAGGAATTTAAAAGCCTTACACTCTGGTAGAAGCTGAGAACAGATTTACAAAATATTCCTAAAAAAAAAAATTCTTGATGGAGAGTATTGGTCTTTGAGAGTCAAACCAAAATATTGACTGGGGTGTCTCCCAGGAGCTGTAGTGATTATGACATTGGATGTTACAGTAAATTTATATATAATATCTGCATTGTTGTTGTTGTTATGTGCCATCCAGTTGCTTGCAACTCATAGCGACCCTATGTACAAGAACTCTAAACGCCGTTCTATCCTGTGCCAACCTAGCCATCTCAGATGCACTCATTCCCACCACTCAACTCACAGAATCAATCTATCTCATCGAAGGTCTTCCTCTCCTTCGCCACCCCTCCACTCTCCCAAACATGATGTCCCTCTCCAAGGACGAGTCCGTCCTTGCAACATGCCCCAAATATATCAGATGAAGCTTCAGAATCCTTGACTCCAAGGAGCATTCTGGATTCACCTTCTCCAGGACAAACCTGTTTGTTCTCCTAGCAGTCCATGGTATATTTAACACTCTTCTCCAGCACCACAAATCAAAGGCATCAGTTCTCTTTCTATTATCCCTATTCACTGTCCAACTCTCTGATGCATAGCACGTAATTGCAAAGACTCAGGTGCAAATTAGTCTCCAGCCTGACGCCGTTGCACTTCAGTATTCTTGAGAGGTCCTTCATAGCTGACTTTTCCAATGCAATTTGTCTCTTGATTTCCTGACTGCTGTTACCAAGGGTGTTGACTGTGGAGCCAAGTAAACTAAAACTATTAACTATACCAATCTCCTCACCTTCCATACTGATGCTGCCAATGTGGTGAGAATTTTAATTTTCTTGATGTTGAGCTTCAATCCATATAGGAGGCTGCAGTCCTTGACCTTCTTTCTGTGGCAAGCACTTCAGAACATCTGCATAAAGAACAAAAAATGGGACAAGGGGGGCCCAGGGCCTTGAGTGTCTCTCTGAAAGGTCCAGAGAAGAAAGCAGAACAAGAACCCAGATCCCAGACCTTTGGTGCCTCTAGAGACACACCAACAACTAGAGGTCTGTTTATTTGTTGTTGACTCATGGACTTTTCTCACAGGTGTGGGGTAGAGAATGAGGTTTATTAGGGAAATAATTTGGAGAGTGAGAGAGACAAAATTTGGAGAGTGGATGAGGCAAAGAATATCATCCAGTGCAACTCCAGCTTTTAGCCTAGCAGTCCCAAGGGACAATTCCTCAGTTAGTCCCGGTTCCAGTTTACTTTAAGCAACAAATATTCAAGAAACCCTTGGTTTCCTCAGTTAGTCCAGGTTCCAGTTTACTTTAAGCAACAAATATTCAAGAAACCCTTGGTTTCCTAAATCATCCAGCAACGTTTTCCTTAGAGCAGTTATAAGTTAGCTTCCTCTTAATTATCCAGCAAGCACAGCAAAACCTTTTAACTGTGGTCTTTATCTCCAGGCTTCTCTGGTTATACCTTGCCACAGTTGCTTCATAGCAGTGCCACAGGCCATCTATCACCATCACAGGATGTCGTAGCCTCAGTGTCACCACCAGGGTCTTGCTCCAATCAGTCTCCCTCATGTCTTGCCGCTCAGTGTGGGAAACACACTCTCTCTCTCTTATCCTAGTCCCACAGACTATTTGTCTGTAGTTAAGGTAGCTGGAGACTAGGCAATAGAGAGGATTAAGTTAATGGCTTTTAAAAGGCCAATTTTAGCCTAACACCGCACATATAACACTGATATTTAAATAGCATCCTGTGCTCACTTGCATATATAACATGCAGAACTCACCATAGTGGGTGGATGAATGGATGGGAAAGTGAATAAGTGAGTGAATGAAAGGGGAGGAGGAAAAAAAGAGCAGACTTAATGGTCATGGGTAATGACTTTTCAGTCTTCTTGCAGAGACTATTGTTGTTGTTGTTAGGTGCTGTCACGACGAGTATGACTCATAGTGACCCTGTGAACAGAAGATCTGAACCCAGTCCTGTCCTGCGCCATCCTCACACTTCCTGACACAGAAGAGCCCGTTGTAGGAGTCACCGTGTCAATCTACCTGTTGAGAGTCTTTCTTTCTCTTTTCAACCCTCCACCCTTCCCAGCATCATGTCCTTCTCCAAGGAATAGACATTGCAAGCAACATACCTAAAGTATGTGAGGTGAAGCCTCATCATTCTTGCATCCAAAGAGCCCTCTGGCTGTACCCTCTCCAAGAAATACCTGTTTAGGAATCAGATTGACTACATTTGAGGAAGAAATCATTGGAGAAGCTCATTTCGGCAGTCAAAACTAGGCCAGGGGTCGACTGGGGTCAGACGATCAAATACTCATATGCAATTTCAAATTGAGACTGAAGAAAATTAAAAATAAGTCCACAGGAACCAAGATCTGATCTTGAAGCAATTCCATCTGAATTTCAAGATCATCTTAGGAATAGGTTTGAGGCATTGTACACCAATAATCGAAGACCAGATAAGTTAGTTGTGAGATGATATCAAGGATATACATCATCAATGAAGAAAACAAAAGGTCACTACAAAGACAGGAGAAAGGAAAAATTGAAATGCTTGTCAGAAGAGACTCTGAAACTTTCACTGGAGCATTGAGAAACAAAAACAAATGGAAAACATGCAGAAATAAAAGAGCTGAACAGATTTCAGAGGTGATCTCGAGAAAGCAAAGTATTATAATGAAATGTTCAGAGAGATGGAATTGGAGAATAAAAAGTGAAAAACTCAGTCTACATTTCTTAAGCTGAGAGAACTGAAAAAAACAAAAACAAAACAAAAAAACAAACCCAACCTAATTTAATCCTCATATCATAATATTGAAAGATCCTATGGGCAATATATTGAATGATTCTGAAAGCATCAAAAGAAGATGGAGGGAATACCCAGAATCATTGTACTTAGAAACGTAGAATATGACATACACAGCTAAGAGGAATATTTTTTGAGCATTAATTGGAGATAAAGCATATGGATACTAGTCTTCAATATGGATTGAAGCTCAACATCAAGAAAACAAAGATTCTCACCCTAGGCCAGTTGGCAACACCATAATCGAAGGAGAAGAGATTGGGGTTGTTAACAATTTCTGCTTGCTTGGGTCCACTGTCAACACTCTTGGCATCAGCAGTTTATTAAAAGATGAGTTGGATTAAGAAAGTCTGCAGTTAGAGACCTACCTCTCCAGAGTGCTGAAGAGCAAAGATCTCAGTCTAGAGACTAGGATGAGCCTGATCCAGGCTATGGGCTTTGTAGTATCTTGCTATGCATCCAAGAGCTGGACAGTGATTAAGTATGCCAAAAGTAGAATTGATGCCTTTGAATTGTGGTTTGGAGAAGAGAATATACCGTGGACTGCTGAGAGAATGAGTAGGTCTGTCTTAGAAGGGGTGAAACCAAGCTGCTCTCTGGAGTCATCTGACATACTTTGAGCATGTTGCCAGGAGAGGCCAGTCCTTAGAGAAGGACCTCATGCTTGGCAGGACGGAGAGGAAATGCAAGAGAGGAAGAAGACCTTGGGTGAGATGGATTTACACAGTGATGCAGTAATGGGGGCAGGTGTGCCAGAGACAGTGAGATTGGCTCAGGATAGGGCAGAACTCAGAGCTGTTGTGCATAGGGTCACTACAAATCTCAGTCAGCTCGATGGCACATGACAGCAACAACAACAAAAAGCAGTGGCTTAAACAAGTAGTTTATTTGTCTAACCATACTGATCGTCATTGAGTTGATTCCTACTGAGCCTATCTTTTCCATTTCATTTTGCAGGCTCTAAATCTTGACTTGAGAGAAATACTAGCAGAGTAGAGCAGTTGGTAGATACCAACCGCCTGTCTCTCTCTCACTTTCAACGCAACATGTAATGTGTGCACCACAAAAATTCTTTTGTGTTACCATAAAAATCTTCAAATTAGGCAGTTGATGGCTTTGTTTCTATGTTGTGGTTTGATTGATGACATATAGGTCTTTGGTCTTCACCTCATTTTAGGCAGTTTCCTAAGTGTTTCTTAGAGAGTGTTAGGTGATTCTTATACATGCATAAGACTTTTAAAACATGTAGACTGTGATTCTACGACTCAGTGGCACTTAACAACAACAAACAACAGTGTAAGGTTCCAGTCCTTGGGAAATGACATCATGCTGAGAGAAGTGGAAGGGCAGAGAAGAATAGAAGATTTTTCAATGCGATGGATTGATATGGTAACTGTAGCAATGGGCTGGAGTGTGTCTCAGATTGTGGGGATGCCGTAGGATAGGGCGAGGGTTAGATCTGTTGTTCATAGAATTGTTGTGAGTTATAGAGAGAGCTCTATTGGCCTAGTGGATAGAAAGGGATGCTACCAAGCCAAAGGAGGGTGATTTTAATCTGTGGCCCTCAGACCTGATTTTAATTGTTTTTGGTCATTCTTCTAAGTGGTATAGCACTACTCGGTCAATTTGCTGTACAGAGGTAACTCGTGGTTGCTGTGATGCTAAACACTGTGACACTGATGTGATCATGGTTACCCATGGTGGAAAGTATTTGGTGGAGCTCCCCAATTAAAACAAGCTTGGAAGTAGGAGCAGCATCCACTTCTGAAATAGCTTGCCTCCGAAAACTTTATGAACTTAGAGAAATGATGAAAGTTATACAGGTGTTCAGGTCTTTTGTTCCTAGGGTTGGTATGAGTCATCTACGACTCGACAGTACTTAACAACAACAACAACAGATGCGATTCAGTATTTCTGCTGTGGTGGTAGTTGTTGTTAGGGGCTATTGAGTCGCCTGTGACTCCGTGATCCTGTGAACAGCAAACTGGAACCTGACCTCCTCCTGTGTCATCCCCAGGGTTTCTATCACACACAGTCCCATTGTGTTCAGTGTGTCAGTTCATCTCCATGAGGGTCTAAAGCCTGCTCAAAACATGTTCAAAATATGTGGATTGAAGTTTTACTATCCTTACCTCTAAAGAACACCATGTTTATGCTTCTCCCAAGACAGATTTCTTTGATCTTTTGGTATGTTTAATCTTAGGTAGAAATGCAAAATCTTAGCAAGAGGTACAACCTTTGCTAGCTCTGGATTTACAGCATGTGAGGAGGCCTTGATCCACACATGGGGTTTGAAGTGGGTCAGCCTGTACATCAGATGCTCCTGGGTTACAAGCAATGGACCTTTTGATTTGTAGTCCTTGCCATATGGAGAGAGTGGACTTCTGGTTAGGAAGAAAACTTGTTAGGAATAGAAATTCTTGGACTCTATATCAGGCTGGGAGGAAAGGACCTGGTAATCTACTTCTGAAATATTAGTTGGTGAAAACCACATGAAACCACAACAAAGTTGTGTCTAACACAGTGCAGAGATGTGAGGACCAAGGGTTGGAAGGCCTGTACGTCCACATGCGCTGCAGCAATGGGCCAAAGGCTGGGAAGATGTTGCTGGACCAAGTGAAATTATATTCTGTTATATGGAATGCATCTCTCTCTCTCCCCCCCGCTCTCGTGTGTGTGTGTGTGTCTCTGTGTCTGTCTGTCTGT
This sequence comes from Elephantulus edwardii, assembly GCF_000299155.1. Lineage (NCBI taxonomy): Eukaryota > Metazoa > Chordata > Mammalia > Macroscelidea > Macroscelididae > Elephantulus > Elephantulus edwardii. The sequence continues at coordinate 761,039 of NW_006400071.1, read as the reverse complement.
CTGTCTGTCTGTCTGTCTATCTATCTATCTATCTATCTATCTATCTATCTATCTATCTATCTTTGACTTTGCCCATTTAGTCCTAAGATGGAAGTGTCTTTATTTTCTTTCATTTGAAGATGAGAAAGGAGACTTATAAGCATGGCAAGCCCAGTCTTGTACAACAAAGAAGCCAGGATTTGTACTAGCTCTATTCTTGAGTCCATTCTCTGAACAGAGAAGTGCTGATTCTTCTAGGCCAAGACCTGCTTTTCTGTTTCCTGGGAGGCATGTGACTATAGGATAACATAGAAGGACCATCCCTGGCCTTCTCATCACCTCAGTAGTAGAATGGTGGAGGCTTCCAACCTTAGTAGGTAAATTGGTAGCAAGACAAGAGCTGCCCCCAATTGATGGGGCCCGCATTCATGGTTTGCCACTGTTGACTGGTGAGCATTCACTGTTTTAATGCTGAATGTTATGGACAAAGAGTAAACACATATGTGGGTTGACTGCCTGAAGAAATTTGCGGGGGGGGGGGGGGGCAAAGGGATATAGAAGAGAAAAAAAAGGGGGGGGGAGAGAGAGAGAGACTTGAAACAAAGCCACCACCTAGATAATTAAGGAACTGTCAGATTAAATACTGTCAGCCTGGTCTGCTGTGTCCAGCGGCGTGTGCTGGTTTGTGTGGTTTTAAATAAACCACTGATAACATGGCCATGAGCAGAACCCAAGCAGTAATTGATGTGCTTGTCAGCAGCCAGAAATGGTGCCCTGCCTTTGTGCACCGGAGCCACGCAGGCAGGGGTATTCTTAGCAAGAGACTGTTTGGGGAGACATTTTAATGTTATTCCAGGAAAAATTGGAAATCACCCTCTCATTTTTCTTTATCTTATTCAAGTAGTAGAGGATTCAGGGCAGGGTGTGTGTGGGGGGGAGGGGGGTGGAGATTGGTGAGTGAGGAACCTTTTTTAAAACCAACTCCATCCATTTCTTCAATAATCATCTAAAAAGCTGAAACCTTCAGAGACTATTATGTAGGATCATTCTCTAAGCTGTGTCCATTTCCCCTAGTCTGTAGCTATCTCTGTCCCCCTCCTCCTTTTTAAAGAAAACTGATTACTTATAAGAAGATGGATATAGAACCCAGTTCTTGAGCTGCTTAGCAGATCTTAACCCTCTAGTGATGTCATTCTACACCCGCGATGGAGAGCTTCCACAAAGCAGAGATTCTGAGGACAAACACCCAACAGATTAGCCATGGAGATAGGCAATTTGAGTGCCTTTAAATGAAGAGCTGGTATTTCACCATCGACAAATATTTATGATGTGCCTTCTGTGAGCACAACTATGAGACAAATTATGAAGACTCCAATCCTGAAGGCGGGGGGGGTGGGGGGGGTCCTGCCCCTGCAAGCATCATTTAACTGGGTTCTGGGAGACTCTGTTGAGAAACAACTGGGGTTCTGGAAGCTTCTTTGCTCTGGTGTTGTCTCTGCTTCCACTTTTATAGACCAGTGTGTGAGTGAATGAAGCAATTTTCTGCTGCTAGGAAGGCTGGCAATTTCAACACACTCAGTGTTTGCGAAGGAAAATATCCTAACAGTCAATCCCGTGGAGATTACAGACTGGAAAAGCCTGTGTGTCATTTTCTACTTTGTCACATGGGTCACTAAGGGTCGCAGCTGACTGATTGCTGTCCAACAATAGCCATGTTATCAGTAGTGTCTCTTGCTTGCTTCCATTGGACACAGGGCACCTACATGGGTTTGTATGCATAGACACACATGGGGGACATACAGTCTCTCCCAATGTGTGTTCACTTCCAATCTTAGTGCTGTGATTTCAACCAGTCTTGGTGTCCATCAACTTCACATTAACCCTTATTAAAGTTACTGTTTCCTAAAGTTCCTATCTTATCTTTTGAGTTGCGATTATCTGTCTATTCCCATGTGGAGCATTCTTTGAAATGCAAAAGCTTAGGGCAGAACTTTTTTTACCAGTTAAGCTAAACTATTGCTTGCTTTTTTTAAAAAAAAATTCAGGTGGTAGATTCTGATGTATCAAATGTGACAATGGGTTACACACGACGGACAATGTTTGGTGGAGCTCCCAGGTTAAAACAGCCTTGGAAGCAGGAGTGACATCCAACTTCCAAAATAACTTGCCTCCAGAAACTCTGTGAACTTAGAGAAATGATCAAAGTTATACAAGTGTTTAGGTCTTTCATTCATAGGGTTGTTTTGAGTCATCTACAACTCAGATGCACTTAACACCACCACCTACATATTTTGTTTACATTTTAAAGATTACCTCAAGGAAATAGTTTCAGGCTTCATCCAGCTTCCATGGCTAAAAAAAAAAAAATGAGAGTCTATGAAAATTTACAATTCTGTTCTGCATTATCCCCTCTTTTGAGCACAGTTCTGTGGAATCTTTGATCAAAATTAACTCTCTAAATTTTTGTTTGTTTTTGTTTGAAGAATAAAAAAAATCTTAGAACAAATTGTCTTGTAGTTTAATGCTTCAGTGTTGATGACATGATCTCCAGTTGAAATATGTTTCTATATTTAATGAAGAACTATACTCTGTCCTCTAATATAAAGGTCCTCCTCCTATCCTTTAAGTATCATGCTTGCCCTTGGGCTGATACTTTCTTGCTCATCTGTCCAGGAGTGTTGTTGGAATGCTACTTTAGTCATTGTTCATTGTCAAGGAGCGGGCCTTTGGCTCATCCAGACACTAGACTGTGAACTTGGTGATCTAGACGGTTCTCACTGGCTGATTTTTTGCCGAAAGATTACTAGACTTTTCTTTCTTAGTCTGTCTGGGATGTTACAGAATCGTCAGTAAAACCCATTTGCATCATCTTATTCCTCTGCTTAGGAAAACGGTTGAATACAATGCTGGTATCTGGTGCATTCAGTCTAAACAGATCTGCTGAAAAGAACCATTTGTGGACATCTAGAAAATGTGTGCTATTCTTAACCTCCTCCTTTCTTCTGTAGCCAGCCTCAGCTCCTTTTTGTCTTAGCTCCCTCGACGTGGGGTATGGCTTCTACTTTAAGCCCTATCTGTAGAGTATTTGTCTTTGTAACTTACTTAACAACCCTGGCTCAGTCACGTTCATGATCACCTGATAGACCCAGATCAAGCCCCTTCTTAGGGCCAGTTCAAGATTCCCATAAGCTTCTTGCCTTTGTGAAGGATTGTTTCCTAAATGGTCGGAAACTGCCTCCCAGTCTTTGTCTGCTTATGTAGCTCCTCAAATAAACCTTTGTTGAATTGCAATCACATTTTCCAGGGAGTATGCAGAGGCTTTAGGTCAGTTAATAATGGTGAAGTTTTCCTTCTTTTTTATCTCCCCAGGGATGAGACGAAAGTCTATCAGCCCTGTGTTGGGAATTAATTGTAAGTAGAAAGTTGTTTTGGTCCTAGGGGCTTTTCATCATTCTGTATCCGGGCAATGCTCATCATTCTCTTGAGCAGCGTCTTATCAGTGCTTCATTCAGTTAGTGATGATGTGCTGAAGCCTGGATGGCAGTGGGGAGGGGCAGGTCCACTGTAGAGAAGAAAGGTACTAGCTTGGGTCTGATGCTGGCTCCATCCACCCAGCGGCAGCCCCACGGTGCCACCTCCCACCGCAGCCTCATAGAATTTAAACCTTTTATACTGAGTGGTATAAGTCAGTCACAAAAGGACAGATATTTTAGAAGATCATTATTATAAATATCTAAAGAAAGGTTTACACACAGATAAAATCATTCTTGGATGGTTACCAAGAAAGAAAAGTGCGCGTGGAGGAAGGAAAAATCAGATAGTAGGCATAAATAATGATGAGTGAAGAGAAAGACAGTGCCCAGTAAGGGAGTGACCAGCATAAACGTTCACTAAAGAAAAGGGAGACACAGATTTAGAAGTTGTTGTTAGGTGCTATTGAATCAGGTACAACTCATAGCAACTTGTGAAAGGAATAGCTGCAACGTGGGGAAAGCTGAGTCTTAACTCCTGCCTGCTTTATAAAAGTGGACTTTTCCCATCTGTACTATCCATAGCCACAAACAGATAGCTGCTACCAGGTTAGACACGCCTCCGTCGGTGCTCCTGCACCAATTCCCACTAATCACTGGGTTCAGTAATTATTGTTTGTTCACGGTTGTGGTACCAAGAATGGAGTCCATTAGATAAATAGATAGAGGAGTAAGAGGAGCAAAAAATAGAATGCAGCAAGTCCAGGGTTAGTCCAGCAGTTCCAAGCCAGATTAACAGCAAAACACAATTCCTTAATTAGTAAAAGACGTGGTTTCAGTTCAGTAACACAAATTCAAGAAGCCTCTGGTTTACTTAATCATCCAGCAAGGTTTGCATCAGAGCATGGCAGTTTCTCCTTCAGTCATCTGGCAAGAACAGCAAAACCTTTAACTCTGGTCTTTAAGTAAGGGCTCCCCTGGTTACACTTTGCCAGAGTTTCCCCACAGCAATTACACAGTCTCTCAATCACCATCACAAGGGTCTTGCTACCAGGGTCTCTCTATCACCAGGGTCTTGCTCTCACCAGGATTTTGCTCCAGTCTCTCTCTATTGTTGCTTCTCAGTGTGGGAAGCACTCTCTCTTTTATCCTTGTCCCACAGCTGTTGATGGTTTAAAGTAGCTGGAGACCAGAAGAGGCTATCATGATTGCAAGAAAAGTCAGTTCTTAAACTAACACCACACAGTGCTAAGCACAGCAAATCTGAGCCCTATCCTATTCTGCACACTCATTATGACCAATGACAAACTTAAGACAATTGCTGAGGTAATTGTCTCAGTTCCTCTTGCTGTAAGTCTTCCTCCCTTTTGCTGGCTCTCCACCTTTCCAAAATGAAGTCCTCCTCTAAGGAATAGCCTCTCCAAACAATTTGCCCAGAGTGAGATGCTTCGCCATCCTTCTCACTAAGGATCAGAACTACAGGGAAGACATGGGGAAAGTGTGATTGCATTGTGGGTGTAGAAATTAATGTTACACAGTGTGTTTCAAAAGGTGAGTGAAGAATTAATTTGTCTTGTAATTTTCCCTGAAACTACAGTTTAGAAACAAAAACTAGCAAGGGCCTATTGAAGTTATCTTTGTCTAGATAGCTATTTATCCTCTGTTTGTTCACTAAGCAACCTTTTAAAGTATACTACTTAATGCAAATAATGAGCTCTGGTAGCCTAATGGTAAAGAATTGTGCTGCCAATCCAAATGCACTAGGTTCTAACATAGAACCCACCAGCTGCCCTGAGGAAGAAAGCTGACCAGTTTTCTCCTATGCACTTCCTCCCTCTGAAAATGCACAGGAAACATAGTTATGAATGAGTTAGTAGCACGTAACAACAGCAAATAATTTTGTACAAGGTTTATACTAAGCACCCGTAAGATAAATCAGCTTATCTTACTAAAAGCTTTTTTTGCTGTAGATATGCTGTAGGACAGAAGTGAAATTGCCCGACAGAATTTTCAAAGCTCTGATCTGTATAGATTAGCAATGATGTCAGCCTAGAGACTGAGGTGTGCCTGCTCAGACCATGGTCTTCACAGTTACTTGCTGTGCATCAGAGAGCTGGAAAATGACTAAGGATGATGGAAGAAAAAATGATGCCTTTGAGTTTTGGTGCTGAAGAAGAGTCTTAAACATACTATGGACCATCAGGAAAACAAATAGATCTGTCACAAATAGGTGTGTCTTGGAGAGGGTGAAACCAAGTTTCTCCTTAGAGGAAAGGATTTTGAAACTCTGTCTCAAATACTGTGGACATGTGGGTGGGAGGGGCCTGTGGTTGGAGAAGGACATCATGCTTGGAAAGGTGGAGGGAACAGTGCAGAGGAGACAGTGTAGGAGAGAAAGACCCCAGATGAGATGGTTTGACATGATAGCTGGGGCCATAAGGTTATGTGTATTGGAGTATATGAGACAGGCTCAGAATAGGACAAGATTCAGAGCTATTGTGTACAGGGTTGCTATGAGTTGTGGGTAACTTGATGGTACATGACAACAGCAACAAACTGTGTAGAACTAGACTGTCACATCTTTCGCCATGGAGTGGCTGGTGGCTTCAAACTGCTATCCTTTTGGTTAGCCGCCAAACATTTAACCACTGCTCCACTTTAAGTTCCAAGAGCCCATTAGGAAACATAAAATACAATTTGAAGAGCAGACATAATAACATGGCAATTGATGCCACAGTTGAATGGCCTTTGATGGAGGTTATTTGGATGCCTTTCTTAAGCGCAGTGGCTGCAGAAGAGCACATGTAGCTGTGCACAGCCAGGATCTGGCCCGCTCTGAACAAAAGAGACTGAGCTGTGGTTCCCCACAGTTACTGGTTCCACGGAGGGTGCTTCTAATCCCAGAAGCCTTTTGACTCGCTCAGTGCAAATGATTGGTTGGGGTGAAGTTAGCTAGACCTGGACATGAGTCTCAGTGCCACTTTTTTTTTTACATATGAGTGACTCACTGAATGAGGAGGGATTAAACCTCTTGAAACCGGCTCCCTTCTTTATTGGACCAACCGCTACATCGTCATGGAAGTTCAGCATTGTGCTCTTGGACCTTTGGAGGCTTGGGTGTGCACCCTGACTTTGTGAGAGTTGAGAAGCCATCTAGTGTCTTTGTGCTGTATAGTTTCAGTGGTAAAAAGACAGTGTTGATAATCACCTGTAGAGATGAAGTGACACAAAAAGGTATGCAGGATCCACGATATGTAGGGGCTGAGTGAGCCTGGGCTAGGTGGAACAGCACAGGTTCACGCTGAACTCTCCTGAAGACCACTCAGCAGACACGCTCATAAGGGAGGGCCCTGGTGGAGCAACTGTCAGAATTCTTGCCTTCTATGCAGAAGACACAGGTTTGATTCCTGGCAAGTGCGCCTCATGCCTCACCACCATTTTCCTTTCCATCATGACTTGCACAGTGCCCCGGTGGCTCAGTGGCAAGAGGCTGTGCTGTGATCCCTAAGCGCATGGTTTGAATCTTGAATCCCCCAGCTGCTCTGCAGGAGAACGATAGACAATCTCCTGTGTGATTAACTGCCTCTGAAAACCTGCTGGAGCACCAGCTATGGGTCACTTTTGACAGGACAATGCACAGAAACAACAATTTGATGCTGAACAGGTTTCAGTAGAAAGACTGGGAAGAAGGACCTGGCAAGGTACTTTTGAAAATAGCCTGAGAACATGCTATAGATCCCAACAGTCTTACTTAGAGCCTGTCATAGTGGTGCCACAGGACCTGGCAGCATTTTATTCCATCTTGCATGATGTCACAGCGAGCCACAGGCCAACTGGTGGACAGCTGCAAGCAACATGCACATTTGACACCACAGCCACCTCCTTCCCTGGTACTGTCTCCTGTGTAAGGTTCACTGCCTGGCACAGTGGAGATGAGGAGATTTTTTTTTAAATGGCAGCTCTGGGGAGCATTAGTACCTTTGTACTTATCTGACAGTGTAGAGACAGTACCTGCTTTCATGGAAAGCACATTTTTCTCCTCTTGTCAGTGTGTTTTCTCCATCCTGAGCCATCCATTCCAGGAAGTAGCCTTAGAGGATTTTCTTCGGGGGTCTCCTTGAGTGGCATTTGTTGTTTTCATTATGTGCTGTTGAATCAGAACTGACAGCAGACTCTCCCTCACAGGGTTTCAGAGGCAATAAATTTCGCAGGAGGAGATTGCCCGTCTTTCTTCCGTGGAGCAGCTGCTGGATTCAAACTTCATGCCTTTGGGATTGCAGTTGCAGCTTCTTCCTACTAGGCCACCAGAGCTCCCTGGAGCAGGACTTGAGGAAGCATCATTTTCAGCACCTTGTACATCACACCTGTCTGGTCCAGTTTCCCCATCCTTTCTGAATGGAGCATCCCTCCCTCCTGCGCGTACATACGTCCATTGTGGTGCTCTCTTTACTGTGTTTCTGGAAATTTCTGGAGCTCAGGGCACTTGGCTTGCCTGCTTTCTGTCTCTGCATTTCTCAGTCGTACTTATTGTTGATTTTTGAGGGGTTCTCACTCAGCCCTTCACAGTACTCCCCAAATTGCCAGTGTGACATCAGCCCCCTGGATGTGTGGGGAGCCCGGGGGAGGGAGCTCCATCTGTAAACCAAATAGGGAAACACAATCCCCTGCTCTCACATCCCCCTGACATCCCTGTAGCTTTGTTTGGTAGATGGAGCCAAGTAGGGAATTTACAAATTGATGCTTCTTCCTTCCCAAGCAGCTTGACTTTTTAAAAAGTTCCTTTGATGCCAAGTAACTAAGAGTATGAAGTGAGGTTGGCCAGGGAAGCAAAACAGCTGTAGGGGAGGAGGCGGACACTGCCTGTGTGCCCTGAGCCTGGGGCCAGGCAGGTCGAGGTAGGACATCACCCAGAACCATCTGCCTCGGCATCAGGAGCCCTGAGACCGCTTCCAGCAGTCCACACCTGGAGACTTTCAAAGTTACAGTGAGACCTTGCCCAGCAAGCCCAGCTGTATTCTGTGATTGCTTTTCTTCCCCACCTGGGCCCTGCCTGTGGCTTTTTCTGATAGATGCATTTTCAAATGATTATTCTGTGTGGACCAGAGGGCAGGGCTGGTCCCAGGGAAACCACTCTTTTTTTCCATTTGCTGCATGACAAAGAAAAATGTGCATCAGAGTGGTAAGAGCAGACCCCAGGTTTGGCCCCCCAATTCCTCTCATCTATTCAGCTGCTGGACGTAACACCTTCCAGCTAGAATTTGTCTCTCCTTGTGCCGAGTCTAGATCTCCTGAAGAGGATGTTGTTGTTGTTGTTGTTGTTATTGTTATGTGCCGTGGAGTCACTTGCAACTCATAGCGACCCTATGTACAACAGCCCTAAACCCTGCTCTATCCTGTGCCAATCTCACTGCCTCTGACACATCCATCCTGATTGCTCCAGTCACTGAATCAATCCACCTCATAAAGGGTCTTCCCCTCCTGCTCTGTCCCTCCACTCTGCCCAGCATGATGTCCCTCTCCAAAGACGTGTCTCTTCTTACAACATGTCCAAAGTATGTCAGGCGAAGCCCCAGAATCCTTGCCTCCAAGGAACAGCCTGGTTTAACCCTCTCTAGGATGAATCTATTTGTTTTCTTGGCAGTCCATGGTACATTTAGTACTCTTCTCCAGCACCACAGCTCAAAGGCGTCAATTCTCCTTCTATCCTCCCTAGTCATTGTCCAACTCTCTGATGCATGACAAGTGATTGCAAAAATCATGGCCTGTATCAGGTGCACCTTAGTCTCCAGAGAGACACCGTTGCTCTTGAGTACTTTAGAGAGGTCCCTAACCACAGACTTTCCCGTCGCAATACGTTTTTTGATTTCCTGGCTACTGGTGCCAAGAGTGTTGACCATGGAGCCGAGCAAACTGAAGCTGTGAACAATCTCAATCTCTTCACCATCCATCCTGATGCTACCGATTGGTCCAGTAGTGAGAATTTTTGTCCTCTTGACATTGAGCCTCAGCCCATATTGAAGGCTGCAGTCCTTGACCCTCTGCAGTAAGTGCATTAGGTCCTCCTCAGTTTATTTTATTAGTGTGTGTGTGTGTGTGTGTGTGTGTGCGTGTGCGCGCGCGCGCGCGCGCGTGTGCTGTCAAATTGGATTTGATAGGTACTGGAGGAGATCGCCCCTCCTTCTCTAGCCATCTGGTGGAGTCGAACCAAGCGCCTCTGGGATTGGAGTGCAGCTTCTTGCCACTAGGCCACCAGAGCTCCCAAGAATGGCAGTCTTATGTGGCAAACTGAGAAACCCATTGCAGGTTTGAGTTGAACTCAGTGACCCTATAGTACAGAGTAGAACTGCTCCCTAGGCTTTCTAAAGATAGAAGCTTTATGGAAGGAGCCCGAGGGCACATTGGTTAAGCTCCTGGTGTTAAACAAGAATGGTTGGCTCTTCAGAACCACCAGCTGCTCTGTGGGAGAAGGACGAGGCTCTCGGCTCCAGTGAAGATGCCAGCTCTCTTGTGCCCTGTCGTGTGATTGAGCCAGAACCCTCTCTTATACAGTAGGGTTACTTTCACTATTGTTATTGTTTCTGTTTTAATCCTCATGGAGGTAGCCTGCCCCACCTTCCTCCCTCAAAGAGGCTGGTGGGTCCAATCTGCCTCTTGATTGGCAGCCAAGTGCTTTTATCACTGCACCACTAGGGCTTTTTTGCTTGATGGGATGCAGTGATTTCTTTTTAAGGCTGCTTTTCTCTTGTAGCGGTGTCAGCTAAAGACAGCTGTGGGACTAGAAGGTGTCTTGAGGATGGTGGCTGCCTTAATTCAGAAGAGATCTGGTCCACAGGATGCCTGTCTGCATCTTAATTAAGGAGCAGAATTCCAAGGATGGGAGGCTACTTCGGATCTAGGGCTCCGGTCCCTTCCATCTCTATTTGTGGAATCATTTCTTTGTTAGAAATTCTTTTTTTCTTTTTTGGATTTTCTTAGAATCCCATTCCTTGTCCTTGAGGAAATCATCAATAACATCAGAACAGTATATGTAGAGATCCCTGACTGGTGTAAGTGGTTTATGCTCCGCAGCTCATCAAAAAGTTGGTAGTTCGAACCCACCCACCAGTGCCAATGAAGAAAGGTCTAGAGGGGAGCTCAGTGCTGCTCTCTGGCACATGATTTTCTCCTGCACTAGAAACAACTTGAGAGCAGCAGGGTTGGTCTTGGTGCAGACCAATGATGTGCTCAGTTGCTAACTTTCAGGGTTTAATTCCACACAGAGGTGCCTTGGAAGGCAGGCTTGGTGATCCGCTGCTGAAAACCAAATAGCCCTTGAAAGCATCATGGGCAGACACACTTTACTATGATACCTGTGCGTTTGTCACGAGTCACATGTAACGTGTTAGAAACTGGCTTTTGGTTTGTTGACTAATTCTATCTGTCTTCAAGAGGCCCGGACTAACTTGACAGGGCGCCCACAGGGAGTAATTGACAGAGCTGGGATTTGAACCTGTGACTTCCCCTGCCAGCTCTAGGCATTCTCTCTCCCGGCACTTCCTCTGGCTGCTTTCGAGGAGCTCCAGTCTTCTTGGTGTCCCTGCCTCTGTGGCGCAGATGGCCTCCCGCGAGAGGCCATCCCTGCTCCTCTGTGCTGTGATGAGGAGGCGAGGTGCTGGAAGCCTGTGCTGGGTGTGGGCTGATCCTTGCGATCCACATTTGCTAAAATGGGAAGCAGGCCTCAGAGTCGAGAGAGACGCGCATTTGTATGCAGCCAGCCAGATGCTGTTGAAATGAACGCAGCACTGATCCAGCCAGCGCAGCGCAGGGAAGACAAACAGAAACAGAATGCTGATTGTTCTCGTCGTCCTTTTAAATCTTTCTTCACCTGACACTGACTTTTAGGGGCCATCTAACATTGTGACCAAGAGCTCAGGCTTTGGACCCAGCCCTGTGTTCATAGCCATTTATTTTCTATTTATTAATATCTGAATCTCCTGGGCGAGTCATTTCTCTCAGCTTCAATTCTTTCATCGGTAAACCATTATCTGGATTTACTACAGTAATATATAGATGTAAAGTGTTCAGCATCGTGCCTCGTACATACTCAGTTGTCAGTAGTTGTTGGAAACGTCAGCATCATCGTTAGTGTTGCCTTATGGACTTGGATGGGTACGATAAAGTATACAATATAGTACCCAGCCTCGATCCTGCCCTGCGGTTATCATTAAGAAAGGAAAGAGAATAGTTTAAAAGTATTATATTTTAGGGCATTATGTTTATCATAGGAGTATGGAATGAGAGTTGCAGAGTAGATTATATTTGGGGTGGAGGTGGGGTTGGGGGTGTGTGCGGGGGGTGGGGATTGTGTACCAATGAAGGAGTTTTTCTTTTGCTTTTCAAGGAGAGGAAGGAACAGGGGGAGGGGGGGTGGGCAGGGAGAAAAGTGCAACAATGAATGAATGGAATTCCGAAATCTCTGCAGATGTTCATTGAAATAAAAAATAAATAAATTTAATAATAATTTTTTAAAAAGAAATGAAAGTTGTGCGTGTAGTTTGGGATGATTTCGAGGCTCAAGATACCTCCACAGACACCACAGGACTGGAAAGTTCCTGAATCTAAATTCATCCTCCAAACTTTGCCTCAGAGTAACTGACTGTTGGTTTAGAGCACTTGGCCACTTTATACAGTTCTGCTTTGTTTGTCAATCATATGTGATTGGAACCTTGTTAGACATTGAACTGTATCCTCTTAAGTGTTATCTGACTGCCAGTCTCAAGGTCAGTAGTTCAAATCACCAACCACTTTTCAGGAGAAAGGTGTGGGAGTCTGTTTCCAGAAAGATTTTTCAGCCTTGCAAACCCTATGTGCAGTTCTTGTCAGTTCTGTGGGGTCACTATGAGTTAAAGTTTACTTGATGGCTGTGGATTGTTTATTGTTTTAGTTCTAGATTTTTTTTTCAGAGATGTGTTGAAATTCTGGCCTATCTACCATGAGATGTAATGCTTTTTTGAAATCTAGGTTTTATTAATGAAGCCTTATCAGTGTAACGTATCATTTGGGTGGCTGACCTTTATGAGGAGGAATGTGGCATCAGAGTTGGACATGAACAGTGACTCCTGAACTCATCATACCTTATGCAGATGACACAACCTTGCTGAAACTGAAGAAGAGCTGGAGTATCTACTGGAGAAAGTCAAGGACTGTAATCTTTGATATGGATTGAAGCTCAACATCAAGAAAATATAGATTCTTTCCACTTGGCCAGTTGGCAGCACCATGATGGATGGAGAAGAAATTGATATTGTTAACAGTTAGAGCTTGCTCGGCCACAGTCAACACTCTCTTTGCACCAGTAGTTGGGAAATCAAAAGGCAAATTACATTGGGAAAAATCTGCTGTCAGAGACCTTTCCAGAGTAATGAAAAGCAATGATGTCAGTCTAGAGACTAGGGTGCACTTGAACCGAGCCATGATCTTCACAGTTACTTGCTATGCATCAGAGAGCTGGACCAGAAGTAGATTTGATGCCTTTGGGCTGTGGTGCTAGAGAAGATAATCGAACATACTCTGAACCACCAAGAGAACAAACAGATATTTTCTGAAGAGGGTGAAACCAGACGCACTATCTTACATACTTTGAGCATGTTGTCAGAAGGGACCAGTCTTTAGAGAAGGATATCATCCTTGGAAGGGTGGAGGGACAGTGCAGAACAAGAAGACCCTGGATGAGATGGATTGACACAATGAATGGGGTAATTGTAGGTATGTGGCCATTGAGTTGCCTGTGACCCATAGTGACCGTGTATGTACAGCAGCTCTTAACCCTGCCTTGTCCTGAGCCAGTTTCACTAATTCCAACACACTAAACCTCATTGCCCCAGTCACTGTATCAATCCATCTCATCCAGGGTCTTCCTCTCCTGTGCTGTCACTCCACCCTTCCAAGCATGGTGTCCTTCTCCAAGAACTGGTCTCTTCTGGCCACATGCCCAAAGTATATGAGATGGAGCTTCAAAATCCTCGCCTCCAAGGAGAAACTAGGTTTTATCCACTCCAAGACAGACCTATTTGTTTTCTTGGCAGTCCGTGGTATGTTCAAGACTCTTCTCTAGTACCATACTTTTGAAGGCACCCAGTCTTCTTCTGTCATCCTTAGTCATTATCCAGCTCTCTGGTGCATGACAAGTATTTTCAAAGACCATGGCCTGGGTTAGGTTCACCTTAGCCTCTAGACTGACTTTGTTATTTTTCAGCACTCTGAAGAGGTCCCTGAGAGACAGGTCTGTCAGAAACAGTGAAATTGACTCAGGATATGACAGGATTCAGAGCTATTGTACACAGGGTCACTATAAGATACAGGCAACTCTATGGCATATAGCAACATGATCAGGGTAATATGTATTCTGTATTCATCACTTCTAAGTTATAAGACCAGATTAGACCCGGGGAAATGGGAAAAAGCAAGTGCCATGTGAAATTCAGGGAGAGTTGTCACAGACCAAGGAAGATGCCAAGGAAATCGACAAGGAAAGAATACACGTGGCTATGATTTGGACTTTCAGTTGCTATGTTTTCTTGTTTTTCTTAAGTAGTTCCTGATGGTATGCCTGTTAATGCAGCAGATGAGAGTGAAGACAAGGCTTGCAGTGGTACAGAAGAGTTAAGAGCTACACTGCTGAAATATGAGGGGCTTGGCAACAACTGTTGGCTCTCAGTCGCTGATGGCACCGTCATGGCCCTTCCTGGAGGGGAGAATAAGCTGTCACATCATCACCGGAGCTCTAAATCATAAGCTTCTTCTCAGGAATGGACTTTTAACATAGATGACCAAGCTATTCTTCTGAGGCACCTCTGGTGGACTTGGTTGTATGCTGGTTTACATGTGTGTCACTGTGGCCACGAGCCTCAGTCTAATGTCACTCACTATTCCATAGGTTGTAATTCTAACTTTTCATGTTGTTAATATGGAGCTCTGGTGGCATAATCCTTAGGAGGTGTGCTGACAATCTGAAAGGCAGCATCTTCCTGGCCATTCAGTGGGCCACCTCCTTACCTGGGGTTGGTAGCCCTCAGGATCCCAACAGAGAGTCAGCTGTGAATTAGCTCCAACTTGAAGGCAATGCATTGAGTTTGATGAGGGTAATAAGGCAATATAACAAGCTGACCTGTAAAGATAGGATTGACTTATTCTGATTTAGGGTAGGTCTTCCCAGGGGTGTGACCATCATGGTAATTATGTTTGGACTCTGGCAAAAAGCTAGAAATCGTTGTCAGATTCACATCTAGTTGTCTGGCTCCAGGTCTGCAGACTTAAACTAGTGGCTTGTAGTACTTAATGGACTTTAGGTCCATCGGTTTTCAAAACCAGTCACCTGCAACCCTGTTTCCAAATGATGACCTTTCAGCATACCCCTCCCCACCTTTTAACCTGGTAGCCTCCAAAGCCATCTGCCTGCTTTGCTCTGATGGCCTCCACTCTTTGTCTCCAAGTGCCTCTATTACAAACCTGGAACTTATCTTTATATCTATATATATCTATATCTCTATATATCTATATATCTCTATCTGTCTATCTATCTTGTGTGTGTGTGTGTAGCTCTGATCGCCTAATGAGTAAGGAATTATGCTGCCAATTCAAAGATAGGCAGTTCAAATCCACTAGTTGCTTTGAAGAAGAAAGCTAGGTAATCCGCTTTTGCAACTTACAGCCTCTGAAAAGCTGCTGGAGGTTCAGATATATGATGTATTTGAATGTGTGTATGTATATGTGTATATGTACATGTTGTTGTTGTGTGCCATCGAGTTGCCTGCAACTCATAGCAACCTGATATACAACAGCCCTAAACCCTGCTCTATCCTTATTGTCTCCAACACACCTGAGCCCATTACCTCAGTCACTGAATCAATCCATCTCATTGAGGATTTTCCTCTCCTATGCTGTCCCTCCACCTTCCCAAGCATGATGTCCCTCTCCAAGGACAGTCCGTCCTTGCAACATGTCCACAGTATGTCATAAAGCATTCAGAATCCTTGCCTCCAGGGAGCAACCTGGCCTCACCCTCTCTAGGATGAACCTGTTTGTTCTCCTAACAGCTCATGGTATATTCAGTACTTTTCTCCAGCACCACAGGTCAAAAGCATCAATTCTACTTCTATCCTCCCTAGTCATTGTCATTGCTATGATGCATAGCAAGTAGTTGCAAAGACCGTGGCCTACATCAGGTGCATCTTAGTCTCCAGACTGACATCATTGCTCTTCAGGACTTTGGAGAGGTCTCTGACAGCAGACTTTCTCAGTGCAATTCGTCTTTTAATCTCATGGCTGCTGATACTGAGAGTGTTTGATTGTTGAGTCAAGCAAACTAAAACTTTTAACAGAAAAGGGTATGTGATTTTACCAAAATTTTATTGCATCTGCTGAAGAATTGTGACCAGTGGTTCAATTCTCGCATGTTCCTCCCTATGTGTGTCCTGTTTCTGCAACAGTTAATGCACAGCCTTGAACCTATGTGGTGTCTGACCTTGGCATCAGGGATCTGCTGACCTGACCATAGCAGACTTGCCCTGTTCAAATCCAGGACTGTACAGTTGTCAGCTGAGTGATGCCATTAGCTGCAAGCAACATTCCGGTGGCCACCATCTGTGCAGTCTGAGGACTACGGTGGAAAGAAAGGGTGGCCTGTGGCAGATCAGAAGTGGGAGGAGCTTGACAGATGACTGAGATTGTCCATGTAAAGACCTTTCTGTGTGTACAGAGACTAGGCATGGGTAAGGGGACTTATTTCTTGGTTTTGGCCTCTTCTGATGAGCACGAAGCCTTATAATGGTAGTGCTTAGAGTTGAGGTCAGTCACATGTGAGTTGGATGCTGGAAGCCCAGAGGGATAGTAGCATGTGGGGACTTTGTGAGGAGACTCAGTGAGATGAGGTGTATTTAGCTCCTGGTCCTGAGTGGAGACTAAGAGGTGTTAGTCGCCCTTTCTTTTCCTGGAAGTGAGGGGAGGGCACTGTTCTGTAACTTTTTTAGGTATTCGGCAATTACCTGGCCAGGAGAATTCCCGAATTCAGCATAGTCCCCTGTCCAAATACACATTCTTGTCCCTTAATTTCCCAATCAAAACCAAACCAGTCGCTGTGAAGTGAATTCCGCATCATGATGACCCCAGGGAAGTCCGGAGTAGAGCTGTGTTCCATGGCATACTCAGTGAATGCTTATTTTTTTATTATTTTTTTAATCTTTATTATTTGTTTGTGTACCATCATATCAGATCTGACTGGTACAGGAGGAGATTGTCCCTCCTTCCCCGGCAGAGCATCTGGTGGATTCGAACCGTGTGCCTCTGGGATTGCAATGCAGCTTCTTGCCACTAGGCCACCAAAGCTCCCCTCAATGAATGCTTATTAAGTAGATCTCTAAGCTTTTCTTCCTTGACCCTGAAAAAATTGAACCTCCAACTTTTCAGCTTGAAGGCTGATTTGCACCACCCTGGGTCTCTTACTCTTACCTAACTGTTGTTGTGGTTGTGCAATTGTGGGTCAAAGCTGACCCTCCAGTGAGTTTTCAGAAGCAGTAACTTACATGGGAGGTGATTGTCCATCCTTCTTCCACAAAGCAGCCAGTGGATCTGAGCCTTTGAGTGGATGGTGCGATTCCTAACCGTTAAGCCACCAAAGGACCCCCATATCTAATTTCTTCTTGTTGTGTGCCATCAAGTCAGAACTGCCTCACAGCTGACCCTCCATAAGGTTTTTAGAGGCAATAAAACAAAGGGGAGGAGATTGCCCATCCTTTTCAGATGGAGACGCTGGTCAATTTGAACTACGTATCTTTGGGATCTTGGCTCCACAATCAACACTCTTGGTAACAGCAGCCAGGAAATCAAGAGATGAATTGCATTGGGAAAGTCGGCTGTGAGGGACCTCTCAAGAGTACTGAAGAGCAACAATGTCAGGCTGGAGACTAAGGTGCTCCTGATCCAGGCTATAGTCTTTGCAATTACGCGTTATGCATCAGAGAGTTGGACAGTGAATAGGGTTGATAGAAAGAGAATTGATGCCTTTGAGCTGTGGGGCTGGAGAAGAGTGTTGAATATACCATGGACTGCTAGGAGAACAAACAGGTTTGTCCTGGACAGGGTGAAGCCAGGCTGCTCCTTGGAGGCAAGGATTCTGAAGCTTCGTCTGACATACTTTGGGCATGTTGCAAGGAGAGACTGTTCCTTGGAGAGGGACATCATGTTTGGCAGAGTGTAGGGGCGGCGAAGGAGAGGAAGACCTTCAATGAGATGGACTGATTCTGTGACTGGAGCGGTGGAATAAGTGTGTTTGAGATGGTGAGGTTGGCACAGGATAGAACAGCGTTTAGAGCTCTTGTACATAGCATCGCAATGAGTCGCAAACGACTTGATGGCACATAACAACAACAACATCTTTGGGATCGAAGCATGACTTCTTACCATTAGGCCACCAGAGCTCCTAACTAGAGCACTACAAGTGTGCAACTTTGTAAAGAAAATGGAATTTGGAAAAAGAAGAAATAGAATTACACGTTCCAATAGATTATTCCTTCTTCTCATAAAACCATTTTAGGGTATAATAAGAGAAACGAGAATCAATAAAAGGGAGAATTATGTATGTGATAATTGCTGAAACTTGGGAACAAAAAAAAAATTGACAACTCAGTGCTTTACCATGAGAAGTCTTATTATATCATCCCTCTGTTTAATATCCTTCACAGTGGCCCATCATTGATTGCCAGATAAAACAGAAATTCCGCTGAATGTGTAAATAAATCCTTCTATGATTTGGCCTGTGGTTTATTTTCCCTAGTATTTTTCTTTAACCTTCCTGAAGATGCACTTCAAACAGGTTGTATGCATATCTTGTTGGTGCTAAAACAAATTATCACAAATTTAGTGGCTCAGAGCAGAGGATATTTATTATCTCCATTGTGGAGGTCAGAGTGCAAAGTCTTTCTCACTGGGACAAAGTCAGGCTGTGAGCAGGGCTGGTTTCTTCTGGAGGCTTCAGGGGAGAATCTGGCTCTAGCGAGGATCTGTTCTCTTGCATTTTCTGGCATCTAGTGGCTGCTTGCGTTCCTTGGCCTTTTTAGGGCCCTTGCATCACCCTGTTTTCTGTTGCTTTTCCTCTGGATCCAACTCCTCCTTAGTCATAAGTCCACCTTTTAACTTGTACAACTTTTCCTTATGACTTTAACACCTCCTCCTTAGATCTTATAAGAATCTTAAAGATTCCATAGGGCCTACCTGCCTAATCAAGAGAATTTCCATATTGCCCTACGTGTAATCAGATTCGCAAAGCCCCTTGTGCCGTATAAGGTAGCATTCACAGAGTCTGAGACTAAGGTCCCTGGCATGTTGTTAGGTGCCATGGAGGAGACGTTGGTTCTCGGCCGTTATCTCTGTAACAGAACCAAGCTGTACTCGAACCTGGGCCATCCTCACCGTCTCCGCCGTGCTTAAGGCCAGTCTCGCAGTCACTGTGTCAGTCCAGCTCCTTGGAGGTTTTCCTCTCCTTTGATGACCCTCTTCTCTTCTAAATATGAGGGTTTTTTTTTAAGGAATGATGTTGTGTACCATTGAGTTGGAACTGACTCCTAACTTAACCTTCTGGAGGTTTTCAGAGGTTGCAAATTCCACAGGAAGAGATTGTCCATCTTTCTCCCAAGGAGCAGCTGGTGGATTTGAACCACGTACCTCTGGGTACCAGCGCATTTTGTTACCGCTAACCCACCAGACCTTCTTTTTCCAAGGAAAGTTATTGTTGTGGGCCTTTGAGTTGGAACTAACTCACAGTTGACCCCCTACTAGTTAATTGTATGAGAGGATATTGCCCATTTTTCTCCCAGGAAGCAGCTGGTGGATTTGAACCATGTGCCTTTGGGCTGGTAGAGCAACTCCTTACCATTAAGCCACAAGAGCACCCTTTCCAAGGAATTGTTGTTTTTGTTAGGTACCATAGTGTCAAGTACAGCTCATAGTGACCCTGTAAACAACAGACCTGAGCCCTGCCCTGCCCTGTGCCATCCTCACAATCTCCAGTGCAGTCAAGCCCATTGCTGCAGTCACTATGTCACTCCACCTGGTGGAGGGTCTTTCTCTCTTTCGTTGCCCCTTCACCTTTCCAAGCATGATGTCCCTCTCCAAGGAATAACCTCTCCCAAGAACAGAGCTAAAGTATGTGAGACAAAGCTTTCTCATCTTTGCCTCCAGGAGCACTCTGACTGCACCTTCTCCATGTCCTTTTAGCAGCTCATGGGATCTTAGCACGCTTCTCCAACACTACAACGAAAAGACATCATTTCTTCTGCCATCCTTAGTCATTGTCCAGCTCTCACATGCATAGCAAATGACTAGAAAGGTGATGCCCTGAATCAGGTGCACCTTTTTGTCCTCAAACTAACATCATTACTTGTCAGTATTTTGGAGAGGTCTAGGGAGCTCTGGTGGCTTAGTGGTGAGGAGTTGCACCAAACCAGAAGCACAAGGTGTGAATCCAGTGCTCTGTGGGAAAAAGCTGGTGATCTTCTCCACTGAGATTTACTGCCTCTGACAACGTGGAGGCTCTGCTATACGTGAGTTCTGACTCGACGGTACAGAACACTATAAAGTGCCTCAGGTATGTAACACTAACTCTCACCATCCTTGCAGCTAAGGATCATGCTGACTGTACTTTTCCCATGACAGGCTTATTCTTTTGACAGTCCTGGGTTCATTTAGACAGCTTACTACATATAGCTCTTTCTTCTTGACACACTTTTGGCTCCTCCTTTTCACCCTTCAAAACTCAATTGCAGTATCTCTTTCTCTATAAAATCATTTTCTTACCTGTCTTTTCTCTTGCCTATTGATCTGTTAAAACATGCATTCTTCCTTGCTTACATAGTGTCTAGTCTTTACTCTTCTAATAACATTTAAGTGGTATAAACAGTTAACAAACTCGACTGTTAGCCTAAAGGTCTGTGCTGACAGTCTGCTCCAATTATAAGACATTGACACCCCTACACAGTCCAGTTCTCTGATATGCATGGAATTGCTGTGGGGTGAACTCCCTTGACCTCAGGAGGTTTGGTGTTTGGGTTATTGGTTTGTAACTGTAGGCTCTGGTGGCCCTAGTGGTAAAGGCATGCAGTTCTAATCCACCGGCTGTTCTGCGAGAGTGGATGGGCAATCTCTTCTCCTGCAGTTTATTGCCTCTGAAACCCGCTGGAGGGTCAGCTATGGGTTGATTCCAACAGGATGATGCACAACAACAAATGCAGTATTAAGAGAGCTCTGGTGGCCTCATGGGCAAGAAGTTATGCTGTGAGCCTAAAGGCACGTGGTTCCAATACACTATGTGCTCTTCAGGAAAAAGATGGCGAATGTATTTCCTGTGCAAATGACAGATTCTGAAAACCCTTTGGAGGGTCTGCCATGATTGATTTGGTTTCAACTCAATGGCAATGAGGTGTTTTTTAATCCTAATATTCTTTAGGGGCAAAAGGACAACGTTTCAATCTTTTTTTTTTTTTTTTAACTTTACCCACTCAGAGATTAAGCACTATTTGAGAAATTCCCAGGAAAAGGGCCTGGGAAGAATGGTACCCACGAAGGTGCCATCCCTCCACCAAGAAGCTCCTTCTCCTGCAGTCCTGGGCCAGAGTTTCCTTTTCTCCTGCGAACAGACATGGTCTGGGCTCCAGCTTGTCAAGGTCCCTGTTTTCCTGTCCCTTCAAGCTGTCTAATTCCTTCTTGTTGGGCTGCAGTAGATTAGCCTAAGTTAAAGTGAATAGACAATTCCCTATTAACATTTATATTGCTTTTCTTTTCTATTTCTTGGTGAGGCTGTGAGGACTCAGAGAGCTTCAGAAAATATTCTTTCATCTAAATAATGTCCCTGTTGGGGGCTGGCTTCAGGCTCTCTTCCCAGGCGGTGGAGAAGAGTGGGTGTGGTGGACTCCCGAGCCCTGAAGATGAAGGTGCACAGCTCCATCTGGAAACTGCATGTGGGATTCGGTGAGCGTGTGTTGAGTGCCTGCTGCGTGCCAGCTGCCAGGAGAGTTCATGGTGCAGAAAACTCATCTAGCATTTGTGAAGTGGATGTTAAGTGCCAGGCCTTGTTCCCAATGCTGTCATTTTAATATCCCCTTGATTTCTTAGAACATTCCTGGTGGACATAGGTACACCGTCGTTATCTGCACTTTATAGATGAAGAGACTAAGGCAGAAGAGAGTTATATCGCTTTCTCAAGATCACATTCTTGTAAGTAGCATGGGGCTCCAGAGCCCCCTCAGGTCCTATTTTCTTGCTGTGATAGAAGGCAGAGCCCATGTGCCCAGAGATCTCCTAACCTTGATCGAATGTCCAGCTCTGAGTTTCATTGAGAGGTGAAGGGAAGTTTCAGGGGTAGTGAGAGATATGAAGGGCATTTCAGGCAGACAGAATGATGAAACATCACGGCAGGGATGTGTGAAAGTTATTATTAGGTCGTCCAAGGAAAAGGACGTAGTAATGCATGGTGCTGCAGGTTGCTCCTAGGAGTCCCTGGGTTGCTTCGGTGCTTAAACACTGGACTCTTTGCTACCTGAAAGGTTAGTAGTTGGAAGCCACCCAAAGGTAAGACTTGTTGGTTTGGTTCCAAAAGGTTTGGAAACTATGATACAGTTCTACTCTGCCCACAAAAGGGTCACCAGGAATCAGAATCATCTTTGAACAACTAACAGCAGGTCAATTTTAAGGCTGCAGGGAAAATTGATGAGGAAAGAAAGGGCTGGAAAGAGTGCAGGATGGGGCCAGAGTAGAGATTTCCAAATCCTTGATCTGGAGGTCAGTAGTGCTGGACAAGGACCATCTTCTGAACAGTGACTCTCAGACGTAAGTGGGTATGCAGATGCCTGGGGAATCTTATTAAAATGTAGATTCAGATTGTGAATCTGCTTTTGTGACAAGCTCCCTAGGTTGCTGTTGCTGCTGATGCTGGTGTGGGCCCCCCTTGAAGGGTGAGCGAGAGGGAAGAAGAGATATACTTACAAGGGAGTATGGGAGACACTGCTTAGACATGACGGCCTTATGTTGCTGTCAAGGTAAAGGTTTGGGTGGGGCCTTAACATCATCACAAAGAATTGCAGTAACTGGAGAGGAAAATTGGGACTTGGGGGCAACTGGGTTGAGCAAAGCGGCGAAGGACCCTGGAAATCTCAGACTCAAAGGAGGTTGAATAGCACATAGCTCAAAGTCCTTACTAAGCATAGCATCCTTAGAGACAAGTGATGGTGAAACTTCATGTCACCTGCTTTGGACATATGGTCAGGACAGGTCAGTTCTTAGAATGGGATATATATGATGGGAGAGGTGAAGGGTCAGAGAAAGAGAGGGAAACTTCAACCGTGTGGATTGACATAATGACTGTGACAATGGGCTTGAGCCACTCAAAGACCATGAGGCTGGCGCAAGGGTAAGATGCAGCTCTGTCGTTCATAAGGTTCCCGTGAGTCATAGCCAACTCCATGGCCTCTCACAGCACCAACAACAGTGGCCCGGCTGTGGCGGCCTGAGTGTTGAGCTGATGCTGGGACATAGGGCGCCCAGCATGTCCACTGCCATCAGGGTGTCAGTAAACTTTCAGGAAATGACTCGAGCTTGGATGTAGCTGAACTGAAGCTTCTAGCTCTCTGGGTTCCAAGCCTCGGTTTATCCACATTCAGATTAAGTGTGCAAACTACTGCAATTTCCACCCTTCTCTGCTTACTGGAATGAGATTAATCTTTTAAGAAGCAAATTTCTTCGTTAATTCAGCTCCAGTGACAGGGCACAGCAGAAAATAATACTCATGGCTGTCACCGTTGTGTCACCAAGGAGTTACCCGGGGCTTCTGGTTCCTGAGCTGAGGTTTATCCAACCCAGATGAGGATCATCATGCACAAGGGGAGGTGGGAAAGAGAAGGCAGAGGAATGCAAACATCCCTTCCCAGTACGTGTTCTCAAAATAGAACATGGGCCTTTCAACTCTTTGCTCTTTGAAGAACAGTGTGGAGAGGGGACTCTGGCAGCCGCCTACAGAAGAAAGAGAGAGCTGGGTTTTGGTCCCAGCGCTGCCAGTAATTAGCCGTGGGACTGTATCCATTAGAGTTCACTTACAGACAAGAGAATCTGAAAGTTTATATTGAAAAGGATTTTACTGGCATTATTAGGCACCTTGTGGAATTCTAGGAGAGGTGAGAAGCACAGTCTCTAAGCTGAGCTGCTCGATGTTACTTTTAGAACCACCCAGAAACACACCACTAAAGAAACCGTTGCCTCTCCCAGCGCCAGCCAGGAACCCACGGGGTGGCACAAATGGTGTGTGCTTGACTACTCACTGAAAGACTGGGAGAGTGAACCCATCCAGAAGAACCACGGAAGAAAGGCCTGGCAATCTGCTTCCCTAAAGATTACAGCCAAGAAAACCCGAAGGAGCTGTTCTACTCTGTAACATGTGGGGCCTCTGTGATAAGATCAGAATGTTTCCAAGTCATCACATTAACACCACCAGCAGCACCACTACTACAACAACAGACCTCCCCAGTAAGGAAGGCCCTCTGACAAGCCCTCACCTAAGGGAACTGAAGGTTCTCAGCTCTCGCTGCTACAGAAGAAACAGCCTAGCTCTGGCTTGCCAGCAAACAGCAGAAGAGAGGCCTCCTTCTCTTGAGGTTCTTTTGTGCCTAATGGATGAGGGAACTCGGGTGGCTCAGGGCTAAAGAGCTGTGGTGCTAACCCAAAGACGTGCGGTTTGAATCCACCAGCTGCTTCACAGGAGACAGACAGGCAGTCATTTCCTGTGTTTTTTACTGCCTCTGAAACTTATCAAGAGAGTCAGCTATGAGCCGGTTTGGACTCGACAGTATGTAATAACAGCCACATAATGCCTTGTGCCTGAGTCTGGTAGCTCAGAGGACAGGGTTTTGAATTCACCAGGAACTTGGAGTGAGACATGTGGATAGTATCTCCCCTTTGAAATGCACAGCCTGGGAAGCCGATGGAGGGTCACGTTCAGTCAGAACCCCCTCCACAGCAGTGGGTTTGGCTTTTTAGTGTTTTAGTTTCATTTTAGGAAATTGGCTGGGACGAGGAGCTGACTTAACATGCATAATGCATTGCGATTTGTTTCCATTTAAAATAATGGGAAATTGGTTCTCTGTTCCCTTTTTGGCACACAATGTTTACATTCAGGAACAATTTCTTGAAATCGGAAGCGGGATGTTTACATGTTAAGGTAAGTTGCAGAGCCACCCCTGCCCCCCACCCCCAAAGCTGTGCTCATTTTGAAGAGAACAAGAAATATGGGTGCATCTGGAGGAACGTACTCAGGACCACTGGATCCACAGAAATGTCTGGAACTTACTGCTGGACGCTGTGACACCTTCTAGCTTCCTGGATTCCCTGCCACCTCACATCAGCCTATGGCAGGGACTAGTCAATGTGCAGGAGGAGGCTGGCCTGTGAGATGTGTTGTAGCCTTTCTCAGTACTCATTTGAAATCAGCTGGGATGGGGTAGGACACGCGGGGAAATACATGAGAGATTAATGGGGCTTAGCAAATTTTCCCATCCCAGGATGTATGGATGTGAGCAGGGAGACGCATATTTTTGCTGGCTTCCTGCCTCACCTCTCCCGGCTCAGCTCAGAGCTATATTCCAGTCTAGGACGCGCTCACTTTCTTACTGCTCACTCAATATTTGCCTGGGAAAAATGAGTCCACCGATACCACCACGTCCGATACTCAGCCAGGCTTATTCTCCCAGTGATCAATGGCGTGTGCATGGCTTGTAGTGTTAGGGCGACAACAAATCTATTTTTAATTCTCTCCTTCTCCCATCTGTTAGGAAAGGGCACCACCACTCATCCTGGGCAGGGAGCCGCCTCTCCCCTCCACCCTCCCTCGGGATGTCAGTGGGATTGGAAGTTTGCAGTTCCGGCTACCTCCCCATCTCCTTGCAGAGCAAGGCTGCACGTAGGAGCACACTTGCAAGGCACCTTTTTAGCATCTCTCTCTTTCTTTTCTTTTAATCACGTCCACAGCAGATTTGCTCTGCTCTCCAGCTGAAGGGTAATATGTGTAACTGCCAGGCTGCAGGCACCTCCTGGGGACCCTTCGAAAGCAAAGGCTGATGGACCTGCTGCCCCCTGATTGTGATGAAGGTTCCATAATTAGGAAGGAACTGAGGGCCTTGTTGTGAGAGTCCCAGGCAGGTAGACCTGGGTACTTTCTTTGTGTCTCTGCAGTCCTGACCTGACTTGATGGGGACATTGGACCCAGTGGTGAGTGGATAGTATGAGGGAACAGCTCAGAAAGAGGGGACAGAATCCCTCCTTCCTGAAACTTGCCTCTCTGATATGGGGAAGGCAAAGCATAAAAGACAGACCTCCACCCTTACTGTTGTCAAGAGGATTTCAAGATCTCTTTTTGTGTCTCTAGTCTCTGCCTCTCGTGATCTCCACTGTTGCCTAAGGGAAGGAAGTCCCCCGAATCCCTTTCTTCACTCCTTCCTGGATTTTGTCCTTTCTGCTTTTTTCCAGGGTCTCTAAGTGGAAAGAGCATGGACAAGGTTAGAATTCTCCTTCACATTGACCATTAACTTGGGGACCAACTTTCTCAGGTTTACTAGAAATGCAAGGAAAGAGGCTGTCATGGTTCCATGGCAGAATTCTCACCTTCCACAGACTGGATCCCTAGCCCAGGCACCTCTTCTGCAACCATCTCCAGTCTGTCCCTAGGCGCTTGCTTTCTGGTATGATGCTGAGTGGGTTTCCGCAGAGCTAGAGTGCGACAGATGAGTGAGAAGGGCCTGATGAACTATGTCAGATACTCAGCTGGTAAAAATCTTATGAATCATGATAATTCATATGAGAGCAGATTACGGAGATGTCACAGGCCTGGCTCTTGTGCCCTACATGTCACTTCGCTTGTGATGTGGATTGCTCTGGTTGTGTCTCAGCTCTTATTTCTATAGGCTATATTCTTAGTAATGAGAGAGCTCTGGTGGCCTAGTGGTAAGACACGGTGCTGCAATCCCAAAGTACTTGGTTCAAATCCAACAGCTTCTCCGCGGTAGAAAGATGTTCAGCTTCCTACATTGCCTGTGAAAACCTGCTAGAGGGTAAGCTATGAGTCTGTTCTGACTCAACAGCTCACAGCTAAAATTTAATGATGAGATTGAGGGCTAAAATGGTTTATTTGGATTATTTTTGTTTCCACCCTTCTGAGGAAGTACCAAATCGCTGTCCATAGTGACCACATCTTTCTTACATTGCTGCCAGCAGCGTGTGAGAACGTGTGAGAACTCAGGCTCTCCACGTCTTCACCGGTGGTTTGTGTGGTTTTGTTTGTTGGTTTATTTGTTACTGAATTTTGCTCCTATTGTTGGGAGGAGATGCTATGTCACTGAATTCAGATTCATGGGATCAGAATTGGGATTGTGTTATTCTGTAGGTCATTTCCTGTATTATTTTCTGACATTTTCACAATGAAAGCCAAATTAAAATAAATTTTTTTAAAATAAAAATTGAAAATCCAATGTTCCCAAGTCTTTCTATCCATGAACATGGAATGAATGTTCTCCCATTTACGTGGGTCAATTTAGTGTAGGGTCGCAGGTAGGATTTCTTGTAGTAGTATTTTAGAGTTCTCTTTTACCCACTTCTTTTTGCCTTTGCCTTTCTGGTTACCGTAGATTTCCCCCCCCCCCCCCCTTTTCTCTTTACCACGGTTTGTGGCCAGCAGCTGCTGCATTGGAGAAGGACGGACAATCTCATCCCATGTGATTAATTGCCTCTAACATCCCACTGGAGAATCAGATATGGTCCGTTTCCACCTCTGTGGTGCCTTCACACAATATTTTTTCCTTGTTCTGATCTCCTCTCTCTTTTCTCTCTAGCTGGCTTCCTCCCCCATCTCTTCTGTACTTTGTGGGTTTCTCTATCTTGATACCTACCAAACCAAGTCCCACATTTCTAGCTGAAATCAGCAGGAGTTTGTTGAGTCCCCTGGCACTAAGTGGCATTAGTCTGGAGTCACACGGTACTGGGATTGCCCCGTTATGGCACATACAGGTACCAGGTGGATTGTTGCTCCTTGATCCTTTGTCCGAGCATGACCTTAACTCATTCCTGCAGAGGAATTTCACCTCAGCCCGCACTAATTATTAATGCATGAACTCAGCTCTGCTCCTGAGAATTTAACCTCCCCCAAATCAGAAAATTCTGAAATAGGATCTCTGCACTGTTCTTTAACACACACACACACACACACACACACACACACACACACACGTTACAGCAATAAATTTGTCAGCCTATACAGTAGCATCCAGTTCTAAATATGGTCATGGTAGGAAGAGAGATGGTTACTGTGGGAACTATAACTTTTAATTTACTGCTTGGAATGCTAAACCCGAGCTCAGTGCTTAATGTGTTTTTATATTTGGATGTGTGCTCGGGAAAGGCATAAAACTTTGTAAAGTGAGAGCCTGAGTTGGGGGAATCCTAGAAGGAGGTCCAGGGGTGACTAAAGAATTAAGGAGGTAAAATGGGCCGATTAGTGTGTCACGGAAGTGGGAGGAGGAGACAGCTCATGGGGTGTCACAGGGTGGGAGCTGGAGGGAGGGTGGTGTGGCCAGGGGAGAGGGCTGAAGGAACCTGGCCATTGGACCTGGGGGTCTGGATAGAAACTCCTGCCGATCTGAGCTTAAAATAATAGTAGCTAACATCCATGTATAGCTTTCTATATACCTATGCAGTAGTTCAGGCTTTTGTAACAAGTTAACTTATGTCCTTCAAGTCATTTCCAATTCGTAAATACCATCTCCCAACCATCTGCCAGGTTTCTGAGTCTCTAAATCTTTACAGCCTGTCTTTGTCTTGTAGAAGTCCTGGAATATTTGAACTGCCAGCCTTGCACTTAACAGCCTGATTTTTATGTGCTATGCCACCAAGGCTTCTGCCATCTGAGGCGGGTTCTCATGTTTCTTATCCACTGTGTGGATGAAGCCATTGAGGTAGAGAGGGGTTTGTTGCTATTGTGTTTGCTGTTGAGTTGGAACTGACTCATAAGTGACTCACCAATAAATTTTCAGAGACAGTAAATCACATGGGAGGAAATTGGCCATCCTTCTCCCATGGAGCAGGTGGTAGATTCAAACCACATGCCTTTGGGATTGCAGTGTAACTTCTTACCACTAGGCTACAAGTGTTCCCTTAGTTAGCCCTGAAGCTCTTCAGGCTGAGGATTCATTCCAGCAGCCACAATTAAATCCTTTGTTCCTGACTGTGGTGTTGTTATGTACTGTCGAGTCAGAACAGACTCCTAGCCAACCGTCTATGGGTTTTCAGAAGGTGTAAATCATAAGACAGGAGACTGATTGCCCATTTCATGGATTTTTGTGGTGGTGGTGGTGGTGGTGGTGGTGGTTAACTATTGAATAAGAACAATCTCATAGCTCACCCTCACATGGATTTTCAGAAGCTGTACACTACAAGGCAGGAGATGGTCCATTTAGATAATTTGAACTGAGTACTTTTGGGTTGGCAGTGCAGCTCCTTACCACCAGGCCACCAGGGTGCCCTCACGTACTAACTGTGTTATTTTGGACAAGTTTTGGAACCTTCCTGATCTTAGATTTACTCCTTAGTAGAGTAAGAGTGGAAAGCATTGGTGATTCAGTGGTAGAGTTATCCAAGTCCACGTGGGAGACCCAGGTCCACTTCTCAGTCCATGCACTCCTGGCCAGCCACCATCCACCTGTCAGTGGAAGCTGGCGTGTTGCTCAACAGTTTCAGGAGAGCTTTTAGAAAGCGACTGATGAGGACAAAGGCTGGGTGAGCTACTTCTGGACATCATCCAGTGAAAACAGGGTAAACCACAGACATCTAGCCTTGAACCAATTAAGGGGATAGCGGCGGCCTGGGCAGTGTTTCATTTTGCAGTGGCGGGGTGTTGCTATGAGTCAGAAGTGTCAACTTGATGGCATCTAACACCAGACAGTAAAGACAGAAGTTGCCTTCTTCACCTGCCTGCGGTGACTCCGGGGAGGGAGCAGGCATATGGCAGCCCTAGCTGGTGCGAAGTTGTACTGGGACTGTTTACCATCGAGGGAGGGCGAATGAGGACCCCTGTCAGCGAAGGATGGACAAAAATTAGAATTTGAATATTTTTACCTTTTAAGTGGGCAGCACTTTTGTTGGCATCGGGCCCCAGCAGCAAATGACTGGTCTTCCTCCTGCCTCGTGCCTCACCCGTTCTCCCAGCACCAGCCCGGCGTGCCCCGCCCATTCCCAGTGCTTCACATCCCCTCACACATGGTCACGGGGACTCCAACAACAGCTGCCGAGGTGTGTCCCATTGGCACCGCTCCCTTAAGCAGAAAGAAATGGTGCCGCCTTGTATATTCACTCTTCCGTTCGACAGATGTTTATTTTGCACCTACTGTGTTGTCAGTGTGTATAGAGCTCTGGTGAATTAGTCTAGTGTGTTCCATTGCTCACCGAAAGATCGTGCATCTCTGGTTCGAATCCGGCAGCACCTCGAGGGAGACAGATGGGACGCCTCCTCCTATGAGGAGTGGAGCTCGCCAGCATAATCCGTAGCCTATTACACTGATCAGAAGGAACTTAAAGAAGGATAAGATGGGAACAGAGAATTAGGCAGATGATGTAGTTAAGAGGATATTTGGAAATAGGTCCATCAGGAGGCTACGAGTATAGTTGTTAAGTGCTGCCGAGTTGCTTGTGACTCATAGTGACCCTATATACACCAGCTCTGAACGCTGCTCTATCCTGTGCCAACTTCATCATCTCTGGCACATCCACCCCTATTACCCTAGTCACTGAGTCAATCCATCTCATCCAGGGTCTTCCCCTCTTGTGCTGTCCCTCCACCCTCCCAGGCATAATGTCTGTCTCCCAAGGACCGTTCCCTTCTTGCAATATGTCCAAAGTATGCCAAACGAAGCTTCAGAATCCTTGCCTCCAAGGAGCAGCCCGGTTTAACCCTCTCCAGGACAAACCTGTTCATTCTCTTAGCAGTCCATGCTATATTCAATACTCTTCTCCGGCACCACAGCTCAAAGGCAGTGATTCCCCTTTTATCATCCCTAGTCATTGTCCAGCTTACTGATGCATAGCAAGGAATTGTGAAGTCCATGTACCTCTGTGCTGTTTTCTCTGGATCCCTCTGTCCATCTGTCTGTCCGTCCATCCATCCATCCATCCTAGTATACACATATTTATCACACTGAAAAAAAATGCAGCAAAACACAGCAATTTATATAGCTATCTTAGATATAGATGTTCTAGTGAACATCTGAACACTGAGTTCAGGGCTACTGCTTTAACAAGTTGGTTAAAAGTTAAGAATCTAAAAAAAAAACAAACTTAAGAATCTAGTTAACCACAATGCTGACCTACCCCTGGGGCTATCTAACATTCTATAAATATTTACTGAGAGAGGACATAATTGTGTACTCTGGATTTTCATTCTCTAGAGTTAATGCATGGAGAACGTCCTTTTAAGTGAGAAAAGTGCAGATGGAGAAGGGTGTCCTCTTGGTATCTTACTGGTTGTCTGTCTGACCTTCAGAGAGTTTCCAGAGGCCTATTGGACAGGGAGTTGCACTTTCAACCCAAAAGCAAGTGGTGAGTGTACCAGGTGCTAAAAATCAAACCCACAAACAAACAACAAAAGACTGAAAATCTCCTCCCGTGTGATTTACAGCCTCTGAAAACCTCCTGGATGATTAGCTTTGAGTGGCACATGAATGAATCATCTTTGGTGAATGTCTCAATAAAAACCAAAACAAAACAGAAAACCTTCAAAGAGCCAAACTCATTGCCATGGAAGTTGAGCTGAATCGTAACTGCCTCTCTGTTGATTTTCTAAAGCTATAAATTGGTCCGTAGGAGATGGCCCCTCTTTCTCCTTTGTAGCTAAGTGGTGGATGGGACAGTTTCACATGGGACAATGACAGATGGGTGTGTTGCTGAAACCAGAGGGACTTAATGGCTTGTCCCAGGCCTTCTGGTGGTTGGTGATAGAGCAGCAGTAGATATTAGATTGAAAGACTTTCAGTCCTGTGCCTGGCCTCCAATCTCGTTGGCCTGTCATATAAAGTTGGCTAATGGAATCTCAACACTTCAGAGCTAAAAGGACCTTCGATTGCCCCTGCTTCTTCCTCTTTAAGACTAGAAATTGAACGTGCAGCAGAGTGGAACTTGGAACTTATGTGCAGTGATTGACTTGCTAGGCCTGTGGATACCTTCTCCTCACCCCTCACCTAAATAGTTACCTCAGTAGCAGAAGACTTCCCTATATGATGTTCTGGTTGGAGACTAAAGTTGAATGTGATAGATTCAAGTACCTAGAAAACTCTAGAAAACACATAAATAGCCTCAGTAACAGAAAGTAACTATTCCTCTTTGCTCTGTTTGAGCTTCTTTGTAAAGCTGCTCCTTGCTTTATATTGGGCAAATAAGAAAAAGTTGACTTTTCTACACCAACAGAGTATAATTGGTCTTTGGGGGGGGGAGGAAGAGAGAAAGAAAAAAAAAGAAGGGTGCATAGGAGATATGAATGCTAATGCTAAGATCTTGAACACAACTTTTCTACCTCAAGACAGAAATGCACCTTAGACTAGTTTAGAATTAAGGAGGATTTATCTTCTGATAAAATAGGGAAGTCTAGGATTGGTTGGAAGTATGTTCAGTTCTTCAACTCTCATCTCTTTCCACTTGTAAGTGGATGTTTTCCTCCAAAAGGTGGGATGGGAGACCTGACTATCAAGTCCAGCTCCAAACTTTGTAGCTAACTTTGTAAAACAAACTTTGAAGCAACATCACTGGGAAGGAAGAAATTACCTGATTGGTTTTGTTTCCATCACATGCTTATTCTAAGGGAAATCTCAGGTGTCCCGAGTGAGTGTAAATCATTTAAAAACACCATGGCTGTTCCTAGGTTATATTCTTTGCCAGAAAAGATTGTCGCATTGTTCTTTTGTGGGGCAGCTGGTCGCTGAACGCTTAATTGCTGTGCCACCAGGGCTCCTGGTTAGAAGCACTGGAGAGTGTAGCTGGTCTGTGTCTGCCCACAACACCTGGAAGCCCTCATAAATGACGGTGATGCTGAGGCAACAGACGGTGTCTGGCATCTGGAAGAAGTGAAGTGAAAAGTTTTGGCTGAATAACTGAGACTGAGGTGACATCTTGGCAGCATGTGGCGGAAGCTGCAGGAAGACAGGGTGGGGGAGATATAATGAGCTCTCTGCTTCTCAGCTACAGTTACGGTGGCTTGGCAAGAATTTTCTTCACTCTTGCTTGGAAATTGATCATAAGATACACAGTTCCCCTGATGAGCTAGTGCCGGAAATTCCACAACCTCTAGCCATTGACTGTCCCTAAAGGGGCTGCCCCCTTCCTAATAGGCAGCACTACGGAAGAAGCAAAACGCAACAGCAGATTGTCTCCAGATAAAAGATTCTAGAAGAATCCTCATAGATTTTACTCGGCTCTTGAGGACATGATGTATCCTGGGGATGGCAGAGATAGGAAGGGCATAAAATACATGGATATCTCAGGGCTTGTCTCAAGGCACTTGTATTCTTCTTGATAATGGCCTTGATAATGATGTTCACTTACATTTTCTATAAACTTGTTGACAAGGTGGTGGTGGTGGTGGGAGATTGGGCTGAGAAGGAAGCAGGTGACAGAAAGAAAAAGTAAGAGAAGTATTGTTCAACACACCGTTCCCAAATACATTTCACACCCACCATACATACAGCCTATGGTGATTTCTGATGCTGAGGAGTCAAGGGCAAGTGAACGTCATCCTAAAACTTGTTTTGCATCTCGTTAAGAAACTACTAATTATAGTATTGGTATGTGAGTTTACTCTCAGAACTTTCCCAACCCCTGGATTCCATACCAGAACATAACCTTAATGCTGGAGTGGTCATGCTGCTGTCATGACTGATGCCACCACCACTGGATTGGCATTGGGTGAATCTGCCACAGAGGACCTCTTTAGAATGTTAAGACTGAAACTGTCACTTTGAGGACCAAGGTGTGCCTGACCCAAGCCATGGTGCTTTCAGTCTCACAATATGCTTTTAAAGCTAGATAATGAACAAGGAAGACTGATGTAGAATTGGCACCTTTGAATTATGGTGTTGATGAAGACTATTGAATATCCTATAGATTGTCAGAGGAACAAACAAGTCTGGATTGAAGAGAGGACAACTAGACAGCTCCTTATAAGCAAAGGTGATGGGTCTTGGGTTCACATTCCTCGCTCATATTATCAGAAGGGATCAGTCCTGGGGAAAGAGGTCTTGGGCTCACGTTCCTTGCTCATTTTATCAGAAGGGATCAGTCCTGGAGAAAGACATATTAGTAGTAGATGGTCAGCGGAATAGAGGAAGACTCTCAGAAAGATGGACTGACACAGTGACTCCAAGTCTGGGTTCAAAGAACAGCAATTGTGAGGACGACACAAAATCCGATAGTGATTTCTTTTCTTGTACACAGGGCTGCTGTGAGTTAGAAGGAATGCAGTAGCACCTAACAATGACCACTACGACCACTATTATGAATAATAATAAAATGACTGTCATATAAAACCATACCCACATCAGATCTCTAGTTTGATTCTAGAACTGTTAAGACTAAGCTTGAGACTTAAGACTCCAGAGAGGGTCCCCAGCTACCTTGATGATAGGCTGGATCACCCCCCCCTTTTTTTTTAATGGGAACAAATAGGGATCTCTTCCAGTTAATTGATTAGGTAGCTGTCTTCCATATTTGTTGACAGAGACTGGTGAGGACTGTAGCATTCCATCTGTTTCCTGAAGCACCTCAGGAAACTGGAAGTCCATCAAGTCCTGAGGATGGAGATAGATAGATAGATAGATAGATAGATAGATAGATAGATAGATAGATAGATAGTTTGTGTTTTTTTTTTTTGCCAAAGCTTTCAGGGCAATTTGGCCTTCTTCTTTTAGTACTGTTGGTTCTTGATCATGTGCTACTTCATTTCAGGAAGTCAAGAATTTATGTGAGTCGATTCTATTTTTGTATAG
Organism: Elephantulus edwardii; assembly: GCF_000299155.1. Lineage (NCBI taxonomy): Eukaryota > Metazoa > Chordata > Mammalia > Macroscelidea > Macroscelididae > Elephantulus > Elephantulus edwardii. Next base: position 726,505 of record NW_006400071.1, on the reverse strand, counting down.
TGACTCTGTGTATTCCTTCCATCTTCTTTTGATGCGTCCTGAATCATGGAAGACTTTGACCATAGAATCCTTCAATATTGCAACTCGAGGCTTGATTTTTTTTTTTCTTCTTCTTCAGTTTTTGAGCTTTAGAGATGCCATGTCTATTCTTCCCTTTGGGTTTTCTAACTCCACCTCCTTGCACATTTCATTATAATACTTTGCTGTCTTCTCAAGCTGTTCTTTGAAATCTTACATTCCGTTCTCTTACTCACTCAGCATTCTTTCCCTTTGTTTTTGCTTCTTTTCATTCCAGTGCAAGTTTCAGTCTGACATCAAATTTAGTCTTTTCTCTCTTCTCTATCTTTGTAATGACCTTTTTCTTTCCTTATGAATGATATCCTGATCTTACAACTTGTCTGGTCTTCTGTCATTAGTGTTCAGTGTGTCAAATCTATTATTAAGATGGTCTTTACATTCATTTGGGATACACATAACATCATGTTTTGATTCTCGTGGACTTGTTTTCATTTTCTTTAGCTTTCATTGATAATATAGTGTACCACTTACTTCGAACTGTATAATGACAGGGAATTGCAAATTGTGGGCATATTTTCAGAAAGAACCAATCCTTAGGAAAGAAGCATCATGTTGGAAAGGGGAGAGGGTCAGAAAAGAGGAAGACCTTCAGTGAGTTGGATTGACACAATGTCTACCATAACAGGCTCGAATATGACAAAGATCTTGAGCATGGTGAGGAAGGCTCAGATCTGTTGTACATTTGGTCAGTGTGAGTAGAAGTCAGTCATGTCAAGGGTATCCAATAACAACAAAGGACCGAGAACAATATTGAGTATCTACGAAACCCATAGTAGGTGGTGGTGGTGTTAGCTGCTATTTATTTTGCCTCTATGTAGTAGAGTAGGGAATGAAGTTATTCCAATTACTTGTGGATAAGACTGTTGTCATCCTTATTGACTATTTCTTGGAAATTGATCACTAGGATTTTCATCCTAGGCCGTCTTAGTTCTGAAGCGCTGCTGAAACCTGTTCACACCACACCAGCACTCCAGTGTTCTTTGCCAGATGGTACGTGGCTGCACCTGAGGTATATCAGTCAGAAAGAAAAGTCATGTCACGTACTAAGGAGGGGAGATGTCTGCTTCTAGACTACCACTATTCCCTTTAGTAATATGCTCACTATTTTTATTTTTTTTTTTTTTTTACTCCATCTCCTACTTTGTACACAGCTTTAGTTTGCTTGAGGAAGGCCCTCTATGAGGTGGATTGATTCAGTGATTGGGTAATTGGGATGGGAGTGTCGGAGACAGTGCGATTGGCACAAGACAGAGCGGAGTTTAGGGCTGTTGTACGTAGGGTTGCTATGAGTCACAGGCGACTCGACGGCACATAAAAACAACGACAACAACAATCTCCTACTACTTCCACAGTCCTTACTGTTGTTTTTATTACGTAGTGGGTCCAGCCAGGAAACCTGAGGATGACTTGTTAGTTCTGTTCCCAACTCTTGTGTGACTCTGGACAAATGAACTTTGTTGTTTGTTGTTGCTATGTGCCGTCTAGTTGCTTGCAACTCATAGCGACCCTATGTACAACAGCCCTAAACTCTGTTCTTTCCTGTGCCAATCTCATTGTTTCCAACACACTCATCCAAATTACCCCAGTCACTGACTCAATCCACCTCACAGAGGGCTTTCCCCTCCTGTGCCTGCCCTGCACCCTCCCAAGCATGATGTCCTTCTCCAAGGACCGGTCCTTCCTTGTAACATGGCCAAAGTATGTCAGACGAAGCCTCAGAATCCTTGCCTCCAAGGAGCAGCCCGGTTTAACCCTCTCCAACATGAATCTGTTTGTTTTCTTAGCAGTCCATGGTACACTCAATACTCTTCTCCAACACCAAAGCTCAAAGGCATCAATTCTCCTTCTGTCCTTCCTAGTCCTTGTCCAACTCTCTGACGCATAACATGTGATTTCAGAGATCATGGCCTGTATCAGACACACCTTAGTCTCCAAAGAGACACCGTTGCTCTTCAGTACTTTAGAGAGGTCCCTAATAGCAGACTTTCCCATCGCAATACGTCTTTTAATTTCCTGGCTCCTGGTGCCAAGAGTGTTGATTGTGGAGCCAAGTAAGCTAAAGCTGTGAACAATCTCAATCTCTTCACCATCCATCCTGATGCTGCCAATTGGTCCAGTGGTGAGAATCTTTGTCTTCTTGACATTGAGCCTCAACCCATATTGAAGGCTGCAGTCCTTGACCCTCTGCAGCAAGCACTTCAGGTCCTCCTCATTTTCAGCAAAAATAGATAGATAGATAGATAGATAGATAGATAGATAGATAGATAGATAGATAAAGGAAGGAAGGAAGGAAGGGAGGGAGGGAGGGAGGGAAGGAAGGAAGAAAGAAAGGACTGATTTTAGTGAAATAAAAATGCACCTATGTGGTATTGCTTTTGTTTTAATAGTGGTGCCATAAGCATCTTTCATAGTGCCTGGCCCACAGCAGGCGATACACAATGATTTGTTCACTAGCATGAAATTGCTAGCATATTTTCATTATGTTTCTGCTGTACGCCAAACAATGTGGTAGTTAGTAGAGATATGCTCGCTCAAAGACACATGATTTATGATCCCAAAGAGTCTTTTGTTTTCGGTTTTCTGAGTGTTAAAAATGGTTACCATGCTTGGCACTTAACTGTTTAGAAGTTTAGAAGTTCAGATCACCCACCAGTACCTTAGAAGATCTGACCATCTACGTGCAAAATATCACTCACTCAAAACTGTGGAGCACAGTCCCACTCTGATACACATGAGTTGGAACTGAGTTGGCAACAAATAGGTTTTACTGTTTCCTAAGAACATACCTATTATAAGGAAAAGAATTACTAACATAGAAAACTTTTTAAAGATCAATAGGACCATAAAGCAGAACTAACCTCTGCTTGAGGGAATCAAGGAATTGATGTATGGATGTCTTTGGGGGAGACTTTCCCATGTGGAAATTAGACTTTCTCTTGTACGAGAGAACAAGAGCCTTGATGCACTCCTTCCTTGATTTTAAATCATGCTGTATTCCCTTGTTCTGTTCAAACAGTAGCTTCTTGGGCTCTGTATAGGTTTTGCATGAGCATAGCTAAGTATTCTGGGATTCTCATTATTCTCAATGTTAGCTATAAACACAGGTATAAAAGTAGGCAATGGCTTTGACATCCCCTATAGTACTGCTGCCCAAATGATACAAAAATTGATCCCGAACATGTTTCTATAAATCTTTTACGAAATTGTAATAAAAAAAATTCTGTATTAGTAAATGTTTTTAGAGAGCACATGAAAACCAGTTCTCTGCTATCTTTGAGAAGTAAACATGCCAAATGGGATTCAGTGCCACAGAAGAGATCTAGAGAGATTGTTAGGGAGTGAAGGAACAGCTCACTCTATATTATTAATTGATGTTATTGTTTGAAGATAGTAGCTATTAGTATTATGTTGTTGTTGATGATGATTTCTGTCGAGTCAAGCACAACTGATAATGACCCTATGAACAAAAGGCCTGAAACCTTTTTGTTACCTTTTTTCCTCCAAGTTCATAGAGTTTCGAGAGGCATGTGGTTTAGGAAGTGGATGCCACTCCTGCTTCCAAACCTGTCTTAAACTTGACCACCAAACACTGTCTAGCATAGGCAACCGTTCTGGCATTGGACTCGGAATCAGAGCAAACCTAGATTACCTCAATAAAGCAAATTGACAGAAGAGTGCTATACGACTTAGAAGAATGTCCCTCCAAAATATAATAATGTGAGGCCCAAGACCGCAGGCTCAAGGGCCCTCCAGGATGTCTTGTTGAAACTAAACAAGAGGCTTAAGTCACAAAACAGCCAGACATTCCACCCAACCCTCAACCAGAATAAGCAGGCCCATTTTACAGATTATAACCACGCCCGTTTTATAGATTATAACCACGCCCGTTTTACAGGTTATAACCACGCCCATTTTACAGGTTATAACCACACCCATTTTACAGATTATTAGTATCATAAGAAATAGTTATTGTTCCAAGTGGTTAAATTATGTCTATTATAAACTAGTCAGTATTCTGAGAGATAGATACAGATTATATATATGTGTATATACATACACAAACACATATTCTTTATATATCAAAAGAACAAACAAATCTGTCTGTCTTGGATGAAATGCAGCCATGTCCTAAGAGGCAAACATGGTGACACTTGCTCTCACATACTTTGGGTGTGTTGTCTGTAGGGCCCAGGCCTTGGAAAAAGATGATATGTTAGTTAAGGTGGAAGATCAGAGAAGAGGAGAAAGACTTTCTGAAAAATGGGCTGACACAACGACTGTAACACTGGGCTCTAGCACCTTGGAGATCTTAAGGATATTGCGGGCTAGGTCAGGGTTCAGATCTGTTGTTCATTGGGTTGCTATGAGTCATAGTCAGCTTGATGGCACCACCAGCAATAATAATTTATATATCATCTAGAGTCTGATTGAACCTTCAGTCACCTCTTTATAAGGTAGATATTCTCAGCTACCACAGGAGGAAGATGTGACTCAGAAACTTTTAAGTCGTGGGCATGAGAACATGAGGCTAATGAATAACAGACAGACTTGGGATTTGAACCCTGCTAAGTCGTCCTTGAAGCCCTGGCCCCTGGAAGAGCATGGAGTGACATTTCAACTTTTTAAATTTTCTTTTAATAGCTTAGGAGATATTAAAGGTTGAACTGTTCAAGTGCTTAGCCTCTATCTAATCCAAAGGACAGTTGTTCAAACTCACCAGTGAGTCCTTGGGTAGAAAGGTGTACTATTGTAATTTCATGAAGATTTACCCCATGGAAACCCTATAGAACAGTTCTCCTCTGTCCTAATTACAGAGAGAGAGTTACTGAGTAACTCGCAAATAATGACCCCATGCACATTGTTCCTGCCGCTGATTTGGAGGTGACAGTTTGTCACATTTTAATATTCATATCTGTGCTGCCACAGCTATTTGACAGTTTCAGCTATAAATCTACCTTAAAGATGTACAAGTACAAATTATGCAATTTGATTTTTAAGTGCCTTTCCAGCAATATAAATAATGAAGTGTGTTGGAACTGGCAGGTATAGTACATTAAATCGAGTGCAATTAAAACACTGTGATATTTTTAAATTAGCAAGGGGAAAAATAAGTGGCAGAATTAAGCATGCCGAACCTGTCATTGCAGACTTCTCCAGCTGATGGCTGGATGGGAGGACTGCAAGAGGGTATTGGTAACATTTTTGCTCTGGATTGCAAGTGTGATGATAGTCACAGTTAACACAAAGAGCACTTTGATTTCGGTGCAGCATAACAGGCAGATGACATTTCCAACAACATCATCTTTTCAGAAAGCAGATGACAAGGGGGTATTCTGAGAAGACATCTGAGTCGGAATAATGACGTGCCTTCTGGGTAATGTCTCAATGAGACATCTGAAAGTCAGGGTTCTCTGTGCTCCACACAGAAGCATCTGTGTCGTTCGCGAGCATGGGCGGGCTGGTGCTGTTTCCAAAAGCCACCAGACTGTCCATGGAACTGAGAGGACAGCACCGCCGTAAAGATGTGGCGTGGACGGGGTGAGATCTCATTCCAGCCAGCACTTATTCCAAAGCTCAAATGACAGAGATGTGCTTACCAAGACTCTCTCGTGGCTTATCTCTGTTTTGGGGTTGGGAAGCCAGGCAGGTCCCACTAACTGTGCTGTAAACACAATACCTCTGACGTGTTTCCTCTCCCTGAACTGTTCACCTGCTTGAACTACGTGGCTTATCTTTTCATTCGTCAAGGATCCTGTCTTAGTTTGATGCCGCTGTGGCAAAAGTACCACAAATGGTGCCTTGGAAGAACAGAGTATGTTTTGAGGTTCCCTCCTGCCCCCACAGTACTGGACGGTGCAAGTCTAAACAAACCACAGTCTCACACTTGTTGATTCCTTGTCAGGAACCCTGGGCTTCTCTTGATTTCCTCACAGCTCTCTCTTAACAACTGTCATCACGTATGTGTGTTTTTCTTTGTGTCTAATCGGCTTTTACTTTTTTTTTAAAATGTTTTAAGACCCACGATACTTTGAAAAGATCTAATTAATATAACAAAGAAAACTTATTTCTCACTGAGATGACATCCACATATCTAGGAGTTAGGACGCCCACATAGTTTGTTGGGTTTTTTGTTGTTGTTTTGGGTGTTTGTTTTGTTTTTTGTAGTGGGGAGGATGCAGTTTGATTCACAACAGTGTCCATGATTGTCCCATTTTTGGAAACTGTCCTCATTGCTTGTTACTCATTCTCTCAGGTGTCCCCGGTGGACACCATGCAGAGCTTGTCTATAGACTGAGGAGTTGGTTGTGGTGGTGGTGGTGGTGCTGTGTTCTCTAATCAGAGCTGACTCATAGCTGGCCTCCAGAAGGTCTTCAGAGGCAGTAAATAACACGTCAGTAGTTCTTGTGGACTAGTGGTAAGAAGCTGTGTCGCAATCCTGAAGATGTCTTGTTCGAATTCACCAGCTGCTCTGCAGGAGAAGGATAGGCAGCCTCTTCTCTCGTGATTAACTGCCTCAGAAAACCCACTGGAGTGTCAGCTATGGGTCAGTTCTAACTTGACAGCACACAATAACAACCTAATAAACACTAGGAGCCCTGGCAGCATAGTATGTAACTTTAAGCGTTTGGTGGTTCAAATCTACCAACTGCTTTATGGGAGAAAGATGATAGTTTTCCCTGTAAAGATTTGCAGCCTTGGGAACCCCATGAAGGGTCACTGTGAGTCAGAACTAACACAGTAGTGGGTTTTCTCAGCCAGCTCCCTGCTGCATAATCAACAAGTCACACATTTACTCCATCAACATGTGGATAGTTACTCTGGGCACAGCAACTCTGCCCACGATGGCTCTGCGTCTGGCACATTTCAGACACTAGACATAAAGTAATGAGTAAAAATAAAATAAGTAATAACACATCTTTGCTCTCCTAAACATCATATTTTATTGGGGGATGGATATTAAATAATAATATTCAATGTGAAGCAGTGATGTCCCTGATAAAGAAAATAAGGCCCTGGATGTAGATGACTAGGGATTTGCCTAAGTTATTCGTGATTGTAGCGGAAATTCGGAGGCATGTTCAGAAAAGACGCTCCTGAAGCAGATGACCTTTGGGAGAAAAATGATAATTTTTCAGTGGCATTGAATCTCTGCAACTTATAGAAACCCCATGGAACACAGAAGAACTTACGAGTTTTAGAGGAGTAGATCACCATGTCTTTTCTCTCATGTAGCTAGTTGGTCGAGTTGAACCATTGATCTTTTAGTTGGTAGCCAAGTGCTTTAGCCATCACACCACAGTTACTCTTTAAAGATTTCACTGAAGTGAAATGTGAGGCCTTAGAGAGGTCTCATGAAAGAGAGTGGTGAACACAGATGAATGATCCAGTGTATGTTCGTACAATAATAATGATTGATACTATTTGTAGAAACAACTCTACTGCCACAGTGGTTAAGTGTTGCTAAGGGAATAGTTGGATATTTGGACCCGCCAGTTGTTCCATGACAGGAAGATACCCCAACATGTTTCTGTGAAGATAACAGCCGTGAAAATCTTCTGGAGGATTCTGTCAGGTCACATGGGGTTACTATGAGTAGGATCTATACAACAACGTTAGGTGAACTGATTGTTTCTGCTAAGCTTGCTCATTTTCGTCTTGTTTATAGATAAATGGAGAAATACTTTTTGCCTGGTCCGTGTGTCCTTGTTGTTGTTGTTGTTAGGTGTCGTCAAGTCAGTTATAACTCATAGCGGCCCTGTGAACAATAGATCTGAAGCCTGTCCAGTCATCGTCTCTGACACACTTGAGCCCATTACAGCAGTAACTGTGTCAGTCCATCTGTCAGTCATTCCTCTCTTTTGAGGACACGTCACCTTCCCAAGCATCATGTCCTTCTCCAAGGAATAGCCTTTCCTATTAACACGCCAGAAGTATGAGGTGAAGCGTTACCATCTTTGCCTTCAAAGATTACTCTCGCTGCGCTTTCTCCAAGACATATTTGTTTATTCTTTTGACAGTCCATCAGATGTTTAGTACTCTTCTCCAGCACCGCAGCTCAAAGGCATCAATCCTTCTTCTGTCATCGTTATTTGTTGTCCAATTCTCAGATGCCTAGAAAGTGATCAGAAAGGCTACAGCTGAATCAGATGCACCTTAGTTCTCAAACTAACATCACTACTCCATAATAATTTGGAGAGGTCTCTTACTGTAGACTTTCCCAGTGCTAAGTAGATTTCTGATTGATTTCCTGACTGCTGGTACCAAGGGTGTTAATTATGGATCCAAGTAAGATGAAGTTGTTGGTAACTTCAACCTTTTTCTATCCATTGTGATGTTGCCTATGCTCCAGTGGTAGAATTTTTGTTTCTTTAAGGTTGAGATGTGATCCATATTGAATGTTATATTCTTTAATTTGTGCAGCAAGTGCTTTAAGTCTTCACTTTCAGCAATCAACTTTGTGTCATCTGCATAATTCAAGTTATTGATGAGCCTTCTTCTATGGATTCTTATGGGATGAATCTGGTTAGTTGAATTTACTTCTCTTATCTTTCCTTTTTCACCTGAAAGGCTACACATTTGGAATTCTAAGGGCTCTACAATTCAGCACCAGGGACAGAGGACAGTTAGGAGCCCTGGCTACACATGATTAACAACTTGGCCACTAACCAGAAGTTCTGTTGATTAAACCCATAGAGAGGTCCTCAGGAGAAAAGTCTTGGTGATGTGCTCCCTTAAGGATTTTTGCCCAGGAAACACTATATGGCAATTTCTAGTCTGCCAGATAGAGATGCTATGAGTTGGAATAGACTTAGTAGCATTTGCTACATGTTTGGAAATTCAGTTCAAGAATGTATTTTGAGAAACGTGTAGTTTTAAAACATATCAGGGTGTTTGGGGGGTGAATTCTGATAAATAAGGGAAAAGACAGCATGTATAGGACAAGTATGTTAGGCTTCATGCATACTGGAGTTCTCATGGAATCATCTGCCATATTTGATCCAAACATTGGCTTCTAAGAGGTTTTAGAAGGTCTACATTTCAGAGCCTCAGAGCATCAATCGGTGTAGGATTCTTAAACTAAGAGGTTCCAGAGAATCTCTGAGTCTTTTCATGCTTTCTTCTTGCCCAAAGCAGAATTGAACTTCTTTTTCCAGTATCCGCAGTGGAGCTCTGATGAGGGTCTACCTCTCTTGTTCTGTCTCTCCATCCTCCCAAGGATGATGCCCCTCTTCATGGACTGGTCCCTCCCTGTGTCATGTCCAAAGTACAATTTTCAGAAGGTCCCAGACTATATAATGCAGTTGATCCTACTGAAGATGTCCCACTGGATAGAGAGCTCAAAAGCTAACTCATTGGTCCCAGGAGATACAGCATTCTCTTCTCCTTGCCTAGGATGGCTGTGTGCCTGTGTTTACGTAGTTCATATCCTAAACAAGGCATCCTTACTATGGAGTACGAAACAGAACTATCAAGAGAATTCTCACATGGTATGTCCCATGGTTGCAACCCAGATCTTCAGTTGAGGTCTTGGAAGTAGAGGTTTGACAAGTGTTTTTATCATTGTTGTTAAGTACTATCAAGTTGGCTCTCACTTACAGTGACCCTGTGTAAAACAGAATAAAAATCCTGTCCAGTTCTGTGTCATCCTCACAATTTCACTGTGCCTAAGTCCATTGTTGCAGTCTCTGTGTCAATCCATCAAATTGAGGGTCTTTCTGTTTTTCCCCAATCTTCTAGGGACTGGCCCCTCCCGATAACATGCTTCACATTTTTGTTGTTGTTGTTGTTGTTATGTGTCATCAAGTCAGCTGCGACTCACAGCTATGAACCTTGCTCTATCTGGAGTCAACCTTATTGTCTCTGACACACCTACCTCCATTACCCCAGTCACTGAATCAATCCATCTCATTGAGGGTCTTCCTCTCTTGTTCTGTCTCTCCATCCTCCCAAGCATGATGCCCCTCCCTGTGTCATGTCCAAAGTATGTCAGACAGAATCCTTGCCTCCAAGGAGCAGCCTGGTCTCACCCTCTCCAGAACAAACCTCCTTGTTCATGGTGGCTATCCTCCAGATTCCTTCTCACAGCTTGGTGAGTGCATTCAGGGCAGTGTCTGTTTTTTGAAATATGTCAATTCTTATGCCATCAATTCCTGGGATCTTATTTTTTGCCAATTCCTTCAGAGCAGCTTGCACTCTTTCCTTCATCACCACAGGCTCTTGCGTCTATGTTGTCTCATGAAATTCTTCTGTTACAGCCAATTCTTTTTGATACCATGTCTCTGTGTACTCCTTCTATCTTCTTTTATTGTGTCCTGAGTCATTTAATATCCTGCCCAAATCATCCTTAAGTATTGCATCTGGAGGTTTGAATTTGTTCTTCAATTCCTTCAGCTGAAGAAATGCCAAGCAAGTTTGGCCCTTTTGATTTTCTCACTTCAGCTCTTTACACATTCCATTATACTACTTAGCTTTGCCCATGCTGCCCTTTGAAATCTTCCATTCAGCTCCTTAATTGCTTGATTTCTTCCCTTTGTTTGGGCTTCTTGGCACTCTAATGCAATATCCAGAGTCTCATTTGACATCCACCTTGGTCTTGTCTTCCTCCTCTGTCTTTATATTCTTCTGATCTTTTGTATCCTTCATGGATGATTTTCCTGATATCCTCCTCCAGCTCATCTGGTCTTCAGATTCAGGGTCTCAAATCTGTTGGTGAGATGATTTTAAAATTCAAGTTGGATAGACTCAAGGTCAAATATTGGTTCCTATGGATTTGATTTAACCTACTTTAGTTTCAGCTTGAACTTGAATATGAGTAGTTGGTGGTCTGTTCCACAATCAGCACCTGGCCTAGTTTTCACAGCTAACACTGAGCTTCTCCGGTGAGTCTTCCCACAGTCGATCTTATTCCTATGTATACCATTAGCTGAAGTCCATTTATATAATCTCCATTTATGTTTCTTATAATAAGCATTTGCAACAAATAGGTTAATTGATTGTATAGAATTCTGTCATTATGCCTTCAAGCATAATCTGTCATCAAGTCCATATTTTCGAACTACTGATTCTTCTTCCCTGTTCCCAGCTTTTGTATTTCATTCACCCATTGTTATTAATACATTTAGTTATATGCTCTATCAATTTCTGACTGAAAAATTTGGTATAAATCTTCTGTTTCCTCCTTTTTGGCTCTGGTTGTTGGTGCATGTATTTGAATGATGGTGGTATTCACTGGGCTTCCTTGTATGCAAGTGGATATTATCCTGTCACTCATAACATAGTATTTCAAGATGGATCTAGAAATGACTTTTTAAACTATGAAAGTAACTCCATTTTTCCTCACCTCTTCATTTGTGGTGAGGAAGGAATAAGTTCAAACTGCTCTGAAGGATTTAGCAAAAAACAGGCCAATAGAATTGATGGAATATCCATTGACGTATTTAGCGCATAGTCACTGTCCAGAATATGCTCACCAAGTTATGCCAAGAAATCTGGAGGACAACCACTTGGCCAACTGACTGGAAGAGATCCATATTTGTTCCCATTCCAAAGAAAGGTGACCCAACAGAGTGCTGAAATTCTCGAACACTGTCATTAATATCACATGCAAGCAAGATTTTGCTGAAAATTATCAAAAAATGACAGGAACAACAACAGAGAACTGCCAGATATGCAGGCTGGGTTTAGAAGAGACCATGGGACTAGGGATAATATAGCTAATGTTTTATGGATCTTGGCTGAAAGCAGTGAGCACCAGAGGAATATCTATCTGTGTTTCATTGACTATTCAAAGGCATTTGACTGTGTGGGTCACAACAAACTGTGGCTAACTTTGAGAAAAAAGAGAATCCCATAACGCTTGATTATGTGAAGTCTATACTTGGACCAAGAGTTAATCAGAGCGAGTGAACACTGTAGGGTTCAAAATCACGAAGGGTGTATGCCGGGGATGTCTCGTATCTCCATACCTTTTCAATCTATTTGCAGAAGAGATCATCTGGAAGGCAGGGTTCCATGAGGAGGATTGTGGCATCAGGATTGAAGGACGACTCATCAACAATGTGTGCTTTGCTGGCCTAGTGGCAAGAAGCTGCACTGCAATCCCAGAGACGCATGGTTCGAATCCACCAGATGCTCTGCCGGGAAAGGAGGGACAATCTCCTCCTGTACCAGTCAGATCTGATCTGACGGTACACAGACACACATACACAGAATAAAAAATAAATTAAAAAAATTGAAAACAAAAACAAACTAACAATGTGTGCTTTGCAAATGACACAACCCTGCTTGCTGAATCTGAGGAGGACAGATCTTTTGTTCATAGTATTGCTATGACTCAAACTTGACTTGATGGCACTAAACAATAAATATTCCTCAACTAAAGTTTAAATGTTGTTGTTGTTGTTGTAACTGCTGTCGAGTTGAGCTCCACTCCTAACAACCCTATGAACGAAAGACCTGAACTGTCTTCTATAACTATCATCATTTCTCTATGTTCTTAGAGTTTCCAGAGGCATGTTGTGTAGGAAGTGGATTCTACTGCTGCTTCCAAGCTTGTCTCAATCTCGGAGCTCCACCAAAAACTGTCTTGATTGTTAGCTGTTGTGGTATTTGATACACCAGTGACACAGCATTCAGCATCACAGCAACCCCAAGTACAGCAAACTGACTGACCAGTGAGCACTTAGAAGAATGTTCATCCCAAACAAAACTAACACCAGGCCACAGGCCAGATGTCCTAACTGCCTTTTAAATTCAAGGCCTGCCCACCGGGTCCTGGTTGACTCTGAACAAGAGGCTTCCAGGCCAGAGCTCATTGTTAGCTAAACCCAGCAAATCAATCAGCTCGCACCTGATTGTGAATGAAACATAAGCAACCAGAGAGTCCACATCAGACCCTCACCAGAACACAGGAACTCACCTTCTAGAATCCAACCAGTTCACGCATGGAGCCTCCAAATTGGAGACTTAATTGGGGCCTGTCTTTTATATATAAGGCCCACCCACCAAATCCTAGTTGACTCTAAACAAGAGGCTTCAAGCGCACAGCACATTGTTACACTACACCAAAACAACTCACCTTCTTAGAATCCAGTCACTTCACACATGAATAATTTTTTTTTCTAACAACTCAACTCAATGTAAATTCTGAACTGATTCGTAGCCGACCCTGCAGTAAGTTTCAGAAGCTACACATTGCCCAGGAGAAGATTACTCATCTTTTTGTTGAGGTTACTTGTTGATTTGAACCACTAGGCATGATCAACCTTTGGATTAGTATTAGCAACTCCCTATGGACTGCACCACTAGGCCTCCCTTATTTCTGCCATTCACTTGGAATTCATACATTGACCTTAAGCCATTGACGGTATACCCCAGCGACTGAGTCTTGATTAAAAGAGCATCAATTAAAGTGATTAGGCAACAGATGTTGAGGGCTGTCACCTCCGTTCCCACCACGGAGTTTGGCTTTCGTGACTCAGATGTATCTCAGCCGTGCCTCTTCTGCTCGTTATGAAGACTCCGCCCCACTGTGCACTTTGCTCAGATTTGTTGAGGAGATGTCATAATTACCAGACTCTCTGTCAGATCTCAGTGGGTAGTGAAGAAATGCTGAGAGAGCTGGCCCAGCTTGGAGAAGGAGAAAAGAGAGGATGCGCTGGTTCTAGTACTCGTGTTAGAAACAAAACTAGATTTGCTATTCACCATCTCTCTTACGGACTATTTCTGCAGAGACATTCCCTATGCTCGCCTCCCCATAGTAAAATCTTGAAGACAAGGCAGCATTCTTGGCAATGTTAGTAATCCCTCCTCTAAATGGCCTATGTCCGCGTTTCGGTGATTATTTCTACTGAGTCATCTATACTTCATTTAGAAATTTTAAGGACTCCATTAGCAACCCGTATTAGAATTCATAACCACATACTTTGGGCATGTTATCAGGAGGGTACAGTCTTTGGAATAAGATGTCATATTGGAAAAGTAGAGGGTCAGAGAAAGAGAGGGAGACCCTCAACAAGATAGCTTGACACAGTGGCTGTAACAACAGGCTTGAGCATCTGAGAGATGCTGAGGATGGCACAGAGGAGGAGAAGGTTCTGATCTGTTGTTCCTAGGGTTGCCTTGACTCCTCTTCAGCTCAGTGACACTGAACACCAGCAAACATTAGAATTCCTTATCAGCTCTTTGAAAATCGTGATCAACTCTCAGACAGATGGCTTCTGCCTCACTTCTTCTTTTTCCAACTTTCATCCTTCCTAAGAGTGCAGCTGCCTGAACAATATCCCCTTCCATACAATTAAGAATAGCCCTTCTCACAATTACATTTTTATAGTTTTATATACTGGGGTTTTCATCTGTGCGATCATTTTTAATCACTTCTGTTTGATCTCTCTCCAAATCTTCTAGATTCTTCCTGAATTGAATAAACAACATCCTACCTCTTTGAAATATTTTTTTTTTCAAATGTGTTTTTGATTCCAGCTTGTTTCAGTACTCTTCCAATCTGTTTGCAGTTACTTTCAAAATTTTAGGTCCCAGTCATCTTTTCCTTTCCTTTTTTTAGTCATATTTAGATATCTTCTCTGTGCTCAGAGAGTTTGGATTTTACTAAACCTTCTGCGTGTGTTGGCAAGCCCTGCCCCCTCTATAAATGGCCATGGGCTGAACTACAGGCACATTTGGGAGCAATCCATGTTAATCCCTTTGCTGTTTGTATGACCAAGTACACTCTCCTTCCTAACAGTTTGGGCAGAGAGTGTACACCGTAGGTATAGATTAAAATGTGGGCATTCTTGGAGCGGGATGGCTGGCAGGCATAGCTGATCATACAGGGACACAGCACCTGGGAGTGAATTGTTGTTGTTATGTGCTACTGAGTTGGCTATGTTTCATTGCTACCCTATGAAGGATGGATCTGAACTTTGCCTTATACTATCCCCATCATCTTTTATACCCATTGTTATACTCGCTATATCAGTCCATCTCATTAAGTCTTTTTCACTGACCCTCCACCTTTCCAAGCATGAAGTCTTTTTGTAAGGAATATCCTCATCTAACAGCATGCCCAAAATATGTGAGATGAAGCTTCACCATCCCAGCCTCCAGGGAGCACTCTGGTACCCTTTCTGTAAGACGCATTTACTCTTCTGGCCATTCATGTGGTATTCAATACTCTTCTGGATCACTACAGCTCAAAGGCATTGATTGTTCTTCTGTCATCCCTAGCCACTGTCCAACTTTCAGATACCTAGCAAGTAATTGAAAAGACCATGGGCTTGAAGAAGATGCAGTGTAGTCTTTAAACTGGCATCATTGTTCCTTAATGCCTTAGAAAGATCCTTGACAGCAAATTTACTCAGTGCAGTTGTTGTTTTGATTTCTTGATTGCTGATGCCAAAAATGTTGATTGTGGATTAAAAGTGGGGGGGAGGAAACACACCAAAAAAACAACAACCCCTACAACAGCTGGTAGATCAGAGAAAGGTCTGATGGAGTTTCTGAAGCTCCTGTATCAGACAGAGAAGAATGTCTTAATTTTGAAAGAGTTTCTAGTTCCTACATGGATTGGAGTGCTTGGTTCCTGCACAGTTTTTGTAGAGTTTTCATTAATGAGTCCTTTAGTCTTTCACCAGTGTGGGTGAGGTTTGTTGTTTTGCTCTTCTGAAGGGTTGGGAAATTAAGATACCACCAGTTCTGGGAAAATCTGCAGTTAGGGACCTCTCCAAATTATTGAGGAGTAATGGTGTTAGTTTAAGGACTAAGGTGCATCTGATTCAGGCCGTGGTCTTTCTGATGACTTGCTGTGCATCTGAGAGCTGGACAGTGACTAAGGCTGACAGAAAAGGAATTGAAGCCTTTGAGCTGCGGTGTTGGAGAAGAGCACTGAACATCCCACAGACGGCCAAGAGAACAAACAGATATGTCTTGGAGAGGGTGCAGCCAGAGTGCTCTTTGGAGGCAGAAATGATGAGGCTTCACCTCTCATGCTTTGGGTATGTTGCTAGGAGATGCAATTCTTTGGAGAAGGACATGATGTTGGGAAGGGTGGAGGATAGGCAAAGAAGAGGAAGACTCTCAACTAGGCAGATTGACACAATGACTGCTGCAAGTGGGCTCTTTTATGCCAGGAAGTGTGATGATGGTGCAGGATAGAGGTCAGATCTTTTGTTTTATGAGTCAGTATAAGTCATACTCAACTTGACGGTACCTAACAACAACTGCAGCAGTGCTGGGGATTAAAATCCCCGGCATCTGGCTTCCACACCTGGCTTTGCCATTTGCAGGCTGGGTGATGCCATGCAAGTTGTGTTAGATCCTTGACGCTCCATTTTTTTTCTTCAGTAAAATTAGGATAAATAACATTTGGTTCACAGAGAAGGTTCTTAGAAAAATTAAACAAAATTTTAAGAAACATTTAATTTTTTATTTGTTTTTATTACATTGGGTTTTTTTAATATCAGTTTCTTTCTAAATAATATTTTCCTCATTTGGGGTGAAACTTTAAATAGGAAGATAAGGTTCCGATTTAACCATTTCTATACCCATTTTGCAGTAATACTACTGATATTTTTCATGATGTATCAACATTTTCACTATTCCTATTCTGATTCCTTTTCCAGTAATCTAATTTCCTTATCCTTTACCTTCTCATCTTTACTTTGGGGTAAGTGTGACCATTAAGTCTCACATAGATGATTTTTTTTAAGGCACCACAATACCTTGTTAGATAATGTTTCTTTTATGATCCGATCTGTTTCTTAGCTAAGACCTGTTGCCTGAAATAGGTTTCTGTTCCAAGCTTAGAAGGGTATCTCAGAGGTTTCTCTGATCTATATTGTTCTAGAAATGCTGACTTTTTTAAAAAAAAAAAAAGATTCCTTTTTTTATTGAGTTGAAACCAACTCACAGGTGACCCTACAGTGGATTTTTCAGAGACTATAAATCTTTTAGGTTTCTGTTCCAAGTTTAGAAGGGTATCTCAGAGGTTCCTCTGATCTCTACTGCTCTAGAAACTCTGACCTTTTTTTTTAAAAGAATTCTAGTTTTATTGAGTTGAAGCCAACCCACAGGTGACCCTACAGTGGATTTTTCAGAGACTGTAAATCTTCCTGGGAGATTGCCCATCTTTCCTCCATGGAGAAGCTGGTGGATTCAAACCTTTCACCTTTGGTTTGGCAGTGCATCGCTTTCCCGACTAGGCCACGAGAGCTCCCTGTATACTTCAGTAAATAAAGTGTCCCAGTTGGGACATTGTGGCTCCTTTTGAGCTATAGTCACAGAGTATGTTTTTGTTTGTTTTTACTCTATATAGGTTTCCATACAAATTCACATACATTGTGTTTTGCCTTTTCCTTCATCAAAGTGAGTATTTACCATTGAGACCATTTTGTCCACAAAACCTAAAAATATTGGGGCCTTGATAGGAAAAGTTTGTCCCCACCACTTCAGCCTTGAGGGACTAGGAAAACAGTGTATGGTTCATCTTGTGCGTTATCTTAGACTTGAACTTATCCATTTCACTACATACTCTGTTGGTCTTTGATATATATTCTGGCTTTCATTTACTTGACTAGTCAGCCCGTGTTGGAGTATTCCCAGTCCTCTTTCCGAGGTCTTTATAAAATGTTTTTAGCTCACCAGCTGTTTCCTTGCTTGCTTGGTATCCCCTCTCCCCCGCCCGGCTCTTGAATCCCTGCTGTATGACACGTAGGTGTAGTCTGCTGGACATCCTTGGTTGCACACGAGAATGGGAAGTGGTTGGTGGCATATCTCGAGGGATCCTGTCACCTGTGGCTGACTGGCTGTCGCTCCCCTGGTTTCATCTCTGGAATGTGACCTCTTTGGGAGTATCGCAGCTGCAACCCGAGCCCCTCTTTTTGCAGCATGAGTAGAAAGCAGTGAAATCTGCATACGCCACTTTCTGGTGTTTTCTGTACAAATATACTTTGATTACTGAAATATCACTCTACAAGTTGCACTGCTAGTGTCTGCAGTACATACCAACATAAAACTGCCTTTTGGAAAAAAGAACTTTTAGAAGCATTTGAAGACTCCAAACCCAGGCTTATCCGCAAGTCATAAGTTGGTGAAAATATTGTGGCTTCTGGAGATAGTTCTTTGTCCAGCCCTCGAGCCCTTGTACACAGCACTTAATGACCTCGAATCACTGACCTAACTTGTCTTAACTTCACTTTGCTTTGAATTAGAGAGAATGTCTATGTCACAGGATGTGGAGAGGATTCATGGAGACAGTGTGGGTGATTCTGTTAGAGTCACTGCTACTCACAACGTTGTTGGGCTAGCTTTCTACTGTAGGGCGGAGCTTACTCCCTTGGCAAGTCTCCTAAAAGATTGATGCCTTTTATACTAGAATGTTCTCTGCTCAGAGGTATTGGGAGCTCATCAGTTTGGGTCAGCCTTTTCCATCATGCTGTATCCGGCTGGTCTGCACCTTTGGCCCCCTCTGCCCACTCTGCTCCATCCATGTGACACCTTTTTTTTTTTTTAAGCATTACCCTTGTCCCTCTGTGTTTTCAACTATGGCCTGTTCTTTTTCCTCTTTGAGTTTTTACTTCCCACCCTATTTAGAATATTCTACTCTTTTCCTACTTTGACACTGATAGTGCCTTGTCATATTTTTCTGCTCGTTTTGCTTTTTAAATGTCATCTTTTGGTTCTTAGAACAGATTCTACTTTCTCAGCAATGCCTTTCTTGAACTAGAATGGGTCCACTTTCGTTGGTTTGTTAAACAAATACCCCAGCAATATTTCTACCAAACACTGGGGAGTCTGTGGAGCTCTGTGGTCAAGCAGTCAGCTGTGAAGTGAGAGGATGGTGAGAGAGAAGACCTGGCTCTTCGTCCCTGTAAACAGGGCAGCCTGGGAGACCCTAGGGGCAGGGCCACTCCACCATGCAGGGTCGCTGTGGGCTAGAATTGACTCAGCTGCAAACAACAAAAACAACAGCACAGGTAGAAAAACCAACACACGCACAGTCTGAAGTCTCAGAGAACTTCTGTTCCGTTAGGATTGGGGTTCACAGCTTATACACCCACGTGCTCAGAAAGCCACCAGGTCATCAATATGTTGGATGTGTCAGGACAGCAGACGAGACTTCCTTGGGGATGCGGCTTTTGGGTGAAGATCTAAAGTGCAAACACCCAGATGGATTGGCACCGTGACTGGAGTAGACTGAGCCTATCTGAGATGCTAAGAATGGTGCAGGGCAGCGCCTTGCTCAGGTCTCGTAGTGCTTTTATCAGTCATTGTCACCTTGCAGCCACCTGACAGAGCAGCTTTCCTAGGAAAGAGGCGTGATGAGGGGGATGAGCAGGAGTGATGGGGTGGCCTATGTAGGGCCCATCCTCCCAGGAAATCAATTTAAATAGACTTCCCTAACATGGGTGGTAAGAAGCTGTGCTGCAATCCTGAAGGCTCACAGTTCAAATCCACCACCTGCTCCACAGGAGAGAGATAGGCAGTCTCCTCCCTTGGGATTAACTGCCTCTGAAAACCCATGAGAGGGTCAGCTTTGGGTCAGCTCTGACTCGACAGTAAACAACAACAATCCACTAGTGGTACACATGGTTAGACCACTCAACAACTCACCAGAAGTTGGAAGTCCCAAGAACCATGGAAGAAAGGCCTGGCAATCTACCGCCACAAAATCATCTCTTGAAAACTTTGTGGCACGTTGTTCTGCTCTGACACACAGGGAGTTCACATGTCAGGGTCCACTCGGTGGCAACTATTTTGCTTATTTTTTTTTCACCCTCATAGTTTTAAGTGCTAGTGATCTTTTCTGGGGCACAACTTGGGAGTTAAGGCCTCTGGGCCCCTTACTGCTTTCTGTCTAGTATAAAGAAGAGTGAGCGCCAGATGCAAATGGAAAGGCTGTCTCTTCTAGTGGAGCTTGTTCTGAAACATCCTGAATCGCATCTCCTTCATCTTCCCCTCCCTCAGATGCACAGCGGTCAAGGTGAATTAGATTGCAGGGTACCCAGCTGTTTTCTAATTTGCAGAACTGTCAGATAATTTGGGTGATAGCTGATTTTGCTTTCGTTTGATAAAGGCTTTTTGCTGGCTGGAAAGACATTGTTCTTCAGCGTAACATTTTAAGGTCAGAAAAGACTTTCATGTGAACAGTTGTAGGGTTGTGTTGGGTTTTTTCTTTTCCTCAAGGGAAAAAAAAATGATTACAAAGTAGAGTTTCTTTCATTTTGCCATAAAAATTGTCATAAATTCAGGCAGGAATAGTCAAACATTGTAAATACCTTAAACGATACTTTAGAGATAAGGCAACATATGTTGTTTCAGCTTGCTGAGATCCAGCACTGTACGCAGTTAAACAGGGCAGATTTCACGGTGTGCTCTTGAACGCTGCATCTCGGAGCTGGTCTGGGGATTTGAGAGGTAATGCTACCAGCTGCACCAAATGTGAACATCAACCATCGTGTAGAATAAAGAAAGAGGAATTAATAGCTTATCAACTGAGAGATTGACGGTAGAGTTTCAGTAAACTGGAAGTAGGTGAATTTTGAGTTCTGGTGGCCTAGTGGGAAGGAGATGCATTGTCAACCTAAAGACATGTGGTTCGAATCCACTAGCTGGTCTGCGGGATACAGGCCATCTCCTCTCCTGCTGCTTACAGCCTTTGTGAACCTCTGGACGGTCAGCAGTGACCTGGTTCGGACTCCACGGCACCTATCAACAATAACGACAAGACTGATTTTGGAATATGAAACTCAAGTGTATAAATCACAAATGTAAAACAGCCAAGAAAAGCCAAAGTCGTGGCTGTCGAGTTGGCGTCGATTCATAGCTGCCCCTTCATTGGGTTGCCGAAGCTGTAAATCACAGAGGACTAGATGGTGCGTCTTTCTTTGGGAGCTGCTGCTATATTCAGGCCGTCGACGAAGTAAGTGTGCATGGTCTTTGAGTTGGTAGGGCAGTGACCCTCCAGGTTAAACCACAGGAGCGCCCCTAAATACCACATCTTGGTAGCTATTCTTGCATGGTCTGCTTGGGAGCCCTGGGGATGTTCGCGGGGAGTTGCACTGCTAACCTGGCTGGGAGTTAGGGTACCCCGCTCACCAATCAGGCACACCTTGGTTTTTAAACTGGGGGTTTGGATCCAACTGGTTCTGCGGGAGAAAAGAGGTTGTCTCCTCCCAGGTGATTTACAACCTCCCACAAGCCCCTGGAGGGTCAGATGTGAGGACGTTCTTAGTCAACAGCAATGAGGAGGTGAGTGTTGAGACTGGAAACAACAGCGTGCAGCAGATAGGTTAAGGAGCCAGGGCCCCTTCCCTCGTTGACATGCAGAGCCTCTTGTTTTCTATGCTCTTCTGTGCTCCTTGGCTTGTACCGCCCACCTCCCTGGTTACAGCCACCCCACCTGGTGAATTAGAATACAAATAGCATCAGAGATCCTTCCCATCCTTTTACTTTATTCATATTTTGAGGCACTGACCCAAATACACCTCTCTGAGGTTCATAAATTGTAGGTATAACTGACTCTGGCTTCAGATGTGTTTGTTCCTTCCTTTTGGGGGAAATAGATTCATTTGCCCCATGCACAGGCCCCTGACATCCTGTAGCACTGAAGAAAATACAGCTGTGTGCCAGTCATTTAATTCCGGGAGTCCTGGGCACTGGCACGTGGCTCCCAACAAAGGGAGCCGAGCCTGGGTTCTTTGCCAGAGGAGGAGGGAAAGCCTTGTCAGGTCTCAGCAGATGCTGGTCGCCCGGGTTTCTGCACGCCGAACCTATATACTTCAGCTGGTGGCTTTACTGGTAAGGGGTTTGCACCGTCAAACCGAAGACACACAGCTAGAGTCCACTGGGCATTCTCCTCCCGTGTAAATTATTGCCTCTGAAAAGTCACTGGACCTTGAGTTGGTTCTGACTCGATGGTTCATAACAACTACAGTGTTAGATCTGGGGAGCTCTGGTGGTCTAGCCTCTAGGGAGTTGTGCTGTTAACCGAAAGTCCATGTGTCCCTGGCAGTTCAAATCCATCAGGTTCTCCTTGGAAGAAAGATGGGCAACTGCCTCCTATAGCCCTGGAAACCCACTGTGTGTGTGTGTGTGTGGGGGGGGGATGGTTTGCTTTTGATTCAATGGCAATGACCTTGACTTTTTTGTTTCTAAAACTAATGTGACAGTGGAAACCTTCTGTTGCCATGAATGTCAAGAGAGGCACCAGTTGTAATTGAGTTGATTCTGCCTCTGACAGCCTGTGTCTTGCAAGTTGTTCCTTAAGGATTTGAAGGCAGTGACATTTGGGAAACTAAATGCCGGGTCTTTCTTCTGAGGGACCTTGAAGTGGATTTGAACCACTGACCAACGGGTTAACAAAAGACTAGCATACAAACAAACAAAACCCCTTTCATTGCTGTTGAATCATAACCAATTCATAGCTGACCCTGAAGCAAGTTTTCGGAAGCGTAGGGGGGAGATTGCCTGTCTTTGTCCCTAAGAGCAGCTGGTGAGCTCAAATCGCCAGCCTTTGGATTGACAGCCCAGCTCCTTCCCCACTAGGCCAGTGCTCGTTACCCATGAGCTGGTTAATAGCTGAGAACCAACCACTCAGGGATTTGAATCAGGAGTCTCCCGATACAATGACCCTTCCCTCCACCAGGTAAAAGCACTCAAATAGTTCTCAGGGAGAGCCCTGCAGACATTGTTTAGCCTCATAATGTGGAGACGATAATGCTATCATCCACCACAGATGGCTGTTTTTATTACTAAATTAAGTAATGTGCATGAATGTTGGCTAATAACAAGTAATAATAAGGCCGGTGAAATTCTGTGTATCTTTGCTTAAGAATAACATCATATCCTGTCTCTCTAAGATCTCCAGTCATATTTACACTTTTACAATAGTTTTTTTTTCCTTTTCTTTTTAGTATCCTTTTTTTAAGGCAAAAATTTCTTCCCTATTAATTGAGGCTCAGAGATGTTGATGATTTGCCCAAGGTCACCCAGCTGGAAACCTCTTTCTGTCCCTCTGTAATGGCTCAGGTGCTGCTGGGGAAAAGCATTTTCTCACCTCTGCTACACCTGTGCATGTCCGGAGCCCATCAGAAGCATAGCCTGAGACTTCGGGACTCTGAATCCGCTGGACTGGGTCAAGTGGAAGAGCAGGGTCTACTGGGGGATCTGGTTAGATGCTTTAACCCCTCTGCTTCCCCACGACCTTCCTTCACTGGAGGAAAAGATCTGTTTCTTTGCACCTTTTCACACTGTTAAATACCTATTCCATCTGCAAAAATACAGAGGTGGTAAGGATGAGGAAAATGTGTTAGAGTAGCAGCTCAGGAGACTTGAAAGCACTCCATGGAGTGTGAACCAAATCCAGGCCCTGGACCGCGATTCTCTGAGAAGGAGTCTGCTTTAGGGTCTCTGGGGCTCACTTTTCCTGTGGATGAGGGTGGGGGCAATTCCTCCTGTCTGAGACACTGGCTGATGGGTGAGAGCAGTGACCAAATATGTCTACTTTGTGGTCGCTTTTGATTGGATGAAGGAATGGATGTGTGATAAAACCAATTACCTTCAAGCAGCTTCTCAGTCGTGGTACCGTAACTATGGCAGAATAGAAATGTGCTTTATGAAGTTTATCAAAAGCGGTTTTATTTGGAAGTATATCACCAGGCCTCTCCTCCAAGGTACCACTCAGTGGATTTGAACTACCATCTTTCCAGTTAGCAACAAAGTGCATTTGTTCTGCCCAAGAACATCTTAGCACACTCACCCACCAATACTAACTCATCATTGCCAATGAGTGGGAACTGACCCATAGCCGACCCTCCAGGGGGTTTTCAAACAGGAGGAGATTGTCCATCTTTGTCCAGCAGCGGGTGGCTTCGAACTGTCAGAGAGGCATAGCCTTTGGGTTCACAGCACAACTCCCAGCAGATGGTGCCACCAGAACACCAGTTACCATGCGCACAGGAGTTCTGATTTTGTTCAGAACTAGTGGTCTTCCAACAGACCAAACCAAAAACAAGATGAAACTGGTTGCCGGCAAATTGATTCTGACTCAGGTCAGATTCCTACAGGTCAGAGGCGGACACCCCAGAGGGCTGCTGCACCTGTGATCTTAGTGGAAGTGGCCTGCCTCCTCTTTCTGCTAAGAAACTGGTTGTGGATTTGAACTTCTGACTTTGCATTAGTTGCCAAATTCTTAAACTTCCTTTCTCCCAACAAAAAAAAAGCATTTATTTTAAATATGACATTTGTACTGGTTTCTTACTTTGTATATATGTTCCCAGTTCCTTAACTCCCCCCTTTCT